>NC_064641.1:761897319-762205047 GCF_023864345.2 Schistocerca serialis cubense | reverse complement strand
CGCTGTGAATGCAAGAAATGTTTTCATATGGACTAGGAGCGGGAGGTGGGCAGAAAGGGTTAAACGACTGAGGAAGGGATAACGTTGATTTTATTATTAAGTGCCCCTAACACAATTTGTTCAAGATAACCAACGGAGACGTCGACGAGATGCTGCATACGTAAAACGATGTGATCAACCGTTGCTCGCTGCAGTTCTGGTGGAATCTCAGCAACGTATTCCTGTATACTGGCCTTCAGGTCAGTGAGAGCCTGAACGTACCCCTGGTAAACTCTTTTTAAATATTATCCCCACATTTTTCATTGGCATCACCCAGTTGACATGAGGTGTAGCTCCACCCTGCATGAAAACAATGGTTTCCACACAGTTCCGATCTTCCAAAGCAGGAATTACATGCTGTACAAAGAGGTCTCGATAACATGCAGATGTCACGGTACATCTGACAGTGTTCAAATGGCTCTAAGCACTATGGGACTTAACATCTGAGGTCATCAGTCCCCTAGCCTTAGAACTACTTAAACCTAACTAACCTAAGGACATCGCACACGTCCATGCCCGAGACAGGATTCGAACCTGCGACCGTAGCTGACGCGCGGTTGCAGACTGAAGCACCTAGAACCTCTCGGCCACAGGGGCCGGCCATCTGACAGGGCCTGTGGATGTATTCTCTTCAAAGAAGAATGGACCGAAAGCAAAGGTGCTTGTTATTCCATGCACCACATCCTCAGCTACGACGATAAGAATTGGCTCTTTGTGCATGACACTTGGTTTGAAAGTACCCGAAATTCTGTGGTTCTGTGTATTCACTGCACCATCTAGTGCAAAACGTGCCTACCATTCCATAGACTATATCCCGGCAACATGCCATCAACTTATATCCGTGCCAGAAACTGAGGAGCAAATTCAGAACGTTGCTGTGGATCATGAGGTTTCAATTGCTGCACCGTATCAGTGTGAAATAGACCACCTCTCCATACTGTTGACCATCTACATCTACATCTACATCCATACTCCGCAAGCCACCTGACGGTGTGTGGCGGAGGGTACCTTGAGTACCTCTATCGGTTCTCCCTTCTATTCCATTCTCGTATTGTTCGTGGAAAGAAGGATTGTCGGTATGCCTCTGTGTGGGCTCTAATCTCTCTGATTTTATCCTCATGGTCTCTTCGCGAGATATACGTAGGAGGGAGCAATATACTGCTTGACTCTTCGGTGAAGGTATGTTCTCGAAACTTTGTCAAAAGCCCGTACCGAGCTACTGAGCGTCTCTCCTGCAGAGTCTTCCACTGGAGTTTATCTATCATCTCCGTAACGCTTTCGCGATTACTAAATGATCCTGTAACGAAGCGCGCTGCTCTCCGTTGGATCTTCTCTGTATCTTCTATCAATCCTATCTGGTACGGATCCCACACTGCTGAGCAGTATTCAAGCAGTGGGCGAACAAGCGTACTGTAACCTACTTCCTTTGTTTTCGGATTGCATTTCCTTAGGATTCTTCCAATGAATCCCAGCCTGGCATCTGCTTTACCGACGATCAACATTATATGATCATTCCATTTTAAATCACTCCTAATGCGTACTCCCAGATAATTTATGGTATTAACTGCTTCCAGTTGCTGACCTGCTATTTTGTAGCTAAATGATAAAGGATCTATCTTTCTGTGTATTCGCAGCACATTACACTTGTCTACATTGAGATTCAATTGCCATTCCCTGCACCATGCGTCAATTCGCTGCAGATCCTCCTGCATTTCAGTACAATTTTCCATTGTTACAACCTCTCGATACACCACAGCATCATCCGCAAAAAGCCTCAGTGAACTTCCGATGTCATCCACAAGGTCATTTATGTATATTGTGAATAGCAACGGTCCTATGACACTCCCCTGCGGCACACCTGAAATCACTCTTACTTCGGAAGACTTCTCTCCATTGAGAATGACATGCTGCGTCCTGTTATGTAGGAACTCCTCAATCCAATCACACAATTGGTCTGATAGTCCATATGCTCTTACTTTGTTCATTAAACGACTGTGGGGAACTGTATCGAACGCCTTGCGGAAGTCAAGAAACACGGCATCTACCTGTGAACCCGTATCTATGGCCCTCTGAGTCTCGTGGACGAATAGCGCGAGCTGGGTTTCACACGACCGTCTTTTTCGAAACCCATGCTGATTCCTACAGAGTAGATTTCTAGTCTCCAGAAAAGTCATTATACTCGAACACAATACGTGTTCCAAAATTCTACAACTGATCGACGTTAGAGATATAGGTCTATAGTTCTGCACATCTGCTCGACGTCCCTTCTTGAAAATGGGGATGACCTGTGCCCTTTTTCAATCCTTTGGAACGCTACGCTCTTCTAGAGACCTACGGTACACCGCTGCAAGAAGGGGGGCAAGTTCCTTCGCGTACTCAGTGTAAAATTGAACTGGTATCCCATCAGGTCCAGAGGCCTTACCTCTTTTGAGCGATTTTAATTGTTTCTCTATCCCTCTGTCGTCTATTTCGATATCTACCATTTTGTCATCTGTGCGACAATCTAGAGAAGGAACTGTGGACAATTCTCGCAACACTACACGAACACTAGCACTACCTGGGGAATGTGCTGCATGTCAGCTAATAGCAACAGCAAACTTATGAATAACTACCATTGGTGTAGGATGGCCTCCTCATGCCGGTGGCACACTTCATTATCATCTTCTTTAAGTCATTTAATGACGCCGTGCTTCTCCTCAGACCTTGGAGTCGGGACATCCTCTCAGTGCAATACTGTAATTGTTACTGTCCGCCTGCTTAGCTGGGTGGTTATGTGCTTGCCTCCCGTGCATGTGGGCCCGTGTTCGATTCCTGGGCAGGCTGGTGATGTTCTCCGCTTGTTGACTGGGTGTTCTGTTGTCCGCATCATCATTTTTTTGTAATTGTTACCATTCTCGTTCGCACAGGTGTAATAACCTAAATTACAGGCCTGTGTCGTTAACGTCGATATGAAGCAGGATTTTGGAACATATATTGTGTTCGAACATTATGAATTACCTCGAAGAAAACGGTCTATTGAGACACAGTCAATATGGATTTAGAAAACGTCCTTGTGAAGCACAACTAGCTCTTTACTCGCATGAGGTGTTAAGTGCTATTGACAAGGGATTTCAGATTTATACTGTATTTCTGGATTTCCGGAAGGCTTTTGGTACTGTACCACACAAGCGGCTCATAGTGAAATTGCTTCCTTATGGAGTATCGTCTCAGTTATGTGACTGGATTTGTGATTTCCTGTCAGAGAGATCACAGTTCGTAGTAACTGACGGAAAGTCATCGAGTAAAACAGTAGTGATTTCTGGCGTTCCCCAATGTAGTGTTATACGCCCTTTGCTGTTCCTTATCTATACACACGATTTTGGAGACAATCTGAGCAGCCGTCTTAGGATGTTTGCAGATGACGATGTCGTTTACCGACTAATAAAGTCATCAGAAGATCAAAACAAACTGCAAAACGATTTAGAAAACATATCTGAATGGTGCGAAAAGTGGCAGTAGACCCTAAATAACGAAAAGTGTGAGGTCATCCACATGAGTGCTAAAGGTAACTCGTTTAACTACGGTTACACGATAAATCAGTCTAATCTAAAAGCCGTAAATTCAACTAAATACAATTATGAACAACTTAGATTGGAAGGAACACATAGTGAATGTTGTTTGAAAGGCTAACCAAAGGCTACGTTTTATTGGTAGAACACTTAGAAAATGTAACAGACCTACTAAGGAGACTGCCTACACTATGCTTGTCCGTCCTCTTTTAGAATATGGGAGAGGGTGTCACAGAAATGATACAGGATTTGGTCTGGAAATCATTAAAAGAAAGGCGTTTTTCGTTTTGACGGACTCTTCTCGCGAAATTCCAATCACCAACTTTCTCCTCCGAATGTGAAAATATTTCGTTGACACCGACCTACATAGGGAGGAACGATCACCACGATAAAATAAGGGAAGTCAGAGCTCGCACAGAAAGATATAGGTGTTCATTCTTTCCGCGTGCTGTACGAGATTGGAATAATAGATAATTGTGAAGGTGGTTCGATGACCCCTCTGCCAGGTATACAGGGTGTTACAAAAACGTACGGCCAAACTTTCAGGAAACATTGCTCACACACAAAGAAAGAAAATATGTTATGTGTCCGGAAACGCTTATTTTCCATGTTAGAGATCATTTTATTACTTATCTTCAAATCACATTAATCATGGAATGGAAACACACAGCAACAGAACGTACCAGCGTGACTTCAAACACTTTGTTACAGGAAATGTTCAAAATGTCCTCCGTTAGCGAGGATGCATGCATCCACCCTCCGTCGCATGGAATCCCTGATGCGCTGATGCAGCCCTGGAGAATGGCGTATTGTATCACAGCCGTCCACAATACGAGCACGAAGAGTCTCTACATTTGGTACCGGGGTTGCGTAGACAAGAGCTTTCAAATGCCCCGATAAATGAAAGTCAAGAGGGTTGAGGTCAGGAGAGCGTGGAGGCCATGGAATTGGTCCGCCTCTACCAATCCATCGGTCACCGAATCTGTTGTTGAGAAGCGTACGAACACTTCGACTGAAATGTGCAGGAGCTCCATCGTGCATGAACCACATGTGTCTTACTTGTAAAGGCACATGTTCTAGCAGCAGAGGTAGAGTATCCCGTATGAAATCGTGATAACGTGCTCCATTGAGCGTAGGTGCAAGAACATGGGGTCCAATCAAGACATCACCAACAATGCCTGCCCAAACGTTCACAGAAAATCTGTATTGATGACGTGATTGCACAATTGCGTGCGGATTCTCGTCAGCCCACACATGTTGATTGTGAAAATTTACGATTTGATCGCCTTGGAATGAAGCCTCATCCGTAAAAAGAACATTTGCACTGAAATGAGAATTGACACGTTGTTGGATGAACCATTCGCAGAAGTGTACCCCTGGAGGCCAATCAGCTGCTGATAGTGCCTGCACACGCTGTACATGGTACGGAAACAACTGGTTCTCCCGTAGCACTCTCCATACAGTGACGTGGTCAACGTTACCTTGTACAGCAGCAACTTCTCTGACGCTGACATTAGGGTTATCGTCAACTGCACGAAGAATTGCCTCGCCCATTGCAGGTGTCCTCGTCTTTCTAAGTCTTCCCCAGTCGCGAGTCATAGGCTGGAACGTTCCGTGCTCCCTAAGACGCCGATCAATTGCTTCGAACGTCTTCGTGTTGGGACACCTTCGTTCTGGAAATCTGTCTCGATACAGACATACCACGCCACGGCTATTGCCCCATGGTAATCCATACATCAAATGGGCATCTGCCAACTCCGCATTTGTAAACATTGCACTGACTGCAAAACCACGTTCGTGATGAACACTAACCTGTTGATGCTACGTACTGATGTGCTTGATGCTAGTACTGTAGAGCAATGAGTCGCATGTCAACACAAGCACCGAAGTCAACATTACCTTCCTTCAATTGGGCCAACTGGCGGTGAATCGAGGAAGTACAGTACATACTGACGAAACTAAAATGAGCTCTAACATGGAAATTAAGCATTTCCGGACACATGTCCACATAACATCATTTCTTTATTTGTGTGTGAGGAATGTTTCCTGAAAGTTTGGCCGTACCTTTTTGTAACACCCTGTATAAATGTGATTAGCAGAGTATCCATGTAGATGTAGATGAAATTTTTACTAACAGCGCACAGTCGTGTCCCCGATAGCGACACTGTTCATTCACATTGCGGTTGTCAAATGACAGTGTGGATATCATTCCGTCGAACAGTCTACAGGGCCAGATTTGTGGCTGGTGGAGAAAATTGGAACTAAATTTTTTTCGATGTAATTCGGTTCCTCATGAACGCATTAGTATATCTACCAATTTCTGCTGCCTTACCATAATTAGAGACGTCAGTTGTCCTCCGTGATTTGCTGTGCTTTAATTATAAACACCCGATGTTTATTCTGATGTAAACACCTCAGCAAGTGCTCGCGGAAGCTGGTTTCTGGTGGGCGTCCTTGTACCGCCGCTGACGGCGCGCTGTGCGCAGGCGCGGGCGTGGCGGTGGCGAGCTGCCAGGGCGCGGCGGCGCTGCAGTCGCACGTGGGCGGCCCGTCGCAGCTGTCGTCGGCGGCGCTGTCTGCGGCGCGCGCGCTGGGCCAGTTCTCGGGGCCGCTGCTGCTGCACGCCCTGCTGCGCCGGCTGGGCCACGCGGGCGCGCAGCTGCTGCTCGCCGGCCTCTCGCTGCACGCGCTCGTGGGCGCCGCGCTGCTGCGCAGGCCCGGCCGCGCCGCAGGCAGGGGCCGCGCCTACACGCTCTTCGGCGACGTCGAGCTCGCCGACCTCTCGCCCTCGCCGGTCACCGCGTGGAACGGGTAAGCGAAACACATTAAAGGGTGGCGGCTGCTGTGTAAGGGCACGTGGACACTCTAACTTTTTTTTCCTTTATTGTGATTTCATTCCCCTGCCCAGTACGGGCACGGGAGGGCCGTCAGCGGCACAATCCGCCGCTCTTCAGCCGAGTGACATGACAACTAACAAGGGGAGACCGCCAATTGTGAAATTCAGATCCGATTCATACTGCGCATAATAAAAGCTCATGGTCAAGGGTGTAATGTGGCAAAGCACCAAGATGCACTTCTCAGCCGTTGTCGAGAAAATCGACAGTTAAAAGAAACCGTTGCGGTGAAATACTCTCTACGGTTAACAGTTTTTCTGCAGCGTTGTGGCGCAGCGGTAAGCGCTCGGATTCGTAATCCGAAGGTCACCGGATCAAATCCCACAGCATGCAACTTTTTTTATTATTAGTTTTTTATAATTCAAATATATATTTGAATTACAATATATATATATATATATATATATATATATATAAACTAATAATAAAAAAGTTGCGTGCCGCGAATTAATGAATTGCTTATGCATGTTGGTGAAGGCGGATCGCTCTCCAATTGTACCGCCTCCATTTTTCCGTTTGTTTAACAGGGTGTACCAAAGCTCTCACGCCCGCACTGATTTTCGGCCATGTTATAAGTTGCGCTAGGGACCGCATCTACCTTCTTTCGAAGTTAGCACGCAACTACGCTGTTATGCGGCGGCTCGTTTCGGCCCATTCAACATCTGTCCATCAAGTGTAACGAGCGAGTAACGGAGTTTATATTTCATACCTGCCACAGCAAATTTGTGTTCGTGGGGTCTCTATTCTAATTCGAACGTTTGGCTTATGCTATACGTATTCGTTTCGGATTATCGTTTCTACATCTTCCGTTAACTATACGTGGTAAACATTATGAAGACAATAATAATATTTGTGAAATACAAGTTTGTTTGTGGAAAACATAATGATGTTTGAAGTCGCCAGTTTTTCCACGACAAACGACTTTCAACAACATATTATATGCATAATTGTTGCAACTGATTGCCGGGAATTATATACATGTGCGTGTGTATATATATACACATTTAAATTACAAAAAACAAATAATAAAAAAGAGTTGCATGGCGCGAGATTCGATCCGGCGACTTTTGGATTACAAACCCGAGCGTTTACCGCTGCGCCACAACGCTGTAGAGAATTGTAAATCGTAGAGAGTATTTCACTGCAACGGTTTCTTTTTAACTGTCGGTTTTCTTGACAACGGCTGAGAAGTGCATCTTAGTGCTTTGCCACATTACACCTCTGGCCATGAGCTTTTATTATGCGCAGTATGAATCGAATCTGAATTTCACAATTGGCGGCCTCCCCTTGTAAGACAAGAATAAAATGTTACATATATAAGGGGAACATAAAACAGAGTAAGGGGAGATAATGGAGGTAAAAATACACTGGCATGGAGACGTTCATGCGGGACAGTTAAAAAGGCATCATAAAGTTACAAAACACAGCTGGCAATTCTTAAATCCAAAGAAGACACTGAATGCACATGCACAGGTTAAAAGTCGGCCACAGTATTAAAAACACTCCAGAACAATACACTTAAAACCCACTTGGAGCACACACAATGAAGAATAAAACTGCCAGGTGGGACCTGCCGAGGGAGATACCAGAGAGGATGGAAAAGGAGGCAGCAGGGGAAGGGTCGATATGAAAAGAGTAGGGGCGTCAGCAGGTACACTAAAAGGCAGGAGACTGGTGGGACAGGAGATGAAGAGGGAAGACAAGGCAGGAGGCAGACACTGAAGGGGAACACAAGAGAGGGAGGGGTAGTAGGAGGGGGAAGCTGTTCAGGAGAAGGGAGGGGGAGGAGAGGGAGCCCTGAGGAGGAGGCAGGATGAAGATGGGTTCGAGGTGGTAGGAAGGGTAGATGTCAGTGCGAAGCTCATCATTCGGGAGAGGTAGATTGTGGAAGTTGCGTTGGAAAAGGAGGCGGAGAGTGTGGAGATGGAGAGAGGATGGGACACAATGGTAAAGGTGTGGTAACGGGCTGCGGGTGGAGAGGAAGGGAGACACCAGGGGGTGAGGGAGATCAGTGCAGCGGACATAGTGTGTGGATGTGTTCAAGGAAAAGGAGAAGGTGGGGTAAGGGGATGAGGTCGTAGAGGATGCGCATGGGGTCGGAAGGTGGATGCGGAAGGCGAGGCAGAGCGCATGGCATTTGAGGATTTGGAGGGATTTATAGAACCTGGGAGGGGCAGAAATCCAAACTATGCTGGTATAACAGAGGATGGGGCAGATCAAGGATTTGTAGGTGTGAAAGATGGTGGAAGGATGCAGACCCCAAGTGTGGCCGGACAGGAGTTTCAGGAGGTGGAGTCTGTTGTGAGCTTTGTTTTGGATGGTACGGAGATGGGGAGTCCAGGTGAGGTGGTGGTCGAGGGTGAGGCCAAGGTATTTGAGGGTAGGAGTAAGGTGGATAGGATGACCATAAATAGTGAGGTAGAAATGATGGAGATGGAAGGAGCGGGTGGTGCGGCCTATGATGATCGCCTGACACCCTAACTTTCGGCACCTTGCAGATTTACTTGTCATTTTTCTTTCTTTGCTGTTAAATGTAACATACGCGCCTCATTCGGAAGGATATGGCTATGTGAAACTTGCCAACAGGTCGTGAGCACAGGGCCAGTTGTACACGTTTTAAGGAGCGACTCGCGCCGAATACACACCTATATGATAAACAACATGCACGGTTCACGCTGTACACATCTAACCCTTGCCACTCAGCTAGCAGTTCACGTCAGTGTCACCAGGTGGTAGCACAATGCGACAGATTTTTATCTTCATTTACTCGGCATAGATCCTCCTAGAATAGATTACAGCACACCCGTCAGATATGCTAATTCAGTTACTATGTGCGAGGGTCACTCCAAAAGAAATGCACACTATTTTTTTTAAATACATCTTTTATTCTACATTTTTGAAAGTTTTACAGTGTGTAGATATATCCTTTAGGAACAATATTTTCATTTCTTCACATAATTTCCATCCCTCTCAACTGCCTTACGCCATCTTGCAACCAGCGCATGTATACCCGCACGGTAAAATTCTGAACCATCCTGTTGGAGCCACTGTTTGGCAGCGTGCACAAGGGAGTCATCATCTTCAAACCTTGTTGCACAAAGAGAGTCTTTCAGTTTCTCAAACAGATGATAGTCTGTGGCCAAGGCTGTGGCTAAGACATGTCTCTGCAGTATCCTTTCTTTCAGGAGTGCTAGTTCTGCAAGGTTCGCAGGAGAGCTTCTGTAAAGTTTGGAAGGTAGGAGACGAGATACTGGCAGAAGTAAAGCTGTGAGTACCGAGCGTGAGTCGTGCTTCAGTAGCTCAGATGGTAGAGCACTTGTCCGCGAAAGGCAAAGTTCCCGAGTTTGAGTCTCGGTCGGGCACACAGTTTTAATCTGCCAGGAAGTTTCAGATGATAGTCACATGGAGCCAGGTCAGGACAGCGGGTGTTTCAGTATTGTCCATCCGAGTTTTGTGATCGCTTCCATGTTGTTTTGAATGACATGTGCCCGTGCATTGTCGTGCAACAGCAGAACATCCAGCTTTTGCCGATGTGGTTGAACACGACTCAGTCGAGCTTGAAGTTTCTTCAGTGTCGTCACACATGCATCAGAATTTATGGTGGTTCCACCCAGCATGATGTCCATAAGCAAGAGTCCTTCGGAATCGAAAAACACTGAAGCCATAACTTTTCCAGCAGAGGGTGTGGCTTTGAATTTTTGTTTTCCTTGGGTGAATTTACATGATGCCACTCCATTGGTTGCCTCTTCGTCTCTGGTGAAAAATGATGGAGCCATGTTTCATCACCTGTCACAATTCTTCCAAGAAATTCATCTCCATCATTCTCGTACTGTTCCAAAAGTTCGCTGCATACCGTTTTTCTTGTTTCTTTGTGAGCCACTGTCAACATCCTGGGAACCCACCTGGTGCAAACTTTTTTTAACGCCAATACTTTCAGTATTCTGCGAACACTTCCTTCCCCTATCCCAACGTAGCGTGACAATTCGTTCACTGTGATGCGTCTGTCAGCAGTCACCAATTCGTTAACACTCTGCACATTGTCTGGAGTGTGTGCAGTACGAGCCTTGCCGCTGTGAGGACAATCCTCAATATTGCTGTCCCGCTTTCATCACGTAACCTGCTTTCCCACCGACTAACTGTACTGCGATAGACAGCAGCATCTCCATACACCTTTTTCAACCTCTTTCGGATGTTCCCCACTGTCTCATTTCCACAGCACAGCAATTCTATGACAGCACGTTGCTTCTGACTAATGTGAAGTGTAGCAGCCATGTTGAAGACATGCTGTGACAGCGCCACTCACGGAAACAGGTTGAACCAAGTTTGAAAGCACGTGGGAAGGATGTATCTACACACTGTAAAACGTTCACACATGCAGAATGAAAACTGTATTTTTTCCAAAAATGGTGTGTATTTTTTTGGAGTGATCCTCATAGTAAAATTAGATTGTACCTTGTCAGTATACGTTAAAGTTTTACTGACAATAAACCTATTTTGTGGCTTTCTGAATGAGTAATAATATACTGAGTTATGAAATTTGTCATACAGTAATCCATTTGGGGCACTGAGAATCACAAGGGCCTAAATCACATCACCATCGATTGTGAGGTTGTAGCATTTACTCATGCTTCTGAAATCTGTTTATCTTATGGTGAGTCAGGTTTATTCATGCTATAGGCCCACATTGTGTGTATGAAAATTCACGAAAAGCTGTATCACTGATTTCTCTGATATTACAAGCCATTTTGACTATTTTTTGACCGTGACTGTGCCAAGAAATATGTAAAGGATTTTAACTACCGCTACCAATCACAAAATTTGTTAACTAATGTATTACTTATTTATTGTGCGACATGTTTCGAGGGACAATGTCGACTGGAATACTCTCTTTCAAATTCTAAAGGTGGCAGGGGTAAAATACAGGGAGCGTAAGGCTATTTACAATTTGTACAGAAACCAGATAGCAGTTATAAGAGTCGAGGGTCATGAAAGGGAAGCAGTGGTTGGGAAGGGAGTAAGACAGGGTTGTAGCCTCTCCCCGATGTTATTCAATTTGTATATTGAGCAATCAGTGAAGGAAACAAATGAAAAATTCGGAGTAGGTATTAAAATCCATGGAGAAGAAATAAAAACTTTGAGGTTCGCCGATGACATTGTAATTCTGTCAGAGACAGCAAAGGACTTGGAAGAGCAGCTGAATGGAATGGACAGTGTCTTGAGAGGAGTATATAAGATGAATATCAGCAAAAGCAAAACGAGGATAATGGAATGTAGTAGTATTAAGTCGGGTGATGCTGAGGGAATTAGATTAGGAAATGAGACACTTAAAGTAGTAAAGGAGTTTTGCTATTTGGGGATTAAAATAACTGATGATGGTCGAAGTAGAGAGGATATAAAATGTAGACTGGCAATGGCAAGGAAATCGTTTCTGAAGAAGAGAAATTTGTTAACATCGAGTATAGATTTAAGTGTCAGGAAGTCGTTTCTGAAAGTATTGGTATGGAGTGTAGCCATGTATGGAAGTGAAACATTTCCGATAAATAGTTTGGGCAAGAAGAGAATAGAAGCTTTCGAAATGTGGTACTACAGAAGAATGCTGAAGATTAGATGGGTAGATCACATAACTAATGAGGAAGTATTGAATAGGATTGGGGAGAAGAGAAGTTTGTGGCACAACTTGACCAGAAGAAGGGACCGGTTGGTAGGAATTGTTCTGAGGCATCAAGGGATCACCAATTTAGTATTGGAGGGCAGCGTGGAGGGTAAAAATCGTAGAGGGAGGCCAAGAGATGAATACACTAAGCAGATTCAGAAGGATGTAGGTTGCAGCAGGTACTGGGAGATGAAGAACCTTGCACAGGATAGAGTAGCATGGAGAGCTGCATCAAACCAGTCTCAGGACTGAAGACCACAACAACAACATGTTTCGAGGGAATATCTGACCAGGCTGTATGGCATTACGAAAACAATTTCATAATAAGATCAAACAGATGTTAAAGAGTCTTTTCATAAATGCTGTGGTTATCCTGTGGAAGAAGAGAAGACCTAGTATGAGGCGATGTCACTTTGTAAGCTGAACTTATGTGTCCATGAGAGTATTTTGTAAGTCACTCATTTTGTTCTTATGGCGTAGCAGTCTCGTTGTGATGAGCTGAGGTGTTTTCATTTCTGTGGCTCTCTTGGCTTTCTTGATCACTGTTCACAAATTTTCACAAACCTACCAGTAACTTGGAAAAACGATCACAGTAACAAATCTGTAGTGCAGTGGACAAGATGGCGGTCAAAATGCAGCTGGTTTCGAGTTGACTATCGATCTGTCGATCTATGTGATATCAGATGTTTACATGTCTCCTGCACGTCTTGTTACCGTATTACAGGTGTAGGTTGACGAAATACATTACAAATTGAGCACCAGTGAATGACTGTTCCAAAACATTTTAATGCAAACATCAGGCCATCTTACAAAGTGGCATCGCCTCTTACTAGGTTTTCCCCTTCTTCCACAGGATAGCCACAGCATTTACGAAAAGACTGTTTAACATCTGTTTTATCTTATTATGAGATTGTTTTCGTAATGCCATATAGCCAGATGATAAGATATTCCCTCGAAACACGTCGCACAGTAAATAAGTAATACATTACTTAACAAATTTTGTGACTGGTAGCGGTAGTTAAAAACCTGTACATAATTCTCTGATATTGACTTAAATGTAAGAGCGTCGGCAGTGTGCTTTAGGCCCTTATGGATCTCAGCGCCTCATTTGTATTCTAGTCAAGTGACCATGTTGGTAGACATTACTACACAGACATTACACAACAGACGAAGGTTTGTGTTTGTTCTGCTACCGATCGCCGTGGGTTTCGAATCTGCGCCAGACGCCATGGACCTCGATTACCACTAGAGGTCCCTCCAGCCATCACGCCATAAGCCGTAGGTGCGCACGCGCTCCTGGCCCTCGTATAATGTGAGGGCTCCACAGTGGAGTACGTGGTCCCAGCGGCCAATAGCGATGTACTCTATCATGTATTTAAGCACCTGCCTCTCGCTCAGCAGGTACCCTTCCTACCAACTCTAACCCCATCTTCCTGCCTCTTCCACAGGGCTCCCTCTCCTCCCCCTCCCTTCACCTGAGCGGCTTACCCCTCCTACTCCCCCTCCCTCTCGTGCTGCCCTTCAGTGTCTCTGCATTCCCTCCTGCCCTGTCTTCCTTCTTCATTTCCTGCCCCACGTGTCTCCTGCCTCTTCGTGTACCCGCTGATGCCCCTACTCTCTTCATCCCGCTGCCTCCCCTGCTGCCCCTTGCTCTCCCCTCCTTTTCCATCCTCTCCGACCTCTCCCTCGGCAGGTCCCACCTGGCAGTTTTAATCGTCACCGTGTGTGCTCCAAGTGGGTTCTAAGTGTGTTGTTCTGAAGTGTTTTTAATACTGTGGCGAACTTTTGACCTGTGCTTGTGCATTCGGTGTCTTCTTTGTGCTTTAAGAATCGCCAACTGTGTTTTTTTAATTTCATGGTGATTTTTTTAATTGTCCCCCCATGAACGTCTTCCTGTCAGTGTAATTTTACCTCCATTATTTCCCCTTACTCTGTTTTATGACCCCTTTTTTTATCGCCTTATATATGTAGCATTTTATTCTTGTTTTAGTTGTCATGTCACTCGGCAGAAGAGTGGCGGATTGTGCCGCTGACAGCCCTCCCCTGCGCATATGGGGCAGGGGAATGACATCACAATAAAGAAAATAAAGCTCAGCAGGCAGTCTGATACTCGCGTTGGTCTATCGACGTCTCACCTGCAGACAGCGTGTTTACATTACTTTGTTTCTGTGTACGAGTGGACATTATGGATTCGTGAGGTTGTGCTTGTGACCCTGTTGCTATTTGAGTGTTGTTGTTTGATAGATCTTGCTCGGTCGTCCTTCGTTGTTCGTGTCCGTCCTTCCCCGTTTGTTTTGTTTGTTCGCGGGCCACTCCCGTTTAGTGCCGCCACGCTTTCGTTCTCTGCAATCCCGCGACCGTTCTGGTCGCAGTTACATTTGTAATTTGTAGCTTATTGTGTGGGAATCGGTTTTTGTGTCCAGTGTAAACATGAGCTACATATTTTAAACGCTGACAGAAAAGTATAGCTGAGAGTTCGGATCATGAGTGGTGCATGGTTAGGTCATTCAGTAGAGCAATTGCTCGCGAAAGGCAAAGGTGCTGAGTTCAAGTGTCGGTCCAGCACACGGCTTTAATCTGCCAGGAAGTTTCATATCAGTGCTCACTCCGTGCAGAGTGGAAATTGCATTCTGGGAACAGAAAACTAAATTACCAGGAAAAGTTAGCCGCAAAGGAGCTAGGGTCTCCAAGAACAGACCTTTTTATTGAGAGAGCGACGAAGTTAAATTAGCATGGCTACAAGTGAACATTTAACAAGGAAGTGTACAATTAGCACAAATTGCTCTGTGGGTGCACCGCAAGCATATCTGATTTTCAGCCTTGAAGTAAATTGTGAACTAACACATATGATAGGGATCTTGTACATATGTCTGAAAAAATGGGAAAGCATGAAAACTCTGAATTATACAAAAAAGCGAAATAGAGTTGCGAAATCTTACACTTTATTTCGTTATCACCCTAAACTGAACTTAATTATGTGAAACGCAACAAAAATCCACAAGGACGGTTCTTTCTTTGTCAGATAAATTATGCGTTTTATTATTAATATTACTACTATTACTGTTATTATTATTATTATTATTATCGTCAGTGCCTGTAGTTGCATAAACTTGTTGATAAGCATAACAGTTACACCGGTTCAGCAGATTCCATTAATTTCGCATTCTCAAATTTATCTGAATCTAAAAATGTATGAACACTCAGAATCTATACTCACGAGCCGCCACTGACATTTACCCTCCTACTAATGCTCGTACAGAATGCCGTGGCCAGCAGATCCGCAGAGGGCAGGTCGCAAGTTGGGAGAGAGGTAGTGGTGGGGGTTACGGGCAATAGGGGGAGTGCTGAGCGCTGGAGCGGAAGTGCTGTTCTAAACTGAAGGCTACACTCACATTTTTTGTAAATACACTCCTGGAAATTGAAATAAGAACACCGTGAATTCATTGTCCCAGGAAGGGGAAACTTTATTGACACATTCCTGGGGTCAGATACATCACATGATCACACTGACAGAACCACAGGCACATAGACACAGGCAACAGAGCATGCACAATGTTGGCACTAGTACAGTGTATATCCACCTTTCGCAGCAATGCAGGCTGCTATTCTCCCATGGAGACGATCGTAGAGATGCTGGATGTAGTCCTGTGGAACGGCTTGCCATGCCATTTCCACCTGGCGCCTCAGTTGGACCAGCGTTCGTGCTGGACGTGCAGACCGCGTGAGACGATGCTTCATCCAGTCCCAAACATGCTCAATGGGGGACAGATCCGGAGATCTTGCTGGCCAGGGTAGTTGACTTACACCTTCTAGAGCACGTTGGGTGGCACGGGATACATGCGGACGTGCATTGTCCTGTTGGAACAGCAAGTTCCCTTGCCGGTCTAGGAATGGTAGAACGATGGGTTCGATGACGGTTTGGATGTACCGTGCACTATTCAGTGTCCCCTCGACGATCACCAGTGGTGTACGGCCAGTGTAGGGGATCGCTCCCCACACCATGATGCCGGGTGTTGGCCCTGTGTGCCTCGGTCGTATGCAGTCCTGATTGTGGCGCTCACCTGCACGGCGCCAAACACGCATACGACCATCATTGGCACCAAGGCAGAAGCGACTCTCATCGCTGAAGACGACACGTCTCCATTCGTCTCTCCATTCACGCCTTTCGCGACACCACTGGAGGCGGGCTGCACGATGTTGGGGCGTGAGCGGAAGACGGCCTAACGGTGTGCGGGACCGTAGCCCAGCTTCATGGAGACGGTTGCGAATGGTCCTCGCCGATACCCCAGGAGCAACAGTGTCCCTAATTTGCTGGGAAGTGGCGGTGCGGTCCCCTACGGCACTGCGTAGTATCCTACGGTCTTGGCGTGCATCCGTGCGTCGCTGCGGTCCGGTCCCAGGTCGACGGGCACGTGCACCTTCCGCCGACCACTGGCGACAACATCGATGTACTGTGGAGACCTCACGCCCCACGTGTTGAGCAATTCGGCGGTACGTCCACCCGGCCTCCCGCATGCCCACTATACGCCCTCGCTCAAAGTCCGTCAACTGCACATACGGTTCACGTCCACGCTGTCGCGGCATGCTACCAGTGTTAAAGACTGCGATGGAGCTCCGTATGCCACGGCAAACTGGCTGACACTGACGGCGGCGGTGCACAAATGCTGCGCAGCTAGCGCCATTCGACGGCCAACACCGCGGTTCCTGGTGTGTCCGCTGTGCCGTGCGTGTGATCATTGCTTGTACAGCCCTCTCGCAGTGTCCGGAGTAAGTATCGTGGGTCTGACACACCGGTGTCAATGTGTTCTTTTATCCATTTCCAGGAGTGTATCAAGTGGAGACCCTCCACATCCAAACTTCCATGGTGACCATTCAAAAATATCTACTGTAATCTCTGCTATGGTTAGTATCTAAAACGAATTCCGCCGAAAATGCAGCGATTTATTTTCGCCTGGCTCATTAACACTAGGAGGAGGGACCAGCAAACCACCTGGATGGACCGGTACTAATCGTTTGGACCGGTCATATTTTTAAATATCGCTACTGTTTGACGCTGACCCTACCGATGTGCTATGCTTAAGTTTTCTTTAGAAACTATATTTATTAAAGAGAAAAATGGTCGAAGTAAAGAATACGACGTAAACACCATACTGATTGAGCACAGACTTACAAATTAAGGAAACGTGTAGTTATGAAATAATATTTTTTGTCTCTATGACTTGTTGAATAAAACGTTCTCGGTTTTCAAGCCGCGTCAATTCGAATAAAATTCTCAAGGGCCGCCGACGAAAGACACCCGGTGAATCAGTAGAAGCGGCCAAACGGGGTGCTTTCCTGCCATTCTGTGGACCAATTAGCAGCACGTTAGGACATCTGCTGCAGAAAAATGAGCTAAGACCAGTGTTCCGGCCCGACCCCAAGATACGAGATATGTTGCGCCCTGTTAAAGACGACATTGCTCTTCGAGTGTCCGGGGTGCATGGTGTAGCCTGTGATTGTGGCAGCATGTATATCAGACAAACAATTCGCACAGTTGCGGAACGTTGTGCTGAGCACAAGCGCCATATAAAACAAAGGGAGACTTGACAAGTCAGCCATAGCGGAGCATTGCTTAGAAACACAAAAGGACTGGCTCATGCGGCCGAAATTCGTTTAACAACAACAATTTCAACAGAGAACAGGGATACACACTCAGCAGGGCATGCTGGACATCGAAAGAAAGCAAAGACAGATGCACGACGCGGGAGCGGCAGTTTCAAACGTGGCGCCTGCCCCTGCGCCACCCGACGTCACCTGTGCTGCCACGGGCAATAGCTCCGCTAGCTGCCCGGGGCGACTTACGCGCGCGCGCCACTTTGGGTCTATCTGATTGGCTGCTGATGATGTCATCATGCCTATATAAGCGAGAAACCGCAACAGCCCCGGCAGTCAGTGAGCTCCTGACGACGATTGGGGAGATGGCTATCGAAAGCTCGAGGATTTTATTTGAATTGACGCGGCTTGAAAACCAAAAACGTTTTATTCATCTATACCGTCACGAAAGACTCCGAGGACACACTATGACTTATTCTCAAACAGGCCATAAACATATATTTATTAGGAAATAGAAAGAAAAGTGCACATATATTGCTGTGACAATTACAAGGAAATAACATTGTTTTACTTTATCTCATGTTCTCAATGAAAACAACAATCTTTATCAATACTTTTTGTACACACGTACTGAACATTTGCAGCACAGAGACCACAGCCGAAATCTCGCACTGCACACACATTTTTAGAATTTCAAATAACTTCTCGGAATTCAGCCAGGGACACTTTCAGCGACCGCCAATATTTCGGCCGGAGAACAGCCCGCCATTTTCAAGGCAAACAGCAACGGACAGGCGACGTACATGCAAATTTAAAACCTCCGTTCTCAGACTGATGCAGGAAAGATAACACACAGACTGGACACTAGTGCCACCAAAGATCAAAGATGACCAAGTCAGAGATATCAATAGTGAGACTACGAACTCGCAGGAGAGGTAGCATTGACCCGCTCCCTCTGATTTTTGACAACTGAGAGAGCTGTATTCCAAACAGAGTTCAAACAAAAACCTCCATCCCTGTTAACGAGGTTGCTCGCTAATTTAATTTCAACTGCCTCCTTAATAACACTGTCCCAATAGCTGGACGTGCATGCCAATATCTCGGTGTTATTATATAACTCGGGGTGACCAGTATCCAAGCAATGTTCGGCAATAGCAGATCTACTTGGCTGCTGTATCGTGTGTGCCGTTTATGTTCAGTACATCGATCCTCCACGGTCCTTACAGTTTCTTTGATGGCACTAGTGTCCAGTATGTGTGTTATCTTACCTGCATCAGTCTGAGAACCGAGGTTTTAAATTTGCATATACGTCGCCTGTCCGTTGCAGTTCGCCTTGAAAATGGCGGGGTGTTCTCCCGCCGAAATATCGGCGGTCGCTGGAAGTGTTACCTTGCTGAATTCCCGGAAGTTATTTGAAAGTTGTATACGCCAGGAGAAACTGGGGTCTCACATTTTTAGTTTTGTTTGAGCTTTTGCATCCTCCTATCTGGAAGGTCTTCCGTACCTGTCCCTTATTTCGGCATTTGCAACGTGTGTCTGAACAGTCCCTTTACTTGACTGTACATACGCGGTGGAGAGTCCTTCTGTTTGTCTGAAATGGAACACGCAGTAGAGTTTACACAGTCTCACCTCACTAACAAGTTTTGCAGACAAAATTGTGAGAGAATTCCGAAACAGTGGTTTATTAAGGTTGTGAAGTGAGGAACTGAGGAAAAGTAAAGTCAGTAGCTTATGAAAAAGTGTATCCTCGGTAAAAAAAAAAGAAAAAAAATGTAATGTCCTCACTTATGTTGTTCCAAAACCCGCAGCATTTCTCCTTCCATCAGATATCGATGGCCCTTGAAAATTACATTCTTTCATTGAAAAAGTCTGCACTTAGTGGAATAACACGGTAGATATTGAAATTTTACGTAATAACGATATGGCAAAATACTCACCTCTTTGCATGCTGGCATTTGCCAAAATCTCATTTCGATGTTTGGAACCGTTTATGAAATATGAGGAATGTTGCAGATATTTCATTCTGGCTTTATCGCTGGAGTTGCGCGACCGCAAATGAGTGTGCTACTTCAGATCAGTTTTCTCGAGACTGATGACAGATACTTCTATCCACGTCTAAAGAAAAATTCAATGCGTTAGCTAAATTTCCTATGCGATAATATATTATGTAATATTCACCAAACGCAAAATCATTGCAAAAATTTTCCGAATTTCGCGTAGTGTCTTAAATGCATGTAAAACCAGAATACCTATCACCATTAACACATGATGGGCACATCGTTATAAACATGACATATGAAGCTATAAGTAAAGTAAAAAGGAATTTTTTTTTTACCGAATAGTATCTGTAAAATCGTTGGAGAAAGATTTCAGGACTAGGGCCTCGATTCTGACATTGCTGACAGGCAGAAATTTGGAACACGTTTGCCGGCTTCCCATTTCTAACAAACGAGTGAACTCTCCGAGTGCTTTGGACAAAAACAGACCACTGCAAATCGGCCACCGTACCTTGTGTGGGCTATACCAAGGATTTTTTTTGTCTCAATGAATATCGCTGGAGTCAGATAGACCCCAAGTAGGTCTAATTTACACGAAATGTATTGGCAATATTTTAATGAAGTAACATAAAAACATAAGGGTTATAATTAAAGTGCATCAACTCACAAAGGTCCACTACAGGACGTAATTATCGTATGGCAGCGAAACTAGGTAGATATTCCAATGCGTTAATGGGGAGTCGATTTAAGCTGAAAAAAAAAGTTCCAATTTTGGCCACTGTAACACCTACAACGCCTCTCGGTGTTAATAAACCAAAATAACTCCCAAATTAGCTCCCATGCCCTCGAAATATAAGTTCAGAAAATGTCCCAAGCCCCTCCACAAGTGGTAATTTACGAAATAGAAATAAGAGACAAATAGAGGGAAATCTATAGTAGGAAAAATAATAGAAAAAGAAAAGAATTTTAATCATAAATTTTGGAAGCATGGGAGGGGGGAAAACGATAGAAATGGTTAAATTATTAGTTATTCTTATATATGAGAAAATCAATATTATAGTCACAGAACGTAGGTCTTGAACACCAAAGATAGCGATTACTAAATTATAAATAGACATACAATGCAATTATGATACTCCAGTCTCTATCTTCTAGACTGTTCGAAGTCAATTAGGACGTACAGCTTTAGGAAGCAACAATAGGAGCTTTATTAACCCAGGGCGCAAGAATAAATCGCGACGAGATTGTTTTTTGGGAAGCATTAATTTCAGATCAGAATTAGAACTTTTGTCATATTAGAGGAACGGGGAGGTGATCAATAATCTCTCTGATTTTAACGTCACTTCGTGTGAAGATTTAAATATTTTACGGAATTAACGATTTTTGGACAGATTTGGACTTTGTATTGTGATAGTGGAAAAGCTTTACTTCACGCGACTAGTAATCACAGTTCGTGACAGTTTATGGGTATTAAACAGGAACAATCTTTTTATCGAAAGGGACAGAACATTGTTTAGTATCTCTGATATCGGGATTCCAGATTGGATACTTATTCAAAGAACCCATTTGAATGCGATCGTGTGAATGAACTGATTTATTAATGATTATTGTTAAATAAAATAACGTGTTAATTTGAAACTGACTATTCGTCTTGAACTTTACTTCGATTTAGTTTCATAAATAATTAGGTTACGTGATTTTCATCAAGAATAAACTGCAGACTAGTAACTGAAACAAGTGAACGAGAATCTATTGAAAACACTGGTATTAATTTACTTGTGGTTTTTTTTCTTCAGAACTGGGAAGACAATGTGTATAGTGACTCACTGGGGTTAATTTAAGAACTAGCCGGGATAAAACAAAGCTCCTCAATACCAGTCAATGTATAGATAAATTAACATTCCTACTTTCATGCAAGATACGGAAGTCGGGATAGAAAAAAGGGTCGCTACAAACGTATATGGCGCCCAACGATGGGTCGCTACACCACCAGGCGCAAATCTGGTGCTGTGTATTCAAGAAAGATGTATAGAAATGTAATGGATTCGGAATGGGACATCGACAGTAAAAGTCAAATTAGTTAGAAAAGCATAATTATGATTTCATTATCAGTAACCATTCGCACACCGTGTTTAATATCTGCATTGGAGACATGGACGAGATGCTGCACAGCGCCAGAATTCTACCTGGTAGTCAAACTTGAAATTAATTTTTTCCAGCATATATCGGTTCCACATTAACACATTAGCATATCCACCAGGTTTCACTGCCATACGCTAATTACACCCCACACTGGATCTCCTTGAGTAACTACACTTTAATTATAAAAGCCTGTTACATTATAGTTTTCAATTGTCTTTTAAACATGTTAAGGTTTGCAGTGGATATGCTAGCCCAGTTAAATACAGCGTCTGGAAAACAGCTGACCCAGTTTCTGCTTTAGTCAACACAGTCGTTATTTCTCTTCACTTAAATGTTACAGGCAGACAGCTTCATGCTCAGTCTAATATTTCTGCTTCTTCTTCACTGCGTAATAAGTCCATACGAACCGAATATTCTGTAAACAAGACGTAACTTGACAACCTAAGCACTTTTCGCAGCCGCTTGGGTTTACATGGGAGCGAAAATCGACTGCGGAATTGGAAAATCGGCAATTAGAAGCGGATTTCCAGAAGCGATTTTGAAGTGTTTGCATGACCACCCAGAAATGATATTGGAAAATCGGTATAAGAAATCCGCTTTTTGGAGCCCCATGTAAACGGAGTGATTATAGCTGTAATGATTCTATTTTCATAAATATTACGTTCAAGAAACAAAAAAAAAGAGAGGTTGAAGGAAATCGGCCAACCAGTTGCAAACCATGCATACCAAAGGTTTATTTAGCCGTTGACCTACGTTTCGAAATTACGCGCCGGCCGCGGTGGTCTAGCGGTTCTAGGCGGTGCTACGGTCGCAGGTTCGAATCCTGCCTCGGGCATGGATGTGTGTGACGTCCTTAGGTTAGTTAGGTTTACGTAGTTCTAAGTTCTAGGGGACTGATGACCACAGTAGTTAAGTCCCATAGTGCTCAGAGCCATTTGAACCATTTTTTTTTTAAAATAACGCTGTCATGAAGTAGCTTATTCACGATGATCGTCAACCCTGGTATACTGTCGCACCTTCACAAGTATAGCCCTCCATATCCTATCCCAACGCAAATTCAACCAACTCCCCCTCCCAGACAACGAGATCCGCCCCGATATTTATTCCTTATAACAACTTTAACCCTTCCTTACCTACCCCATTCCACATCAGGACTCCTTTCTCTTTCCGTCCATCCCCATCCCTTCCCTACTGCAATCACTACCCTATTGACGCTACTCCTCTGCCTCTTTCCCATCAACTGCATTTCCCGCCATCCAGCTCCCGTCCTACATCTCATCTCCATATTTTTTCTACCCCACAGCACACTATCTTTTTACCCACATCCCTCAACCCTATGGAACTTACTCTGTCCTCCAGCAATAGTTCTAACCCTAGTGCACGTCCTTCAGATTTTAAGTGAATGTGCAGTGCTTCAGTGCTTTTATCAGCATTTTATCCTCCTGCTATGTGTTTTTAAAATGTATGTATTTTAGTTTTTTTAAACTGTACTTCTTTGATTTTTACTCTGAAACAGAGAACGCCCCACATTTTGTTTGTATATTCTCATTATAATTGTTTTAAGTTTGGTTGGCTGAAGAGTGGAGCAGCATTAAGCCCGGTTTACACGACGACACTAGGTTGCAGGCAACTGCGCTACCGGCCACTGCGCATGCGCGCCGCGCGTTTGCGCAACTCATCGGTGAAACTAAACAGTTTCGCCGTGTTCCAACGTTGGCGACAATAGTTGCATGAGTTTTGAGGTTATGTGTGTTCGTAGAATGTAGAGAAACTGAAATAGGAAGTGGGGAACGGAGAATAACGTTCACTTTTTGGGTATCTATGCTTTGGTTAGGTGTTTGTGGGGCTTAAGTGATGCTGATTACAAAAATAAGAAACATATTGCTGCTCCTGAGACCTTGACGTGCGATCGGAACATAGATAGTTTGACAATGTCTGAGCTAAAGGGCAAAATTTATTGAAGTAGGAACACATACACAACTGAATTAATAAAAATACAAGCATGTGTAGTTCTAGCTATGGAAATGCTCTCGTCTAAAAGACTAAAATCCCATCGTTCAAGTTGGCCGATTCTCTTTTTTTAAGGAATATTGTTGACAGGGTGAAAGGCTACACAAATCAAGAAGCTGCATTTTTTATTCAATATTCATCTATTTAAAACGTCGCAGCGATCCTCCCCATTCGCATATGTTTGACTTTTGAAATATTGCCACAGTACAGATCTGTCTTCAAGAGCGTAGTTTGGAAACCACTCATGATGCGGCCTGCTTCGAATAATTACTGCTGTTAATGTTAATAATTATTGGTGTTAATGAAAAAGTGTCTTCACCAACTAGAGCCGCATCTTACAGCATGCCGAGTGTTCTCGATTGTAATGCACGCAATGTGATGTGTAATTTCTGGCGACAGTGCTTCATGTATTACAGTATATTTATTTCTTATCCCGTAATTGACTCTATTTAGAGGAAACGTGAACATTATAAGATAATTAAAAGAACTTCTTTGGTCACCCATTATAAATTTTTTCAGCAAGGATGCTGAGCAAACGAGCTGACGTATTTTCTTTATCCACTCACGAATCGAAACACGTTTCTTATATTTTTCTTATGCGGCTATTCCACGCAACAAGCTTTATTTTGTGTTAGCAGAAGAGCCAACACCGTGTTACGAGTGGATGCAGAAATGCACGCGTTTTAGCTCAAGCAGGCTGGCGTGAGGAGGGAAGAACTATACTGACGTGAGGTCTGGAACATGACAAGGAATGAGAATTTAGAAACCGGACATAATTAGTTTGATACTTAACTTTAATCCATTAATGATGAACGTCGCTCTTGACGGTACACGAGTCACAATATTATCTGTTCAGAAAACATTCTTGAAGATAGTACTTATAGTAACTGAATAAGGCGCCTTGCTAGGTCGTAGCAAATGACGTAGCTGAAAGCTATACTAAACTGTCGTCTCGGCAAATGAGAGCGTATGTAGACAGTGAACCATCGCTAGCAAAGTCGGCTGTACAACTGCTATGGAGTCTCTCTGAACTAGACCTGCCGTGTGGCGGCGCTCGGTCTGCAATCAATGACAGTGGCGACACGCGGGTCCGACGTATACTAACGGACCGCGGCCGATTTAAAGGCTACCACCCAGCAAGTGTGGTGTCTGGCGGATGACACCACACTTTAACTCCACACAACGCGTGCGACGTGCAGCTGCCAAAACTTTAATTTCAGACACGACTCAGTAACCCACAAAACGACGAAACTGAAGTGTATACTGGTTTCGCAGTGTCTACAGTCAAATACGAAACCATTTGCGTACAACTCATTCCACGCAACGAGTGGCGCAACCCAATGTCGTCGTGTAAACTAGGCCTTATACTGCTGACTGCAAACCCCCCACCCCACCCAGAAGGGAAGAGGGGCATGAAATGACATTAAAGGGGAAAAAAACTGTTCACAACAGTCAGTTTTAGTTCCTGACTACGATGATGGAAGGTGTTATGTTCGAAAGCTTGGAAAAGATACGAATTTGATGCGGCAAGCGAACCGAGAACTTTTTATGCAATACATGTTTTTTTTTCTTTTGAAAGGTTTTTCGTGTCGGAGATTTTGTAAAAATGTAATGTAAGTTTTTTTCCGATGCATTCATAGACAGTGTTGGCAGGGACTACTTCTGCGGCACCGGAGGCAGCAGCCCGCTGCTGGGCGTTCGCGGCTGGCGCAACCCGGCCACTGCGGTCACGGATGAAGACCTGGACGGCCGGCTGTCGCTGTCGCTGCCGCTGGCCCTGGGAGGGACGGACGGCCCTTTGGGCCTGCCCTTGGGCATGCCGCTGCCCAGGAGCCCCGTGCAGAGCCAGCGCAAGCTGCTGCCGCTGGGGGGCGTCGACATCCTGCCGCGCATTCCCGAGGAGAGCGACGAGGACGGTGAGGGAGGCGATGACGACGCGGAGAAGGACAAGCAGGAGCCGCCCATCCAGCGCTGGACCACTCTGGAGGCCGTCAATAACGTCGCACCTGTCGACAGGTGAGACCGCTGGAAAGGCAACCTGGACAAAGTTATGTTCCCCTTTTCTTTAATCGTTGGGAGCATGTTGTTGTTGTTGTTGTGGTCTGCACTCCTGAGACTGGTTTGATGCAGCTCTCCATGTTACTCTATCCTGTGCAAGCTTCTTCATCTCCCAGTACTTACTGCAACCTACATCCTTCTGAATCTGCTTAGTGTATTCCTCTCTTGGTCTCCCCCTACGATTTTTACCCCCCACGCTGCCCTCCAATGCTAAATTTGTGATCCCTTGATGCCTTAGAACATTTCCTACCAACCGCCCCTTCTTCTTATCAAGTTGTGCCACAAACTCCTCTTCTCCCCAATTCTATTCATACGTCCTCATTAGTTACGTGATCTACCCATCTAACTTCAGCATTCTTCTGTAGCACCACATTTCGAAAGCTTCTATTCTCTTCTTCTCCAAACTATTTATCATCCATGTTTCACTTCAATACATGGCTCCACTCCATACAAATTCTTTCAGAAACGACTTCCTGACACTTAAATCTATACTCGATGTTAACAAATTTCTCTTCTTCAGAAACGCTTTCCTTGCCATTGCCAGTCTACATTTTACATCCTCTCTACTTCGACCATCATCAGTTATTTTGCTCCCCAAACCGCAAAACTCATTTACTACTTTAAGTGTCTCATTTCCTAATCTAATTCCCTCAGCATCACCCGACTTAATGCCACCACATTCCATTATCCTCGTTTTGCTTTTGTTGACGTTCATCTTATATCCTCCTTTCCAGACACTATCCATACCGTTCAACTGCTCTTCCAAGTCCTTTGCTGTGTCTGACAGAATTACAATGTCATCGGCGAACCTCAAAGTTTTTATTTCTTCTCCATGGATTTTAATACCTACTCCGAATTTTTCTTTTGTTTCGTTTACTGCTTGCTCAATATACAGATTGAATAACATCGGGGAAAGGCTACAGCCCTGTCTCACTCCCTTCCCAACCACTGCTTCCCTTTCGTGCCCCTCGACTCTTATAACTGCCATCTGGTTTCTGTACAAATTGTAAATAGCCTTTTGCTCCCTGTATTTTACCCCTGCCACCTTTAGAATTTGAAAGAGAGTATTCCAGTGAACATTGTCAAAAGCTTTCTCTAAGTCTACGAATGCTAGAAACGTAGGTTTCCCTTCCCTTAATCTATTTTCTATGATAAGTCGTAGGGCCAGTATTGCCTCACGTGTTCCAACATTTCTACGGAATCCAAACTGATCTTCCCCAAGGTCGGCTTCTACTTTTTTTCCCATTCGTCTGTAAAGAATTCGCGTTAGTATTTTGCAGCTGTGACTTATTAAACTGATAGTTCAGTAATTTTCACTTCTGTCAACACCTGATTTCTTTGGGATTGGAATTATTATATTCTTCTTGAAGTCTGAGGTTATTTCGCCTTTCTCATACATCTTGCTCATCAGATGGTAGAGTTTTATCAGGGCTGGCTCTCCCAAGGCTGTCAGTTGTTCTAATGGAATGTTGTCTACTCCCGGGGCCTTGTTTCGACTCAGGTCTTTCAGTGCTCTGTCAAACTCTTCACGCAGTATCATATCTCCCATTTCATCTTCATCTACATCCTCTTCCATTTCCATAATATTGTCCTCAAGTACATCGCCCTTGTATAGACCCTCTATATACTCCTTCCACCTTTCTGCTTTCCCTTGGCCGGCCGGTGTGGCCGTGCGGTTAAAGGCGCTCCAGTCTGGAACCGCGTGACCGCTACGGTCGCAGGTTCGAATCCTGCCTCGGGCATGGATGTGTGTGATGTCCTTAGGTTAGTTAGGTTTAATTAGTTCTAAGCTCTAGGGGACTGATGACCACAGATGTTAAGTCCCATAGTGCTCAGAGCCATTTGAACCATTCTTTTTGTTTTCCCTTCTTTGCTTAGAACTGGGTTTCCATCCGAGCTCTTGATATTCATACAAGTGGTTCTCTTTTCTCCAAAGGTCTCTTTAATTTTCCTGTAGGCAGTATCTATCTTACCCCTAGTGAGATAAGCCTCTACATCCTTACATTTGTCCTCTAGCCATGCCTGCTTAGCCATTTTGCACTTCCTGTCGATCTCATCGGAAACCTGCACAAAATTTTGTTTCCTTTTTCTTTAAACGTTGGGACCATAGCACTCTAAAATTACAGGGTTATATAAAAAAAAGATGGGCTGGTTTTAATTGATCTCAAGGAATTACATCTTCTTGGAGACATACTGAGTCTCATCTTGATCTTCGATATGGAGAGAAGCTGAAGTAGTGAATTAAAACTTGTGCGAAGACCGAGAGTTGAACCTGGGCGTCCTGCTTACTAGGTAGATGTGTTATCCTCTACACCACATTGGCATTCGCCATTATGTACAAAGATGGGGTGCTATTCCACTATCGGTGATCCTCGGCAATAGTGACGCCTTAAGAAGGGGAAAATCAAGATGGGCTCAGGTGTGAAGTTTGTGTTCAGCTGGACATTGGACTAAGGTAGTCTCTGGATCGATTTAGCCAAAAAAACCAGGGTCCTGTAGTGGATAACGCATTTGCCTAGCTCGTGGTCGTGCGGTAGCGTTCTCGCTTCCACGCCCGGGTTCCCGGGTTCGATTCCCGTCGGGGTCAGGGATTTTCTCTGCCCCGTGATGACTGGGTGTTGTGTGCTGTCCTTAGGTTAGTTAGGTTTAAGTAGTTCTAAGTTCTAGAGGACTGATGACCATAGATATTAAGTCCCATAGTGCTCAGAGCCATTTGAACCATTTTCTCATTTGCCTAGTAAGAGGGATACCTGGGTTCAAGTCCCAGACTTGACACGAATTTTAATCAATTACTTCAGCTTCTATCCTTATCGAAAGTTTTAAATTAATTTTTATTTCTCCTGTACCTGCAACTTGCAAACTCTATCACATGCACTGCGTGACAAAAAAAAAAAAAAAAAAAAAAAGTAAGGACCCAAGTAGAGGAGAAAACTATGAACAAATAGAATGTCATATGGCGAAGGGGTAGGTATTTCATTCATAAGAAAACAGAGTTAAATCTAGTACAAGACCACTTATCAGTATGATGTTGCAGTCCCTCTGGCTTGGACGCATGCTCTGATTCAGTTCGGAAGGGTGCCATAACGCCATTGCATCCTCTCCTGAGGACAGCTGGCTGCCAGCTGTTGTAACTGGTCTTTGATACACTGGATAATAGACCTGTGATGGAGTTAACGTCCAGAATGTGTCCACACATTTTCTGTCACAGACAGATGTGAGGACCTTGCTACCCAGAGCAGGAGTACCTCAACATTAGGCAGATAGTTTACAGACACAAGTGCCACTTGTGGGCGCGCATTGCCTTACAG
Source organism: Schistocerca serialis cubense (assembly GCF_023864345.2). Taxonomy (NCBI): domain Eukaryota; kingdom Metazoa; phylum Arthropoda; class Insecta; order Orthoptera; family Acrididae; genus Schistocerca; species Schistocerca serialis. The sequence continues at coordinate 762,175,806 of NC_064641.1, read as the reverse complement.
AAAAATGGCGCCACGAAACTGTGATACGAGCGGTAATACGTGAGGAGGACGCACGTCCATGACGTACCATTGTGCTGTCAGAGCTCAGGCGCTACCAGCCATACCCGATGACTCCCCACACCATCACACCAGGAGTGACACCGCTATACCTCTCCAAAACGTTAGAAGAATGGGATCTGTTCTTAATTCGCTGCAACACTCACTGATGGTGGTCATCCAGGGTAGTTCAGGACAGCGATTCACCGCTAAACCCAATGCAACACCATTCATCAGCAGTTCATTTTGTAGTTGTGTAAACTGTAGCCTATCCATGGGACGATGATCCCATACTCCACTTGCTGCTAGTTTCATGCCAGTGGTGTAGTATAACATGGAATGGTGCAGCAAATCCATTATTTGTTCTCAGATGATGACAAGGACAGCTGTAAAGGGGCTATGATGTGCATAGTGCAGAATACGAGGTGCGACAATAAAGCAATGGGACTGATTTTCTTTGCAAGATATGGCAACCCTGCAGGCTTGCGTAGGCACAATATCTTTGACCGTTGTCTGTAAGCTGCTTCTAGTCGAAGCGGCACATCGATGCAACTGCTCAGTTGTGAGTTGTGCTGTAATAAGTTAACACGTGTTTGTGTCTCTCGTCACGGAAATGGAACCGCATAACATTGCGCAACGATATGCCACTTCTTTTTGCGTTAAATTGGGTGAAAACGCGACGACAACTTACGGTAAGCTTCAGAAGGCTTTTGGAGAGGAGGTTGTGTCAAATTCTCAAGTTTTTCGTTGGCATAAAATGATTAGTGAAGGCAGAACGAATGCTGTAGATGAAGACCGCAGTGGACGATCATCAACCTCACGGACGAATGTCAACTTGGCCAGGGTGCGTGAACTCGTACGATCTGATCAAAGATTATCCGTGAAAATGACTGCAGAAGAACTGAACATCAATCGAGAAACGGTTCGTCTAATAATAACTGAAGACCTTGGTATGAGAAAGATTTGTGCAAAAATGATCCCCAAAAATCTCACATCACAACAGCGATAAACACGGAAAAGTGTGGCAGCCGATCTGTTAGAGCAAACGGGATTCAATCAAGAATTGTTGAGCCATGTTATCACTGGTGATGAAAGTCGGTTTCTTCAGTACGATCCAGAGACAAAACGCCAAAGTTTGCGATGGTGCTCAAAGGGATCACCCAGCCCAAAAAAAGCTCGCATGTCAAAGTCAGAAGTGAAATGCATGCGCCCGCAGCTCGTGGTCGTGCGGTAGCGTTCTCGCTTCCTACGCCCGGGTTCCCGGGTTCGATTCCCGGCGGGGTCAGGGATTTTCTCTGCCTCGTGATGGCTGGGTGTTGTGTGCTGTCCTTAGGTTAGTTAGGTTTAAGTAGTTCTAAGTTCTAGAGGACTGATGACCATAGATATTAAGTCCCATAGTGCTCAGAGCCATTTGAACCATTTTCTCATTTGCCTAGTAAGAGGGATACCTGGGTTCAAGTCCCAGACTTGACACGAATTTTAATCAATTACTTCAGCTTCTATCCTTATCGAAAGTTTTAAATTAATTTTTATTTCTCCTGTACCTGCAACTTGCAAACTCTATCACATGCACTGCGTGACAAAAAAAAAAAAAAAAAAAAAAGTAAGGACCCAAGTAGAGGAGAAAACTATGAACAAATAGAATGTCATATGGCGAAGGGGTAGGTATTTCATTCATAAGAAAACAGAGTTAAATCTAGTACAAGACCACTTATCAGTATGATGTTGCAGTCCCTCTGGCTTGGACGCATGCTCTGATTCAGTTCGGAAGGGTGCCATAACGCCATTGCATCCTCTCCTGAGGACAGCTGGCTGCCAGCTGTTGTAACTGGTCTTTGATACACTGGATAATAGACCTGTGATGGAGTTAACGTCCAGAATGTGTCCACACATTTTCTGTCACAGACAGATGTGAGGACCTTGCTACCCAGAGCAGGAGTACCTCAACATTAGGCAGATAGTTTACAGACACAAGTGCCACTTGTGGGCGCGCATTGCCTTACAGAAAAATGGCGCCACGAAACTGTGATACGAGCGGTAATACGTGAGGAGGACGCACGTCCATGACGTACCATTGTGCTGTCAGAGCTCAGGCGCTACCAGCCATACCCGATGACTCCCCACACCATCACACCAGGAGTGACACCGCTATACCTCTCCAAAACGTTAGAAGAATGGGATCTGTTCTTAATTCGCTGCAACACTCACTGATGGTGGTCATCCAGGGTAGTTCAGGACAGCGATTCACCGCTAAACCCAATGCAACACCATTCATCAGCAGTTCATTTTGTAGTTGTGTAAACTGTAGCCTATCCATGGGACGATGATCCCATACTCCACTTGCTGCTAGTTTCATGCCAGTGGTGTAGTATAACATGGAATGGTGCAGCAAATCCATTATTTGTTCTCAGATGATGACAAGGACAGCTGTAAAGGGGCTATGATGTGCATAGTGCAGAATACGAGGTGCGACAATAAAGCAATGGGACTGATTTTCTTTGCAAGATATGGCAACCCTGCAGGCTTGCGTAGGCACAATATCTTTGACCGTTGTCTGTAAGCTGCTTCTAGTCGAAGCGGCACATCGATGCAACTGCTCAGTTGTGAGTTGTGCTGTAATAAGTTAACACGTGTTTGTGTCTCTCGTCACGGAAATGGAACCGCATAACATTGCGCAACGATATGCCACTTCTTTTTGCGTTAAATTGGGTGAAAACGCGACGACAACTTACGGTAAGCTTCAGAAGGCTTTTGGAGAGGAGGTTGTGTCAAATTCTCAAGTTTTTCGTTGGCATAAAATGATTAGTGAAGGCAGAACGAATGCTGTAGATGAAGACCGCAGTGGACGATCATCAACCTCACGGACGAATGTCAACTTGGCCAGGGTGCGTGAACTCGTACGATCTGATCAAAGATTATCCGTGAAAATGACTGCAGAAGAACTGAACATCAATCGAGAAACGGTTCGTCTAATAATAACTGAAGACCTTGGTATGAGAAAGATTTGTGCAAAAATGATCCCCAAAAATCTCACATCACAACAGCGATAAACACGGAAAAGTGTGGCAGCCGATCTGTTAGAGCAAACGGGATTCAATCAAGAATTGTTGAGCCATGTTATCACTGGTGATGAAAGTCGGTTTCTTCAGTACGATCCAGAGACAAAACGCCAAAGTTTGCGATGGTGCTCAAAGGGATCACCCAGCCCAAAAAAAGCTCGCATGTCAAAGTCAGAAGTGAAATGCATGCGCCCGCAGCTCGTGGTCGTGCGGTAGCGTTCTCGCTTCCTACGCCCGGGTTCCCGGGTTCGATTCCCGGCGGGGTCAGGGATTTTCTCTGCCTCGTGATGGCTGGGTGTTGTGTGATGTCCTTAGGTTAGTTAGGTTTAAGTAGTTCTAAGTTCTAGGGGACTAATGACCATAGATGTTAAGTCCCATAGTGCTCAGAGACATTTGAATTTTTGGAATGCATGCTTGTGTGTTTCTTTGATTCCAAGGGAACTGTTCAATAAGAGTGGGTGCCTCCTGGACAAACAGTTGACTAATATTACTACAAAGAAATTTTAGAAAGACTTCGTAAAAGAGTTCTTCGTGTCCGTGCCAACATTGCTGGTAATTGGATTCTGCATCACGATAATGCGCCATCCCATACTGCTCTGTCAGTACAGCAGTTTTTAACCTCAAAACAAATTTCAGTACTTCCACAGCCACCTTATATACCAGATATCACTCCGTGCGACTTTTTTCTGTTTCCAAGAGTCACAATGGCGGTCAAAGGGCACCATTTTCAAACAACACAAGATGTCCAAAAAGCTGTGACGTGGGTCTTGGAGGGTATTACGGATGATGAGTTCCAGAAATGTTAGCATCAATTGCAGAAGCGCTGGAAAAAGTGTGTGCAATCAGAAGGGAACCACTTCGAAGGATACAACACTAAACTTGACTAAAACTGTAAGCAGCATTTTTTTCACATGTCTCGTCACTTTATCGACGCACCTCGTCGGGTGATCCTCCTTTGGGGTCGTCAGATGTAGTCAAAATAATGGCTCTGAGCACTATGGGACTCAACTGCTGTGGTCATCAGTCCCCTAGAACTTAGAACTACTTAAACCTAACTAACCTAAGGACATCACACACATCCATGCCCGAGGCAGGATTCGAACCTGCGACCTTAGCAGTCGCACGGTTCCGGACTGCGCGCCTAGAACCGCGAGACCACCGCGGCCGGCAGATGTAGTCGACCCGAACCTTGACGACGAGTATCCGTGCCTTCATGTTCCGACACAGTCCACCATAGAACCTCTCTCACTTGCCCGCATCTCGTGGTCGTGCGGTAGCGTTCTCGCTTCCCACGCCCAAGTTCCCGGGTTCGATTCCCGGCGGGGTCAGGGATTTTCTCTGCCTCGTGATGGCTGGGTGTTGTGTGCTGTCCTTAGGTTAGTTAGGTTTAAGTAGTTCTAAGTTCTAGGGGACTGATGACCGTAGCAGTTAAGTCCCATGGTGCTCAGAGCCATTTGAACCATTTGAACCTCTCTCACATCCAGCTGCGCCACAAATTTGGATAGTGCATGATTCAACCTACTGGCCAAATAGAGTGAGGCCCTTTTAAAACTCTGCCAGCTGTTGGTAGCTCTGTCTTACCCAAGTACGTGGCTTCTCCGTGTTCTTCACAGTGATCACTCAATAACTGGCGCTGTTCACGCCGTATGTATAACGTGTCAGGCCTGGTAACAACACTAAAGACTAAGCAACAGTAATGAACTCTGAAGGCTATTCTAACCTATCAAAGAGAATTGCAAATCTAATCATTTACATACCCAACAATGGTAAGTATGTGTACAAAGTTACATTGATATCTGACGATGTCTCCTCGATGGTTCACTTTTTTGGTCAAGTGGTATATATTGTAATGGTTGTCTTGCGGGAGAATCACTGTCAGAGGGATGAGGTCCCATTATTCCAGTGATTCAGAATAGCATAGTCGCTCTCACACCCAGGCATTCAACAGCAGACGTCAACAATTGAGCGGTTCTCATTATTTAACAACGAATTGCCAAACACATTGCCGGAGACAGGTATGTGCACACATGGTGAGGTGTCGATCTCTGACACGTGGAGCTAGAAGGCGCTGCTGCATCTGGAGTGGGAGGCAGTAGCAGGCTTGGCTTTGGCTAATGTATCGCCTGTCTGACGTACCTGGAAGTCACATGGCAGCTGCAGAAACGGCTGGCGAGCAAGGCCTCTCGGTTCAGCCTATGTTGCAATCTGCAACCGAAGTGCTGGACAACTGAGAGCTCCGTATCCTAGGCCGCGGTGCACAAACGGCGGTTGGTGGTGGCTGCCCTGAGAATACTGGACAGATGGTGGGTCTGACCAGCGGCTCCATTGAATGACGCCAACTGGTTACCATGGTGCCGGCTCCAATATCCCTGTTAGCTAAATGGGCGCTTATAAATATCACCTCGGCTATAGCTTGTTTGGCTTCCAGCGATGGTAGTGTCCCAAAGTGAAGTTCACGAAATTCTAACTCAACACCACCCTGCGTGTGGTATGCTACAAGACTTCCGTATTATGGAAGACCAGCTGCTCTGGCGTTATCGTCAGCTATGACGTAATGTTACACGTAAATTGAAGATGGAAGGGGGGGGGGCAGAGAAGGGAAAGGAAATGGATTACTGCATCGGAACATTCTGCGGAATCGACAGCGACGAGTGAAAATGTGTGCCGGACCGGGATTCGAATCCGGGATCTCCTGCTTATTAGGGAGGGGCATTAATCCAGGACAGTGTTATACCAACTGCGCTGGCTATCTCGCCACGCCTCACGGCCGATGCACATTGCCATGTCCGAAAGAACGGACACCACACGTTCTTATAGTACACTACCGGCCATTAAAATTGATACACCAAGAAGAACTGTAGATGATGAACGCGTATTCATTGGACAAATATATTATACTAGAATTCACATGTGATTACATTTTCACGCAATTTTAATGCATAGATCCTGAGAAATCAGAACCCAGAAGAACCACCTCTGGCCGTAATAACAGATTTGATACGCCTGGGCATTGAGTTAAACAGAGCTTCGATGGCGTGTACAGGTACAGCTGCCCATGCAGCTTTAACACGATATCGCAGCTCATCAAGAGTAGTGAGTGGCGTATTATGACGAGCCAATTGCTCGGCCACCATTGACCAAACGTTTTCAATTGGTGAGACATCTGGAGAATGTGCTCGGCAGGGCAGTAGTCGAACATTTTCTGTATCCAGAAAGGCCCGTACAGGACCTGCAACATGTGGTCGTGCATTATCCTGCTGAAATGCAGGGTTTCGCAGGGATCGAATGAAGAGTAGAGCCACGGGTCGTAACACATCTGAAATGTAACGTCCACTGTTCAAAGTGCCGTCAATGCGAACAAGAGGTAGCCGAGACGTGAAACCAATGGCACCCCATACCATCACGCCGGGTGATACGCCAGTATGGCGATGACAAATACACGCTTCCAATGTGCGTTCACCGCGATGTCGCCAAACACGGATGCGACCATCATGATGCTGTCAACAGAACCTGGATTCATCCGAAAAAATGACGTTTTGCCATTCGTGCACCCAGGTTCGTCATTGAGTACACCATCGCAGGCGCTCCTGTCTGTGATGCAGTGTCAAGGGTAACAGCAGCCATGGTCTCCGAGCTGATAGTCCATGCTGCTGCAAACGTCGTCGAACTGTTCGTGCAGATGGTTGTTGTCTTGCAAACGTCCCCATCTGTTGACTCAGGGATCGAGACGTGGCTGCACGATCCGTTACAGCCATGCGGATAAGATGCCTGTCATCTCGACTGCCAGCGATACGAGGCCGTTGGGATCCAGCACGGCTTTCCATATTACCCTCCTGAACCCACCGATTCCATATTCTGTTAACAGTCATTTGATCTCGACCAACGCTAGGAGAAATGTCGCGATACGAAAAACCGCAATCGCGATAGGCTACAATCCGAACCTTATCAAAGTCGGAAACGTGATGGTACGCATTTGTCCTCCTTACATGAGGCGTCACAACAACGTTTCACCAGGCAACGCCGGTCAACTGCTGCTTCTATGTGAGAAATCGGTTGGAAACTTTCCTCACGTCAGCACGTTATAGGTGTCACCACCGGCGGCAACCTTGTGTGAATGCTCTGAAAAGCTAATCATTTGCATATCAGAGCATCATGCTCCTGACGGTTAAATTTCGCGTCTGTAGCACGTCATCTTCGTGGTGTAGCAATTTTGATGGCCTGTAGTGTATGAAGTAACGCTTGCTGCAGGCGGCAAAAGTAAGCCGCCCTTCCGTGGTGCAACAAAATTGAAGAATCACTTTGTCGAAACGCCGTAATTGTCTGTCATCGCGACGCAGAAGTTTGACATTTGGCTGAAAGGTACCTACAACCTCCCTCCGTTTTTCTGCAGAAGCTTGACGCCCTGTGACGTCACCCTCGGGCTCAGCGACGCCTCAAACAACAATGGCCAGAGCTCACAAATTCGTGTGACGTGTAACGTAGGTTAATGATGTCACATTGACGCAATGTTTTAACACAGATCTTCCCAACGCCTCAGTCGACGTGTCACACGATGGGAAGGTCATCATACCTCCTCTTACTCACATTTTATCCCTTCTTTGACGCTGCTGCGATGAAGGTCAGAACCCCCAGCGTTGATGTCACGCGTTTGTCGTGTGGCTGGCTCAGTCAAACATTTTAGACACATCACCGCTCATGATTCGGGGGTAGCATAAATGGGGCCAATGAAACCACCCCATTCCTTGGGTCGTTGATTCCCACACATTTCGCAGTCGAAAACAACAGTTCGCAGTATAATGAGTAACAGGACGACGTTCATAACAACCTTTGACACTGCTGGCATCTCCAGACGATTAACCCCTCTTTAAGGAGATCGTGGGCCAGCAACCCCATTGGACGTGACCGAATCTCTTTGGAGTGCAGTGTGACAGCAGTTTTTCCTCTGGTGTACATGGTGGAACCACCAGCTACAGTTCAAAACTATTCGACGAAATTTAAACGTGAATCGAAGCAGCAAAGGATGCTTATGTTTTTGAGCGCTCCTGTTTCGCGCCCTCCTCGGGTGTGGTGTGAGATGCGTGATTAAGGCGGCACAAGCTCCCTCTAACAAGGGGAGGCCGCCAATTGTGAAATTCAGATTCGATTCGCACTGCGCATAATAAAAGCTCATGGCCAGAGGTGTAATGTGGCAAAGCACCAAAATGCACTTCTCAGCCGTTGTCGAGAAAATCGACAGTTAAAAGAAACCGTTGCGGTGAAATACTCTCTACGATTTATAATTTCCTAGAGCGTCGTGGCGCAGCGGTAAGCGCTCGGGTTCGTAATCCGAAGATCGCCGGATCGAATCTCGCGCCATGCAACCTTTTTTTTTATTAGTATTTGTTTTTTGTAATTCATATATATATATATATATATATATATATATATATATATATATATATATATATATATAGTGGGGTCTCTACTCTAATTCGAACGTTTGACTTACACTATACGTATTCGTTTCGGAATATCGTTTCTACGTCTTCCGTTAACTACACGTGTAAACATTATGAAGACAATTAATAACATTTGTGAAATACAACTTTGTTTGCGGAAAACATAATCATGTTCGAAGTCGCCAGTTTTTCCACGACAAACGACTTTCAACAACTTATTATATGCATAATTGCTGCAACTGATTGCCGGGAATTTATATATATATATATATATATATATATATATATATATATATATATATATATATGAATTACAGAAAACAAATACTAAAAAAAAAGTTGCATCCGGCGACCTTCGGATTACGAACCCGAGCGCTTACCGCTGCGCCACGACGCTGTATGAAATCATAAATCATAGAGAGTATTTCACCGCAACGGTTTCTTTTAACTGTCGATTTTCTCGACAACGGCTGAGAAGTGCATCTTGGTGCTTTGCCACATTACACCTCTGGCCATGAGCTTTTATTATGCGCAGTATGAATCGAATCTGAATTTCACAATTGGCGGCCTCCCCTTGTAAGACCCCCAGTCTGGCAATGCCATCGGTGCCACCTGCCCACCTTTGTTGCGTCCTTAAAAATGCACCTGTGCAGATACAAACTGCGACAAGAGTCCTAGGCGCCTGCAGGTAAGGTAAGGTGCTGCTCTTGCACCTGGTAGAAAGCATTCAAGAGTCGAAAAGGTGTCAAGGAGTTGCGGCACTCCTTGGTAATCACGCCACAGCAAAGCATGAAACAGGATGGCTGAAAAAGCATAAACTTTTCTGTTTCGAATATTTACTATTAAAAACACTAGTGATTCTCCAGCAGAAGGAGGTTCTTACTCATTGGTCTGAAGATGACCACAGTAGTGGTCGAAACCGGTCACCGTCATAAATAAATTGTAATCAAGACTGTTTTTAATAGTAAATATTCGAAACACATTGATCACTGTCTCTTCCAGAATGTATTCAAAAGTAATTTTCTGTTTCGGATTGCTTTTTCATTTCGTCTAATAGTTTTGAACGGTCTCTAGTGGTTCCACCCTCTACACGAGAGCAAAAACTACTGTCGCACTCCACTGTGGACGGGGGCGATCAAGTTCATTGGGTTTGCCTGCCCACGATGATCTTGGAGAAGAGTTGAATCGTCCGAGGAGTGTCAGAAAAGTCGAAGGTTGTCATGATGATAGTCCTGTTTCTCCTCAAACTGCGAATTACCATTTTCGGCTGCGAAATGGAATCAACGGCCCAAGGAAAGGAGTGATTTCATTGACCCAGTTTAGGCACCCCGTAACCGTAAGGCCTTTACGTGTCGATTCTGAGCGGCGGTATGTGAGAATGCTTTCCTTGCCACTCTCTTCCTTAAAAAAAAAAAAAAAAAAAAAAAAAAAAAAAAAAAAAAAAAAAAAAAAAAAAAAAGAAACGCATGATTTCAACTCTGGGCGTCGCAGTTCTGAGGTCCCCATCAAACGAAGGGGTGAAACGTGAGTAAGAGGGCGTTAACGTCCTACCCATCACGTGACACGTCACGATCACTTTGGGCAGAATTGTCGCGGAATTTTGTGCCAGTGTGACATTGTTGACCCACCTTACACCTCATATGATGTTCTAAGGTCTAGCCTTTTTTCACGTTTATCGACACCTTGCTGTTTGGACCGCCACCGGGTTCAAAAATGGTTCAAATGGCCCTGAGCACTATGAGACTTAACATCTGTGGTCATCAGTCCCCTAGAATTTAGAACTACTTAAACCTTACTAACCTAAGAACATCACACACATCCATGCCCGAGGCAGGATTCGAACCTGCGACCGTAACGGTCACGCGGTTCCAGACTGAAGCGCCTAGAACCGCACGGCCACTCCGGCCGGCCCCGTCACCGGGCCCGAGGGTGACGTCGCAGGGAGCGAGGCATTTGCACCACAGCAGAGACAGGTTGTAGGTGCTTTTGAGGTAAATCTGAAACTTCTACACTGCAATGGGAGACAGGTACGGCTTTCTGAAAAAGTGATCCTTTATCTGTATTGCACAGTGTATACAGGGTGGTCCATGGATCGTGACCGGGCCAAATATCTCACGAAATTAGCGTCAAACGAAAAAACTACAAAGAACGAAACTTGTCTAGCTTGAAGGGGGAAACCAGATGGCGCTATGGTTGGCCTGCTAGATGGCGCTGCCATAGGTCAAACGGATATCAACTGCGTTTTTAAAAAATAGGAACCCCCATTTTTTATTACATATTCATGTAGTACGTAAAGAAATGTGAATGTTTTAGTTGGGCCACTTCCTTCGCTTTGTGATAGATGGCGCTGTAATAATAACAAACATATGGCTCACAATTTTAGACGAATAGTTGGTAACAGTAAGGTTTTCTTTTTTTTTTTTTTTTTTTTAAATTAAAATACAGAACGTAGGTACGTTTGATTTCGGTTGTTCCAATGTGATACATATACCTTTGTGACCTTATCATTTCTGAGAACGCATGCTGTTACCGCGTGATTACCTGTAAATAGCACTTTAATGCAATAACTGCTCAAAATGATGTCCGTCAACCTCAATGCATTTGGCAATACGTGAAACGACATTCCTCTCAACAGCGAGTAGTTCGCCTTCCGTAATGTTCGCAAAAGCATTGACAGTGCGCTGATGCATGTTGGCAGGCGTTGACGGTGGATCACGATAGCAAACATCCTTCAACTTTCCCCATAGAAAGAAATCCGGGGACGTCAGATCCGGTGAACGTGCCGGCCATGGTATGGTGCTTCGACGACCAATCCACCTGTCACGAAATATGCTATTCAATATCTCTTCAACCGCACGCGAGCTATGTGCCGGACATCCATCATGTTGGAAGTACATCGCCATTCTGTCATGCAGTGAAACATCTTGTAGTAACATGGGTAGAACATTACTTAGGAAATGAGCATTCATTGCACTATTTAGATTGCCATCGATAAAATGGGGGCCAATTATCCTTCCTCCCATAATGCCGCACCATACATTAACCCGTCAAGGTCGCTGATGTTCCACTTGTCTCAGCCATCGTGGATTTTCCGTTGCCCAATAGCGCATATTATGCCGGCTTACGTTACCGCTGTTGGTGAATGACGCTTCGTCGCTAAATAGAACGCGTGCAAAAAATCTGTCATCGTTCCGTAATTTCTCTTGTGCCCAGTGGCAGAACTGTACACGATGTTCAAAGTCGTTGGCATGCATTTCCTGGTGCATAGAAATATGGTACGGGTGCAATCGATGTTGATGTAGCATTCTCTACACCATCGTTTTTGAGATTCACGATTCTCGCGCAACTTGGCTGCTACTGATGTGCGGATTAGCCGCGACAGCAGCTGAAACACCAACTTGGTCATCATCATTTGTTGCAGGTCGTAATTGACGTTTCACACGTGGCTGAACACTTCCTGTTTCCTTAAATAACATAACTATCCGGCGAACGGCCCGGACACTTGGATGATGTCGTCCTAGATACCGAGCAGCATACATAGCACACGCCCGTTGGGCATTTTGATCACAACAGCCATACATCAACACGATATCGACCTTTTGAGCAATTGGTAAACGGTCCATTTTAACAAGGGTAATGTATCACGAAGCAAATACCGTCAGCACTGACGGAATGTTACGTGATACCACGTACTTCAACGTTTGTGACTATTACAGCGCCATCTATCACAAAGCGAAGAAAGTGGCCCAACTAAAAGATTCATATTTCTTTACGTACTACTTGAATATGTAATAAAAATGGGGGTTCCTATTTTTTAAAAACGCAGTTGATATCCGTTCGACCTATGGCAGCGCCATCTAGCGGGCCAACCATAGCGCCCTCTGGTTTCCCCCTACAAGCTTGACGAGTTTCGTTCTTTGTAGTTTTTTCGTTTGATGCTTATTTCGTGAAATGTTTGGCTCAGTCACCATCAATGGACCACCGTGTACATAGCTATAAGTAAAACAAAAATGAATTTTTTTACCGAATAGGATCTGTAAAATCGTTTCAGAAAGATTGCAGGTCGTGCGCCTCGATTCTGTCGTCGCTGATAGGCCGAAAGGTGGAAAACAATTGTCGGTCTCCCCTTTCGAACAAACGAATGAACTCGCCGAGCGCTCTGGATGAAAACTGTTCACTGCGCATCGGCTACTGTATGCTGTGCGAACTCTGTCGCTTTATTTAAATCGAATACATGGTATTACACTTGTTTTGCTTTTATTATTGTTAATCTTATAACCTCTCTTCAAGACACTGTCCATTCCGTTCATCCGATATTCCAGGTCTTTTGCCGTTTCCAACAGTATTACAACGTCATCGGCAAACCTCATCGTGTCAAGGAAGTATATCGAGAACCATCGATATTCTGTTGTATAAATGTCGATATTACTTCCCGGAGACATAGATATACTTTAAGTGGTATATCGTTGCCGTTTGTACTGCGGCAGGGCCGAGGAGCCGCGGGCGAGCGCGCTGTCGTGTCCGCGAATGCGCTGGCCGGCGCTGCCGCTGCACCTGCAGCGTCTGAGACGGCGGCTGTGCTGCTGCCTGGACCTCGACGTGCGTTTCCGCTGCTACTGGTGGTGCGGCGGGCTCGCCTCGGCCTTCACCAGGTAAACCCACTCACGATTTACCTTCAGATAACGTGTTCTTCAAAAACTGTGCGGACACGCTCTGTCAGGTGCTTTCATCTGGGGGCTTCTGCATCTACATACATTCTCCGCGAGCCACCGAATGGTGTACGACGGAGGCTATCGTGTATCAGTACGAGTCAGTTCCTTTTCTGTTCCACTCACAAATGGAGCGAGACAGGAACGACTGTGTATTTGCAGACAACCTTGCAGGTGGAACAACCACAGCTATGAGCAGTCATCTTGGGTATTAATAATGGCTTCAGCTGTATTTAGTCCTTTTTTATTAGGATCACTAAAAGCCACATCTTCATGACAGAGCACGCAGCTGCGTCCCCTGCACACTGTTCCGTATATTGCAATCTGGCTGTTTTTATTCTATGACGTACCGTCTTTTAGTGGTATTTTATTTTGACAGACAACGAATGTTGGATAAAAAGATTATGAGCATTTCCACTTTAATGTTGTCATATGTTAACTTGAAGATGTGGCTCTTAGTGCCACGAAACCGATTGTGATTCAATAATAAATGACTAAATACAGCAGAATCAGTTATTAAAACCAAAGATGACTGTCTATTTACCTCCATACGAGCACTAACGTATCTTATCTTGTCTTCCCGGTCCTTACGCGAAATGTATGTTAACGCCAGTAGAATCGTTCTGCAGTCCACAGCACATGTCCGTTCTTTAAATTTTCGGAGTAATGTTTCTCTTTACAGATTCCCATTCGAGTTCATGAAACATCTCCGTAACACTCACGTGTTGGTCGAATCTACCAGTAACAAATCTCAACCACTTGCATAAATTCCTTTGATCTGACCTGGTGGAGGTCTCCATTACTTGAGCAGTACTCAAGAATGGGTCGCATTAGTATTCTGTACTTGGTCTCATTTCCATATGAACCACAGTTCCCTGAAACTCTCCCAGTTAATCAAATACGCCTTCCCTACAACCTCTTTATCTGCTAATTTCATTTCATACCGCTTTGAAACATTATGCGTAGACATTTAATCGCTATGACTTTAATAAGCTGCACTCCATAAATACTGTATTCGAAGAATACAGGCATGTTTTTCGTACTCACCTGCATTGAAATACGAGGGCTATTTGTAAAGTAAGGAACGATAGGTCGCGAAATGGAAACCACAATGAAAATCAAAACTGTTTTATTTGCAACAGTTGACTACAACTTCCAGCTACTTACCTCCATAGTCGCCGATCCGACTTAGACGTTTGTCGTAGCGTTGTACCAACTTTCCAATACCCTCGTTATAGAAGGCAGCCGCCAGTGCTTTCCGCTAATTCTCTACTCTGGGCTGCAGCTCGTTGTCTGTGCCAAAATGTTGTCTTCATAGCCAGCGGTTCATGTGAGCGGAGATGAAATTCAGAGGGAGACAACTACGGACTGTATTGTGGGTAATCAAACATTTCCAATTGAAAACCATGCAGGAGCATCTTCATTGCCCTTGCAGAATGCGGCCGAGAATTGTCTTGAAGAAGAAAATGCACGACAGTTATGTTATGTTGGCTGCATAGCTTCAGGCGAAATTTCTCACCAGGCCTTCGTACTTGGCGGGAGACACTATTGTTCTTGGTATCATTATGCGCTCCCTGTGTGCTCAAAACTAAAAAGAACTACGTAATGCGATCGACCGACATACTAGAGACACTGCCCAAAACACCTGTGCAAAACATCATCGGATTTTCACTGTTGTTTCCATTTCGCGACCGATCGTTCCTTACTTTCCGAATAGCCCTCGTACATTCTCCTACATTTATATTACGCTGCCATTCATCACACGAAACAGAAATTCTGTCATGCTGCATCATTCTACAGTCAATCAACGATGATACTTGCCCATATACACAGGGTCATCAGCAAATAGTTAAAACTAAGAAGGTAATGAGGATTCTGGGACAAATTTGAGTTTTGCCTTGGGATTGCCTACATGCAGGGGCAGGGACATTGACGTCTCAAGCCATGCTTCCTATTACCTATCACATGACAAGCCACACCCCTCTATCATCTTCATCTCCAACCAATGATAGCAAAGCATTAACAATGAAACAACCAATCAAAAGTAGCTCAAATGTCCTTTTTTGCCACACTGTGCTCCAGATTTTCCCAGTCAGTCATAGCAAAGAATTAAAAATGAAATAGGAAATCAAAAAACCAAGATGGTAGAATTAGTTCAAATGTGCTACATGTTCCACCCCATCCCCATTTGTGCCTCCAACCAATCACAGGAAAGTATTAAAAATGAAACAACCGATCAAAAATCCAAGATGGGGAACTAGCTCAATTCCGCTTTAGACCCACACATCTTTCCCCCTTCTGCCCAACCAGTCCAGCTGTAGTATTAAAATGATGTGTGCAAACGGCACCAAATTGCCCAGTGAGAACCTAGTATTTTAGCTGCTATTAAAAAAAAGAGCCTATCACAATGATGAACCATCTCGGCTGTGTATCTGTAGGACCTAAATACAGACCATTAAAACTTGGGAATATTTAATTTGAAGATTCATTGTGCTTGCAAAGTGTGCACAATCGTACATATAATACTATTTTATTTTGCTCGAATTTTCGTAGAGATCTGTAGTTATATTCACATAATATGATAAGCATTCTGCGCATGTGTGCCTTTTTGTACCCCATAAGCGACAATTTTATTTACTTTCAAAGCATCGGCTATGCCATTGTCGTTGGAAATGTTACATCTCTGTCACAATCTTTGGTCACCTCATGAGTGCGTATAAACAAATCATGTCGGTCTGTAGTTTAAGTGCTAATAAAACACCTTCTTCCTGCCTAAAATCGACCTGATGAAAAAACCTTTTTACTTGCATCCTTCCTAAAATCGTGTTGTGTGTGTGAGTGTAGTCGTGTTTCTATTAGATGCTGGTGAAGTTGATTATAGGTTTGGAGAGCCATAGTTCCAGTTGGAGCAACGTGTTAAATAATCAATTACATCTTTTATAACGATGTATTATCTTATATCCCCTTCAAAAGTGATAATGAAAAACGTATACATCATCACATTGCTTACACTTAACGTATTTAGATACCGTTATAATGTAAACATTGCATTTTCTTGCACTGTTGATGTATTTTGCGGACATTTCACGGAATATTGTGACAGTTGAGAAACATCATAAATGAGGTAAAATAATTAATTTTTGCATTACGCTATGGTACAAATTTTGTACTTGAACTCAACTAGGTCCCAGTCATCTCTCGTAATTGTCATCTAATGACATATTATGTTCGCTTCCCCACTCATGGCACATGAGTTCATAATCATGTTTTATTGATACCAATTTGACAAATGTGTGTGAAAAATAACATCTAGATACTTGACATAAGCATTGTGATACAAGACACAAACATCGCACTTTTTTGTGTTGCTGATGTATTCTGCAGATATTTTACAATATTGTGACATTTGACGAGCATCATAGATACCAAAAATAATTAATTTGGGGCTGTGTTGTGTCTTACAATACGGTACACCTATCGAAATTTGAATGTTGTTAACACTGCAAGTATCTGTTGGTGACAGTAAGCATCTGAGGAATAAATCAGCAGTTGACTTTATTTCATGTTTGCCAGGGTTTGCAGAATAGTATTTAAAGTAAAATTCATCTTTAGTAACTGATTCATTAATAAAATTTGTAAGCAAATGTCGGTTTAGTTATTTGTAGAGAATATGCTGTATATTCACTCTAGCAATCCACTACAAATTATATATAGCTTCCAATGAAATGTACTGATGCGACTTGTCAGACAGCCTAGAAAACGAATTTTTTTGTCAGCAATGAAAACGTAGTTGACAGCATTTTCAGCTACCTAGAAAACATGTTTTCAGGGTTCCTATTCCAAATATTGTGTACTTACTCCAGTCTAAAAGTCCTAGAAGTTTGTAACGGCAATTTCTGAACACTCTGCATATGTTCTTGTATTTTCAGTGGAGTAACCCGCAACTGTACACGTATTCGAAAGTATTTCTTCATGAATAAGTTGTAGCTTATGTCACTGAATCAGTGAGATTGGCTGTCTTCACATTTATTTCACAGTAACTCATGTCTCTAGGTAATTTAGAAATGTGTGGAACGCAAAAATATGACAACTGTTTCGATAATTAAGTAGAAAAATAGTTAAGAACCATCAATATCCTTACGACAGATATGACTCACTGCTTTCCCACTGCTTGGAGAGCTGTACTCCGTTCATCACAAAACTAAACCTCATGTAAACTGTTGTGACTTGGCAAGACAGCCAAGTCACAATGAGAGGAAGCCGAAAGGCACGCGTTAAGCTCACGCAGATTGACGTGAGGTCTGGAACAGTTAAAGGAATTAATAGTAGCAAATAAAGTACGTAGTTGATGTAATACTTAACTTTAATCCACAATTGTAGAACATCTCTCTTGACGGTACATGTTATAACCACAATATAAAATAATATCAAATGCTATGGCGCCTTGCTAGGTCGTAGCAAATGACGTAGCTGAAGGCTATGCTAACTATCGTCTCGGCAAATGAGAGCGTAGTTGTCAGTGATCCATCTCTGGCTAAGTCGGCTGTACAACTGGGGCGAGTGCTAGTACGTCTCTCTAGACCTGCCGTGTGGAGGCGCTCGGTCTGCAATCACTGACAGTGGCGACACGCGGGTCCGACGTATACTAATGGACCGCGACCGATTTAAAGGCTACCACCTAGCAAGTGTGGTATCTGGCGGTGACACCACATAAACATTACACTATACATTCTTCCGCGTTTGCTGGAACCTCACTGCATTTCGTTTCTCGTGGAGCGGAAGCCAAGCTGTCTCGAGTACAGTCAAATACGATAATGAGGATGCGACAACGCTGTGCGTTACGCGTATATCGACTCAGCGATGATACGGGAGAACAGGTTTACCGCTACATTTAGCTAGGACAACATTGGCCAGGCAAGTGATTCCGCTAACCTGCAGTGATGTGAAGAGCTGCAGTAAAGACGTAAAAAGAGACCGGAGAAACAATAGAGCTTTGGGTAACATTTAATTTTTAAACGAAAGGAAATAATATATGACAAAACTCAGGCGATACGTTTCTTAGGTGACCGGACGGGAAACATAGCATGGTTTTGGTCTTAGCTAACATAGTATTCTAATTAAAAAAGAGAGTGATGAAAATTCCTGACTTTAACAAGGGTAATTTTTTTGCATGAGCTATGTGTCGGGTAGAAGCGCTCTGCTGATTTCACATGTAGCTAAATTCTGAAGCCACTGAAGGTACTGCAGTCAGTTATCTGGTAGTCCCTGAACTCCTTCCATATTGGACTCCAAGGAGTACGGTACATTTCAGTACTGCTACGTTGGTAACGAGGCGATCAGCAACAGAATCCTAACCACCAAAAATTCCACATTTCCTCCCCCTCTTTTCTGACGTGCTGCTCTGCATTTCGTGACGTGTGACAAAGCTTCATGTATTAGTTCCAGGACGTTTGACAGCTTAAACGTCTTGTTTTTTTTTTTTTTTCGAGTCAAATCCCTTACCTTGGCTCCACATGAAATGTATTGGATTCAGATTGCAGAGCTATGGTGACGACTGTAAAAATGCAGCATTTGTACAGTGTGCTCGACGCCGCGAAAATTGTTTTCCATGTTTCTAAGACGCTTATCAGTCCGGCTCGTGTGAGACCACATCTATCCTATAAAACATTTTAAATAAAGAGTATTTAATTTTTCATTTTTCTCCAAAAAATTTAATTGTGCAATATTTTTTTAACTTCAACACTCTTTAACAATCTTCTATAAGATATCGATAATTAAGAATGTAAATTTGCAATTTAAACCAGAATTTTGCATCTGATATGTAGTCGGAAACTGGAAGACGAGCTTTTTTTGTTGAAAATGATGGTTAAGTATAAGTAACATATATTTGATGAATTTCATATTTAAATGATTTAGGTACTGAAATCGAATAAAAAGAATTATAGACTATGACGAGTTTCCAACCGCCGCCAACCAGCACACAAGAATATCAGTCTACGACGCTATCGTTGCGCCACAAAGACAACTAAAATACTCTATATACCCGTCTTGTCAGAGATGGTTGCGGGACTCGGCTGTTCGATACAGGATGTCAAAGCAAACCCCTTTCAGCCGTCTAGTTTCCAAACTTATTTTATTTGACTACCAGTTTCGGCGGTTAATTACTCCATCGTCAGGCCCCTGACTAACATGTGGGAAGATTCCACCTCGGTTCTGGTCAAAACAGGGGCCAGAATTCTGTATTGTAGATTTCTGCTTCCTATAGCGATCACTTATGATGGTTGACGTAATCGCTATAGCAAGCCGAAATTTACTAATACCGAAGATTACTGGCCCCTGTTTTGACCAGAACCGAGGTGGAATCCTCCTTCACGTCGGTCAGGCACCTGAAGATGGCGTAGTAAATCGCAGAGACTGGTAGCCAATTAAAATAAATTTGGAAACTAAAGGGCTGAAAGGTGTTTGACTTGACATCTCCAACTAAAATACGTTTTCTTATACACTATGTGATCAAAAGTATACGGACACCTCCAAAAACATACATTTTTTTGTATTAGGTGCATTGTGCTGCCACTTGTTGCCAGGTACTCCATATCAGCGACCTCAGTAGTCATTAGACATCGTGAGAGAGCGGAATGGGGCCCTCCGCGGAAGTCACGGACTTTGAACGTGGTCAGGAAATTGGGTGTCACTTGTGTCATACGTCTGTGCGCGAGATTTCCACACTCCTAAACATCCCTACGTCCACTGTTTCCAATCTGACAGTGAAGTGGAAACGTGAAGGGACATGTACAGCACAAAAGTGTACAGGCCGACCTCGTCTGTTGACTGACAGAGACCGCCGACAGTTGAAGAGGGTCGTAATGTGTAATAGGCGGACATCTATCCAGACCATCACACAGGAGTTCCAGACTCCCTCAGGATCCACCGCAAGTACTATGACAGTTAGGCAGGTAGTGAGGAAACTTGGATTTCATGGTCGAGCGGCTGTTCATAAGCAACACATTACGCCAGTAAATGTCAAACGACGCCTTGCTTGGTGTAAGGAGGGTAAACATTGGACGATTCAACAGTGGAAAAACTTTGTGTGGAGTGACGAATCACGGTACACAATGTGGCGATCCGATGGCAGGGTGTATGTATGGCGAATGCCCGGTGAACGTCATCTGCCAACGTGTGTAGTGCCAACAGTAAAATTCGGAGGCGGTGGTGTTATGGTGTGGTCGTATTTCTCATGGAGGGGACTTGCACCCCTTGTTGTTTTGCCTGGCACTATCAGAGCACAGGCCTACATTGACGGTTTAAGCTCCTTCTTGCTTCCTGCTGTTGAAGAGCAATTCGGGGATGGCGATTGCATCTTTCAACACGATCAAGCACCTGCTCATAATGCACGACCTATGGCGGAGTGGTTACATGACAATAACATCCCTGTAATGGACTGGCCTGCACGGGGTCCTGACATGAATCGTATAGAACACCTTTGGGATGTTTTGGAACGCCGACTTTTTGCCAGGCCTCACCGACCGATATTGATACCTCTCCTCAGTGCAGCACTCCGTGAAGAACGGGCTGCCATTCCCCAAGAAACCTTCCAGCACCTGATTGAACGTATGCCTGCGAGAGCGGAAGCTGTCATCAAGGCTAAGGGTGGGCCAACACCACATTGAATTCCAGCATTACCGGTGATGGGCGCCACGAACTTGTAAGTTATTTTCAGCCAGGTGTCCGGATACGTTTGAGCACATAGTGTATTTATTACATACCGTTTCTTGAAAACTGTCAGAACTGGTTTTTCTCTGTAATCTTCTGAAAAACATTAAGAACAAATTTTTTCTCGCCTAAGCATCTTCCACGCGAGTGTTTTATTAGGAAGCAGGAGACAGTGCCATCCATTTCCACAGCGCGTATTAACAGTGATACAATTAAGTCACAAATAGCGATTACGGCAACTGTGCCTTAACGCGATTTTTGAAATAGAAATTATGTAGCTAAGGTGTGATTAAGGAAAACATTGATGGCTGTTTCGAGAATGAAATTTTTCATTCTGCAGCGGAGTTGTGCGCTGATTTTGAAACTTCCTGGCAGATTAAAACTGTGTGCCGGACCGAGACTCGAACTCAGGTCCCGGGAACTGTGCCTGTGTGCCGGATCGAGAGTCGAACTCGGGTCCCGAGTTCGAGTCTCGATCCGCCACACAGTTTTAATCTTCCAGGAAGTTTCAAAATCAGCGCAAATTCCGGTGCAGGAGTGAAAATTTCATTCTGGAAACATCCCCCAGGCTGTGGCCAAGCCATATCTCCGCAATATCCTTTCTTCTAGTAATGCTGGTCCTGGAAGTATCACAGAAGAACTTCTGTGAAGTTTGGAAGGTAGGAGACGAGGTACTGGCAGAAGTAAAATTGTGAGGACGGGTCTGGAGTCGAGCTTGGGTAGCTCAGCTGGTAGAGCACTTGCCCGCGAAAGGCAAAGTTCCCGAGTTCGAGTCTCGGTCCGGCACAGAGTTTCAATCTTCCACGAAGTTTCATTGATGGCTGTTGCTGCATTAGAATGTCTTAAAGGTACTTTTACAGTGATATCTGATACATAAGTTGGACCTACTTCCAAGAGCGGGACAAAAAACTGTGGTTGCTGACCCTATCACAGCGTTTGTGTTTGTTTACATCAGGTTTATTGTTATGGTGAACGCAGCATAGTGTCGCTCGAGCTGTCAAAAGAGTAACAACGTTTTCACAGTCTCACCACTGTATGTGTTAGACTGTGATGCAATGGTTTGGAAAAAAACGACATTTTGTCTATGGAGTGCGTGATTCATTGTTTTGTATTTTTTTTTTTTTTGTTCTGTTTAAGACGCAATGACATGTTTATGACACAGTCATAACCGGTTTCGGCCGTACAATGACCGTCTTCAGATTGTAAAGGTGGCATACACATGCGTTGTCAAAAACAAAAGAAAAAAAGTACTGTGATGCAAGCGATTGTAACCATAGAGTAAATATCTCTGGAGTGAGGATTCACATGCGCGGAACAGATTTTGTGTTGTCAACATACATTGCCGGCCTGGTCACGTGATCTCTGGACGTCGTGTGTTTGTCCGTTTAGCGCCCTGTATATTTAGAATGTCACTACATCCCTAATACAGACGGATTGTTTTCGTACATGACGTGGATTATTTATATACGTTGCGCAGACATTTTAACAGTATCCATTTGATACCGAGAATAAACCAGCTACGTAACTTTTAAGGGCAAGTGATATTATATCCTGCTTCTTTGTGATAGGTGTCACAGTTCATATGCACTCGATTTTCGACAGTTTTCGGTATGATACGGCACTTTATAGTATTACCGAGCCTGACGTACATTTATGCAGTGATAGTCTTGGAAAACGACTTGACAGTACGCTAGTACTTTTGCAAGTGTCCGAAAAAACACCGAATTTGACACACATTAGCGATTACATCGCCGCTAATTCGTCCTTTTTTCTGACATTTCTGCGTATTTATTTTCTTGTTTTTGCGACCTAAACCACAATTTTTCTTACTAGTGACACTTTGAAGTATTTATTTAACGCGTTTTACGTACTTGCTCCCAGTTTATTAAATAAATAGTAGACTGAGTAATCTATATACATAATCGACAAGTCACTGATAAATGCATGGGGGATAATATTTGCTGAAACAACTAACCATTCCCTTTCCTGTTTCACTAGCAAATTTACGAGAGGAAGCAATTGTTTGTAAGCTTTTGTACGAACCTTAATATGTGTTATATAGTCATAAAATCGTACAAAAATACGCCTACTGAATCAAGCCTTAATTATAATGCGTCTCGAAATTTTTAAACATGTACAGTGTCACTTACTAATATGATAACTATAATTAGAGCTACATGGGAACAAATGGCAGGAATGGGGGAAAGAAATACAGTAGAAGAAGAATGGTTAGCTTTGAGGGATGAAGTAGTGAAGGCAGCAGAGGGTCAAGTAGGTAAAAAGGCGAGGGCTAGTAGAAATCCTTGGGTAACAGAAGAAATATTGAATTTCATTGATGAAAGGAGAAAATATAAAAATGCAGTAAATGAAGCAGGCAAAACGGAATACAAACGTCTCAAAAATGAGATCGACAGGAAGTGCAAAATGGCTAAGCACGGATGGCTAAAGGATAAATGTAAGAATGCAGAGGCGTATCTCACTAGGGGTAAGACAGATACTGACTACAGGAAAATTATAGACACCTTTGGAGAAAAGAGAACCACTTCTATGAATATCAAGAGCTCAGATGGAAACCCAGTTCTAAGCAAAGAAGGGTAAGCAGAAAGGTGGAAGGAGTATATAGAGGGCCAATACAAGGGCGATGTACTTGAGGACAATATTATGGAAATGGAAGAGGATGTAGATGAAGATGAAATGGGAGATATGATACTGCGTGAAGAGTTTGACAGACCACTGAAAGGCCTGAGTCGAAACAAGGCCCCAGGTGTAGACAACATTCTAATAGAACTACTGATGGCCTTGGGAGAGCCAGTCCTGACAAAACTCTACCATCTGGTGAGCAAGATGTATGAGACGGGCGAAATACCCCGAGATTTCAAGAAGAATATAATAGTTCCAATCCCAAAGAAAGCAGGTGTTGACAGATGTGAAAATTACCGAACTATCAGTTTAATAAGTCACGGCTGCAAAATACTAACACGAATTTTTTACAGACGAATGGAAAAACTAGTAGAAGCCGACCTTGGGGAAGATCAGTTTGGATTCCGTAGAAATATTGGAACACGTGAGGCAATACTGAGCCTACGGCGTATCTTTGCAGCTAGATTAAGGAAAGGCAAACCTACGTTTCTAGCATTTGTAGACTTAGAGAAAGCTTTTGACAATGTTGACTGGAATACTCTCTTTCAAATTCTGAAGGTGGCAGGGGTAAAATACAGGGAGCGAAAGGCTATTTACAATTTGTATAGAAACCAAATGACAGTTATAAGAGTTGAGGGTCATGAAAATGAAGCAGTGGTTGGGAAGGGAGTGAGACAGGGTCGTAGCCTCTCCCCAATGTTATTCAATCTGTATATTGAGCAAGGAGTGAAAGAAACAAAAGAAAAATTCGGAGTAGGTATTAAAATCCATGCAGAAGAAATAAAAACTTTGAGGTTCGCCGATGACATTGTAATTCTGTCAGAGAAAGCAAAGGAGTTGGAAAAGCAGTTGAACGGAATGGACAGTGTCTTGAACGGAGGATATACGATGAACGTCAACAAAAGCAAAACGAGGATAATGGAATGTAGTGGAATTAAGTCGGGTGATGCTGAGGGAATTAGATTAGGAAATGAGACGCTTAAAGTAGTAAAGGAGTTTTGCTATTTGGTCGAAGTAGAGAGGATATAAAATGTAGACTGGCAATGGCAAGGAAAGCGTTTCTGAAGAAGAGAAATTTGTTAACATCGAGTATAGATTTAAGTGTCAGGAAGTCGTTTCTGAAAGCATTTGTATGGAGTGTAGCCATGGACGATAAATAGTTTGGACAAGAAGAGAATAGAAGCTTTCGAAATGTGGTGCTACAGAAGAATGCTGAAGATTAGATGGGTAGATCACATAACTAATGAGGAGGTGTTGAATAGGATTGGGGAGAAGAGAAGTTTGTGGCACAACTTGACTAGAAGAAGGGATCGGTTGGTAGGACATGTTCTGAGGCATCAAGGGATCACCAATTTAGTACTGGAGGGCAGCGTGGAGGGTAAAAATGGTAGAGGGAGACCAAGAGATGAATACACCAAGCAGATTCAGAAGGATGTAGGTTGCAGTAGGTACTGGGAGATGAAGAAGCTTGCGCAAGATAGAGTAACATGGAGAGCTGCATCAAACCAGTCTCAGGACTGAAGACCACAATAACAACAACGGTATGTACCCATGAAAAGCCCACATCTCGTGTTCGTGCGGTAGCGTTCTCGCTTCCCACGCCCGGGTTCCCGGGTTCGATTCCCGGCGGGGTCAGGGATTTTCTCTGCCTCGTGATGGCTGGGTGTTGTGTGCTGTCCTTAGGTTAGTTAGGTTTAAGTAGTTCTAAGTTCTAGGGGACTGATGACCATAGATGTTAAGTCCCATAGTGCTCAGAGTCATTTGAACCATTTACCCATGAAAAGTTACTGTCCCTCCTTTCGCATATTTTTCTTTGCATCCGTAGCAACAACAGTAATTCACCGTCGCTATTACGCTATAAACAAACGGTGAAACACAACAAAAACTCTTGATATTATAAACTTCAAACGCTGCAGAAAGCACACACGCACATCGAAGTCCCGAAAACACGTGACAATCCAGGTTTAATGTTGACAACATGCGCAGAACGCAATGCGCACTCCAGAGATATTTACTCTATGAGCGTAACGCAGACTACAGGTGTCGGTGGTGTGTGTGCTCGCAGGCGGCTGACGTACGCGGCGGCGGCGCAGCAGGCGTGCTGGCGGCTGAGCGGCCCGCTGGTGTGCGCGCTGACGCCGCTGCTGGCGCGCGAGGCGGTGCCCGGCTACTCGACGCAGGAGGCGGCGTTCGCGGCCGCCGTGCCCGCCTTCGGCCGCCTCTGCGCCCTCGTCGCTGCGCCCTGCTGCGCGCGCCTCGCGCCGCCCACCGCCGCCTACCTGACTGGCGTCTCGGGGCTGCTCACCGCCGCAGGACTCTACGGTGAGTGGCGCTCCCCACAGCTGTTCGCTGCTCTGGCGATCGGCCCTAATGAGCTGAGGCGGCCGAGGAATACAAGCCTCCAAATACAGGCTGGGCAGAATGAAAACTGACTCAAAAAAAAAAAATTACGTCTTTACAAGCTCACTTACAATTTTCCACTTGAACATTTAATTATGTACTATAAACGACACAAACTACACTCCTGGAAATGGAAAAAAGAACACATTGACACTGGTGTGTCAGACCCACCATACTTGCTCCGGACACTGCGAGAGGGCTGTACAAGCAATGATCACACGCACGGCACAGCGGACACACCAGGAACCGCGGTGTTGGCCGTCGAATGGCGCTAGCTGCGCAGCATTTGTGCACCGCCGCCGTCAGTGTCAGCCAGTTTGCCGTGGCATACGGAGCTCCATCGCAGTCTTTAACACTGGTAGCATGCCGCGACAGCGTGGACGTGAACCGTATGTGCAGTTGACGGACTTTGAGCGAGGGCGTATAGTGGGCATGCGGGAGGCCGGGTGGACTTACCGCCGAATTGCTCAACACGTGGGGCGTGAGGTCTCCACAGTACATCGATGTTGTCGCCAGTGGTCGGCGGAAGGTGCACGTGCCCGTCGACCTGGGACCGGACCGCAGCGACGCACGGATGCACGCCAAGACCGTAGGATCCTACGCAGTGCCGTAGGGGACCGCACCGCCACTTCCCAGCAAATTAGGGACACTGTTGCTCCTGGGGTATCGGCGAGGACAATTCGCAACCGTCTCCATGAAGCTGGGCTACGGTCCCGCACACCGTTAGGCCGTCTTCCGCTCACGCCCCAACATCGTGCAGCCCGCTTCCAGTGGTGTCGCGACAGGCGTGAATGGAGGGACGAATGGAGACGTGTCGTCTTCAGCGATGAGAGTCGCTTCTGCCTTGGTGCCAATGATGGTCGTATGCGTGTTTGGCGCCGTGCAGGTGAGCGCCACAATCAGGACTGCATACGACCGAGGCACACAGGGCCAACACCCGGCATCATGGTGTGGGGAGCGATCTCCTACACTGGCCGTACACCACTGGTGATCGTCGAGGGGACACTGAATAGTGCACGGTACATCCAAACCGTCATCGAACCCATCGTTCTACCATTCCTAGACCGGCAAGGGAACTTGCTGTTCCAACAGGACCATGCACGTCCTCATGTATCCCGTGCCACCCAACGTGCTCTAGAAGGTGTAAGTCAACTACCCTGGCCAGCAAGATCTCCGGATCTGTCCCCCACTGAGCGTGTTTGGGACTGGATGAAGCGTCGTCTCACGCGGTCTGCACGTCCAGCACGAACGCTGGTCCAACTGAGGCGCCAGGTGGAAATGGCATGGCAAGCCGTTCCACAGGACTACATCCAGCATCTCTACGATCGTCTCCATGGGAGGATAGCAGCCTGCATTGCTGCGAAAGGTGGATATACACTGTACTAGTGCCGACATTGTGCATGCTCTGTTGCCTGTGTCTATGTGCCTGTGGTTCTGTCAGTGTGATCATGTGATGTATCTGACCCCAGGAATGTGTCAATAAAGTTTCCCCTTCCTGGGACAATGAATTCACGGTGTTCTTATTTCAATTTCCAGGAGTGTATGTACACTGACGTGCCCAAACATGATAACCACTGCTCACCACGACGTTGGATGCTGCTTGGTGGCGTTGCAGACATGTCACGCGATAGAAAAACAATGTAAGAGGAGCAGACTCGGACAGGGTGTCACCCTAGCAGGATGTGGGATGCAAATGGGTAAATCCATT
This sequence comes from Schistocerca serialis cubense, assembly GCF_023864345.2. Classification (NCBI taxonomy): domain Eukaryota; kingdom Metazoa; phylum Arthropoda; class Insecta; order Orthoptera; family Acrididae; genus Schistocerca; species Schistocerca serialis. Next base: position 762,148,106 of record NC_064641.1, on the reverse strand, counting down.
GAGACAAGCGACTTCGACAAAGGGCAGATTATTATTACACAGAACCTGTGAACAAGTAACTCCAAAACGGTGAAGCTGGCCGAATGTTCGCGTGCTACTGTCGTGAGCATCTAGGAAAAGAGGTAGGACAGAGTAAACTATCTCCCGGGTTCGATTCCCGGCGGGGTTAGGGGTTTTCTCTGCCTCGTGATGACTGGGTGTTGTGTGATGTCCTTAGGTTAGATAGGTTTAAGCAGTTCTAAGTTCTAGGGGACTGATGGCCATAGATGTTAAGTCCCGTAGTGCTCAGAGCCATTTGAACCATTTTTAGTAAACTATCAATAGGTGCTAAATGGTTGGACATCCACGACTCTTCACAGAACATGGGGTCCGTAGGTTTGTCTGCCCTGTAAAGTAGCATAAATGATGATCTGTGGCATCTCTTCAAGACAGCGCAATGCTGGTACACGCACAACTATTTCAGAGCACACCGTTCATCGTACATTGTTGAACAAGACACTCCGCAGCAGACCATCATTACATGTTCACAAGTTCACCCAGCGATATGTTCCATTACGATTTCAGTGGGCACTGGACCATCACGGTTCGACTATTGATCAATGGAAACGTGTCGGCTCTTCAGGTGAACCACATGTTTCTGCACTAGGTCGATGGCCGTCTCCACAAACGCCGTTATCGAGGCGAACGGCGGTTCGAAAGTGCAGAGCGCCACGGACGAAGGCTGGTGAAAGCAGTATTATACGGGACTTGTGGTAGTAATTGAAGACACGCTGACAGCTCCAAACCACGTGCATCCCTTCGTTCTTGATGTCCACTTCCGCGGTCATGTTGTCTTTCAGTAATTTAATTGTCCGTGTCTCGGAGCCAGAACCGTGCTCCAGTGGTTTGAGGCGCATTATACTGAACTCACGTTGATGTCTCGGCGACCAAATTCGCCTAGTGTAGATCCTATGGTACCCATCTGAGTCGCTTTCGGACACCATCACCGCGTACGTAACTCAGTGGCCTGTTGTTAAGTGGAATTACATGACCTGCGAATAGACAACTAATGCCACATATCTCCACAAACCTACCAACAAATTGCCGGATCCCTGTCACGCAGAATCACTAATGTGTTTCGTTCCAAAGAGCGTCGAACAAGCTATTGAGCAGGATGTCATAATGTTTTAGCCCATCCGTGTATTATAAAAGTGTATGTAAGTGTGTGTGTATGTACGTTCCATATCTCCTACTAAACCACTTGATCGATTTCAATCATACTTGGTACATGTATCACTTACTGCCTAGAAAGAACCACTTTCTTTTTTTATTCTCGAGTCAGAAACATACAGGCACATGTTCATACATTTTACACAGCTATGATTAAATTCCTTTTGACCAAAACCTGGTCACTTTCAGTGCATTTTCTGTTGCTCGTTGAAGATCATCTTCTGTACAGGAGACTAGGCACAGTCGACACCGAAGCATGTGCCGAACTGTCTGCTCTTCTCCACAGTCACACCGAATATCATATGTATCAGTGTATCCCCATCTTGCCAAGTTAACTTTTGATCTTCCAACTCCGGATCTCATTCTATTCAGGGACTTCAAAGTTGTCCATTCCACGTCATGACCTTAAGATAAAGCTTCAACAACTCTTTTCCAACCAGGAGGAAGGTAGGTCGTAGCCCTCCATAGTTGGAACCTAGTTTTTTCAGCAGTGGTTCTAAGTTCCTTCAATGTCCTAAGGAAACCCTTCCATGACTTCGGTCGTTGCGGATGCGGTTCATGACCATACAGAGGATGGATAGTTTCCTGTTCCACTGCCTTTCTTTCCCTGTTCGCAGCTATCTCTCTTCGAACAGGTTGTGGTGCTATTTCTGCGAGGTGGTAAAGCCATTCGACTGGAGTGGATTTCAGGCAACCTGTTATAATTCTGCAGGTTTCGTTGAGAGCTACATCCACCTGTTTGGCGTTAGTTGAATTATACCTAACAGGACAGGCATACTCTGCCGCAGAATAGCATAGAGCCATTGCAGATGTTCGGATTGTTTGAGGCTGACTATCCCACTGTGATCCGGCCAGTTTCCGTAGGAGATTGTTCCTGATGGAAACTTTCGACTCGCATTTCATGCAGTGCCTTTTGAAAGTGAGAGATCCGTCTAGTGTCACTCCTAGATATTTTGGAGTGTCCTAGTATTCCAGTTCGACCCTCGACCATTTTATTTTCAACTTGCGAGTGGCTTCCTTGTTTCTCAAATGAAAAGCACACACTTTGAAGGGTTTGATTTAAGCTGGTTTGTGTTGTAGTATCTGGATAGACCTTCGACGGCATTCGTGAGTTTGTTCTCTACGGATTCAAAATCTGTACTCTGCGTCGCTAGAGCGAGGTCGTCAGCATATAACAAGCTCCTGGTGTTTGGGGCTATGGGTTGGTCGTTCGTGTATATATTAAACGGAATTGGAGCCAAAACACTTCCTTGCGGGAGGCCATTCTTCTGTAGCCGCCATCGACTACGCTGTCCTTGAAAGTCGACGAAGAACGTGCGATGCTGCAGAAGGGAGGAGATGAGTCTGGTTGGAGCTAAATCTTTAGTCAGATTGTAGGCCTTGAATAGTGGTAGCTGGTGGTTGACCGCATCATACGCTGTTGCGAAGTCGACAAATGCTACTCTTGTCACCTGCAAGGATAAGAACAATCTACTTCTCAAAGGGAGCTCACAACATGCAAACAGCCAAACTACATTCATCCAGTATTTAAGAACGGGGCACTTATTTACTTGCAATCAACTTTACACATAATTTATCATCTTTATGAGCCTTTTTCTTACTCAACTCTCCCCTCCCCCCACACAAAATGGTGAAACAAAAAAGTTACTTGCTTGCTTTATTTTTGCTGTTCATGCAGTAAAATTACCGCATCAGTGATGAACTTTTAATTTATTACTTCTTTACTAATAACTCTATTCGCAACACATTTAGAAGACAGTCTCCACATATACCACTGGATTTACTTGCTAAGTTATGTCATCGCACAATACATACTTAAACAGATATGACGTCATAAACATTGAGCTGCGTGAATACGAAACTCCAGGGCGACATTCGAGAGTGGAGTAGGAAATGCACAAAGAAAGGAAAGACGAGGAGATGAACAGGGAGACGAGGGAGGAGTAGGTGATCAGAGTGAAAGGAGAAAACGACGGAGAAAGTGAAGAGGAGATGGTTAGAGAAAGGAAATACGAGGAAATGAGCAGAGAGAGAAGAGAGAGAGCGAGAGAGAGAGAACGAGTGGGAGGAAATGGACACAGAGAGGTGGAGAAGGAGATGGACAGAGGAGGTAGGAGCAGATAGACAAAGAGAGCGGGGGGTTGCAGATGGAGGGGGAAGGAGCAGATAGACAGAGAGGGCGGAGAAGCAAATGCACAGAGAGGGCGGAGAAACAGATGGACAGAGAAGGCGAAGAAGCAGATGGACAGAGAGAGGGGCAAGACGAGTTAACAGACTGGTGGTGAAAGAGGTTGTCAGACAGATGGAGGAGAAGGATATGGACAGAGAGAGAGGGGAGGCGGAGGCACACAGAGATATAATTAATTGGAATAAATACAAATCTGGGCAACGCCAGGTACTCAGCTAGTTTCTTAACAAAAATTTAGTGTGTTTCAATGCCATGACCATGCGAATGTAAGCACAAGTCCCAATTTTTCGATATGGCGTTGTGATTTTTAGGTCTGACTCTCTTTGCTATTACCATCAGTGGTAATATGTTTGTGGTAAAGTCCCCTTTTCGATATTCAGTGTTCGTGGACAGCTTTGTAATATTTTGCTCCTCCTCTAGCCTTGAAACAACTACTCGTCAGTTGCAACTGACAATACGACGGTTCAAGAAGTGGGCAGATAGCGCAGGTTTTTGATTTTCCTCAGAGGAATATGTTTCTGTCAATTTTAATCGTGCCCGTCGCCCTTTTAACCTGCCTATAATTAAACTGAAGGACACTGTTCTCAATTTTAAAAGTTCAGTGAGGTTTCTGGGTCTCACATTTGATGATCAACTGACATGGTTACCACTTCTCAACAATATTAAAACCCAAGATTTAAAGGCATTGAATATTTTAAAATACCTCGACCACAGGTCATGGGGGGCAGATGGAACATGTCGGCTCCAATTTTAAAAGCGATCCCATTTTGACTATGGATGCACGGTTTGCAGTTCGGTTAGGCTGTCTTATCTTAAGGATCACTCCTTGATGTTCACCATAAGGGGATTCGACCAGACGGAGCATATAAAACTTTGTGTTCTGCCTTACGGCAGGTCTTGTCATGGTAGAAGCCTCGTCAGAGAGGTCCACCGCATGAGCGTCCAGGGAAGTGATTCCAGTGGTGGTTTCCCGTTGCCTTCCACTGATGAGGATGAAATGATAATGAGGACAACACAACACCCAGTCACTGAGCGGAGAAAATCTCCGACCCAGCGGGGAATCGAACCCGAGCCCCTTGGCGTAAAAAACCACCGCACTGACCACTCAGCTGTCGGGACGGACAGGATCATATAGGACAAGTCCGGTTCCTAGCCTCTCATTTTGAGCTGGTAAACCACCACTCACATCCAGTGGCTGGTTCTCATGCTGTGTCATGTATGCACCCACTCCCCACCCCACAGTTGCCGGCACTTCACTCCGTTCCATCCCTTCCAACGTAGTTACTATTCAGATATAGTCCACGAGCAGTGAAGGCATTCGGGATTCGCATGCAGCATGACTTAGCGGCACTCAGTGCTGACCGCCTTCCTGTGCTTCTTCGAGGCTGGAGTCGTTCGCCACCGTAGTTGATACGGAGACCCAGTATTGTTTATCAGTGTAAAACAAGAATTTTACTGCAGGCTACGTTTTTAAGTCGATCTTTTACAGAATTTTATCCGAGCGCTATTACTATGTGGTCATTTACACTAATGGGTCTAATCAAAATCTCTCAGTCGGCTGCGCTGTGTTATTTCCAGAAGTTGTCGAGTTTCGCTTACGTGGTGAATTCAAAGTGTATGACGCTGAATTACGTGCAGTCTTGAGTGCACTGGAAAGACGAGAAGTTATCCTACTACCAAATTTCTTATCTGCACCGACTCCCTAAGTAGCGTTTAGGCTATCCATTACAGGTGTTCAATAGAAAAGTATCTTCAGCTGATCCACGACAACCTTTTCCATTTACAAATACAGAGCAAGAAAGTGTCATCCTGCTGTGCACCAGGGCACGTGATCATTCTCGGTAATGAAGAATCGGATGAAGCAGCTAACAATACCTGCTAGGAAAATACAGGGTGATTCAAAAAGAATACCACAACTTTAGGAATTTAAAACTCTGCAACGACAAAAGGCAGAGCTAAGCACTATCTGTCGGCGAATTAAGGGAGCTATAAAGTTTCATTTAGTTGTACATTTGTTCGCTTGAGGCGCTGTTGACTAGGTGTCAGCGTCAGTTGATGCTAACATGGCGACCGCTCAACAGAAAGCTTTTTGTGTTATTGAGTACGGCAGAAGTGAATCGACGACAGTTGTTCAGCGTGCATTTCGAACGAAGTATGGTGTTAAACCTCCTGATAGGTGGTGTATTAAATGTTGGTATAAACAGTTTACAGAGAATGGGTGTTTGTGCAAAGAGAAAAGTTCTGGACGGCCGAGAACGAGTGATGAAAATGTAGCACGCATCCAGCAAGCATTTGTTCGCAGCCCAGGAAAATCGACTCGCAGAGCTAGCAGAGAGCTGCAAATTCCACAATCAACTGTATGGAGAGTCCTACGGAAAAGGTTAGTTATGAAACCTTATCGTCTGAAATTGGTTCAAGCATTGTCTGCAGCTGATAAGATTAAAAGAATCGATTTCTGTGATTTTATCCTTGCTCAAATGGAAACAGATGAATCTTTCGTTTCAAAGATTGTGTTTAGTGATGAAGCAACTTTCCACACTAACGGGAAAGTCAATCGTCACAATGTCTGTATATGGGGCACTGAGAATCCGCGGGAAACAACTCAGTATGAACGTGACTCGCCTAAGGTGAACGTTTTCTGTGCCATTTCAGCCAATAAAGTTTTTGGTCCCTTTTTCTTCGAAGGTGCTACTGTAACTGGACTACAGTATCTGGAGATGTTAGAGAATTGGCTGTTCCCTCAGCTCGAACAAGAAGCACAATAATTCATATTTCAGCAGGATGGAGCGCCACCACATTGGCACTTATCTGTCCGTAACTACCTGAACGTCAACTACCAGAGGCGATGGATCCGCCGCCAGACAGCCCGTGACAGAGCACTTCATCACTGGCCTCCAAGAAGCCCTGATCTTACCCCCTGCGATTTTTTCTTATGGGGGTATGTTTAGGATATGGTGTTTCGGCCACCTCTCCCAGCCACCATTGATGATTTGAAACGAGAAATAACAGCAGCTATCCAAACTGTTACGTCTGATATGCTACAGAGAGTGTGGAACGAGTTGGAGTATCGGGTTGATATTGCTCGAGTGTCTGGAGGGGGCCATATTGAACATCTCTGAACTTGTTTTTGAGTGAAAAAAAACCTTTTTAAATACTCTTTGTAATGATGTATAACAGAAGGTTATATTCTGTTTCTTTCATTAAATACACATTTTTAAAGTTGTGGTATTCTTTTTGAATCACCCTGTACAGTTTCTGAATGTGTTGCCCTCTTAGATGCAGTTACTTAACTGTCGAGGCACAGGGTCGCGCGTCTGTGGAAGCTGGAGTGGAACAACAAACTGCAGTCGGTGCAACCAGTGTCACGACATTGACGTTTCTCCTTCAGGCTGCCGTGGAGGGGGGCAGGGCTCTTAACGGGCCTCGGGATAGGGCACTGTCCTCCGAGTCATGGATTCCTCCTCAGGCAGGAGGATCCATCAGTATGCAGTGCTTGTGGTGCACAGGTGTCGGTAAACCACATTTTAACAGAATGCGTTTTATACCAAACCATGTGGGCTCCAACCAACTTACCAGCCGACCTGGCATTCTAGATTATGAATCAAATGTTGTCCGTATTTTAAAATTCTGCGTTATGTGTGATCTTCTCACAAGGGAACCTCCCCATCGCACCCCCCTCAGATTTAGTTATACGTTGGCAAAGTGGATAGGCCTTGAAACACTGAACACAGATCACTCGAGAAAACAGGAAGAAGTTGTATGGAACTATGAAAAAAATAAGCAAAATATACAAACGGACTAGTCCATCTGCAAGATAGGCAACATAAAGGATAGTGTAAGTTCAGGTTCGTCGTGGTCCCGTGGTTATCGTGTGCACCTGCGTAACAAAAGGTTCTTGGTTCAAGTCTTTCCTCCGATGAAAGGTTTATTTTCTTTATTTTCGCAAAGTTATGATCTGTCCGTTCGTTCATTGACGTCTCTGTTCACTATAATAAGTTTGGTGTCTGTGTTTTGCGACCGCACCGCAAAACTGTGCGATCAGTAGACGAAAGGACGTGCCCCTCCGATGGGAACCGAAAACATTTGATCGCAAGGTCATAGGTCAACCGATTCCTCCACAGGAAAACACGTCTGATATATTCTATACGACACTGGTGACGGCATGTGCGTCACATGACAGCAATAGGTTGTCGACCCACCTAACTTGTACACTTGGCGAATGGGTAAAAAGATTCTTCTACCTTGCCCGATTTAGGTTTTCTTGTGGTTGTGATAATCAGTCCCAAAAAAAGTGATGAAAACATAAGAGTTTGTCACATAAACTGCAACAAATGAATGCAACAGTTCCACAGTCGCTCAGTTTTCCCTGTGTTCTGTCAAAACATGTTTTTAACGTTTTCAAATTTTTCCGTGTGTAGAACGTCAAATCCTGCATATGTTCAAGCAAATCTGAACATGTCCTGGAATTTTGGAGATCGAAGTTGATTTTGTGTGAGTGCCTGAACTTTGATAATTGTCTGAAAATAAAAAATTAAAATTTTCACTCTAGGCAAAACTTGAACCAAGGTCCTCTCGTTCCGCAGTTGCTCACGCTAACCACGAGACCACGGCGTTCCTGAGCACAGTGTCTCCTTATTGCTGTATATCTTAAACATGGACTACTCAGTTTGTATATTATGCCTATTTTTTTCCTAGTTCCACACAACTTCTTCCTGTTTTCTCCATTGATCTGTGTTCAGTTTTTCAAGGCCTATCCACTGTGCCAACTTATAACTAAATCTGAGGGGAGTGCGATGGGGAGGTTCCCTTGTCAGTAGTATCCTAGGTAGAACATTCTGATGTGTTTTCAGGGCGATTGCTTCATTTCCCATTTATCGACGAGGCACAGTTGTGTAGTTATAGCCTGTATGTTTTAATCACAAACTTTCTTGAGACATGCATCTTTTGGTGTGAGAGAGAGTGTCTCAGGGTGGCTGAGGATTACACTTTATATTTTACCTTTTGGTGCATACTTTTTACAAAACGAAACCGCATTCGTATCCAATTAGTTGAGTAAGGGCGATGGTGACCTCGCTGTCGAACGCCCTACACATACCACCCATCGTTCCTGGATAACCCGGAACACATTTGCTGATAAATTTGGCGTTATTTTTCCCACAGCTGCAAAAATATGGTATTTCAGTTGGTGAATTTATTGTTTTTCACACGATACACCTTGGAGGTGATAAATCCCTAGACGGAGAGTCTACTGGGCTCATATCGAGAGAACAGGGAACCCAGTCTTAGAGATGCGCTGCGAATGCATCTCCCTGGAAAAGCGGAATTCACGTTGGCCAAGATAACTACTGAAAACTATCGAGCTGATCCATCTTGTTGGTAGACAGCAGTATCGAAAATGTCAACCTGAATCAACTGTGGTTCCAAAAACCATTCCGTTAGGTCAAGATAGGTGTTACCGATTATTGTTTTCTCAGCAGACACGTATGGTCGATATACTTTCGATCTTGCAATTCCCATCCACACATTTCCCTTTGGCGTGTCACGTTCCCATTCGCTGTTGGCCTGCTCAAATCCTACAACCATGTCTATCCACATGTACACAGATGCGAGGCCGGCCGAAGTGGCCGTGCGGTTAAAGGCGCTGCAGTCTGGAACCGCAAGACCGCTACGGTCGCAGGTTCGAATCCTGCCTCGGGCATGGATGTTTGTGATGTCCTTAGGTTAGTTAGGTTTAACTAGTTCTAAGTTCTAGGGGACTAATGACCTCAGCAGTTGAGTCCCATAGTGCTCAGAGCCAGCCACAGATGCGAAATGTTACCTCGTAGCTGAACACAATGTGCTACATTAAATTTGCATTTCTAACGACATCCAAAAAGTCGTAACGCAAAGCTTATATGACGGTATAGACAACGTTCTTCAAGTTTATGGACAATTTCGACAAGATAGGAATGTTTATTCAATTCCAGCCGCAGTTCAAATGGTTCAAATGGCTCTGAGCACGATGGGACTCAACTTCTGAGGTCTTTAGTCCCCTAGAACTTAGAACTAGTTAAACCTAACTAACCTAAGGACATCACAAACATCCATGCCCGAGGCAGGATTTGAACCTGCGACCGTAGCGGTCTTGCGGTTCCAGATTCCAGACTGCAGCGCCTTTAACCGCACCGGCCACTTCGGCCGGCTCCAGCCGCAGTGATTTCCACATAGTGGTTGTGTGTGTGTGTGTGTGTGTGTGTGTGTGTGTGTGTGTGTGTGAGAGAGAGAGAGAGAGAGAGAGAGAGAGAGAGAGAGAGAGACGTATACTAAATTCATTGTTAGTCTTCCAGTTGATCCTGAGGTGGTGCGAGTAACTTCTTCGTGAGTCTCTTCTATAGTTTCATCTGCTACGGCCGACCTTCCCGAACGCTGTTCGTTAGTAGCACGAGCAGTTCGCATGAATTTATTGACAGCTTTCTTGATGTCGTGTCTTGTAGGAGTTGGTTTTGTGAAATTTGCGCTTGGAATCGTTCCACGCTTCCTCATACGACATTGCTCACAGTGCTCTGTCGTGTACATTCTTGTAGATTTCTCGCAAAAAAGTCAGAATTATTAATATCGAGGCAGAAATTCTAAGGGACTTGTTATAAACACTCTTTATTCCGGAGGCTGACGGCGTATTGACCCTTGTAAATGAACAACACAGAAGATGTTGGAAATGGCCGTCGTTGACAACGATGCAGCGCTCTCCTCACTTTATGAAACAGTGAGACACGCGTAGCAGCTGTGCCTGAGGGATGACAGCAACAACATTTCCAGTGTTCTGCTGTAGCTCCTCCAGTGTGCGGGGACTGTAGTAGACCTGACTTTAATTTACCTCACAGGTGAAATCACAGACACCAGGAGAGCGAGACGGACAGGAGATGTCACTCTCTCCTTTGGGTATTTTCTCCTCTCTGAACACCTCATGCACTCGTATAAGGTTGTCATGCAATGAGTGCTGTTGCTCCGTCTTGCTGAAAACATCCATGCAGTCGTTTGTCTTTTGTGGGTTGATACACATATGCATCTTCCTGGCAGATTAAAGCTGTGTGCCGGTTCCGCCATTACCTCGTCTGCTACGTTCCAAATCTTACACACAAGCTCTTCTGCGAACCTTGCAAGACTAGCACTCCTGGGAGAAAGGATGTTAGGGAGGCATGGCTTAGACACAGCCTGGGGGGATGTGTCCGTAATGAAATTTTCACTCTGCAGCGGAGTGTGCGCTGATATGAGAAACTTCCTGGCAGATTTAAACTGTGTGCCGGACCAAGACTCGAAGTCGGGACCTTTGCCTTTCGCTCTCAAGCGCTCTATTGAGTGAGCTACCCAAGAGTTCGAGTCTCGGTCCGGCACACAGTTTTAATATGCCAGAAAGTTTCATATCAGCGGACACACCGCTAAAGAGTGTAAATTTCGGCAGAACTCAACACGCGTTGAGTTCGTCTGGACGCTGTGACTCTTGTACATTTAAAAAAATGGCTCTGAGCACTATGGGACTTAACATCTATGGTTATCAGTCCCCTAGAACTTAGAACTACTTAAACGTAACTAACCTAAGGACATCACACAACACCCAGCCATCACGAGGCAGAGAAAATCCCTGACCCCGCCGGGAATCGAACCCGGGAACCCGGGCGTGGGAAGCGAGAACGCTACCGCACGACCACGAGATGCGTCATGTACATCAGTAAATTTGTGAAGATACAGAATCTGGTTCTTTTTGATAATGTTTCGACACGACAATCCCTTAATTCCTTCTTGCACAGATAAACGGATTTAAGATTTCGTCGGCGTTTCTTGCAGGCTTTCCTTTTCTCGACCAACTGTTTTCGGCTAGTTTGCATTTCTGTTCGGTACGGAGCTCATTTCGCGTCATTTTGCCACTAGGTTTTGCATTGCATACTTTGGTGATGGTTTTACCAAAACACTTCCAGCTTTAAAATCTTGACTGGTGCACTGAAGTCACAGTTTCCAGCATTTTGCGTGATGGATTGTTCTCCTGTTCATTAACAAGGGTCGGTTCCCCGTCAGGCTTATAAATATCTTGCTGGCCAGTTCTATTTTTTCCACTACTGTCCGCTGCTGACAAGAAAGCCTGTGAGAGAACTACGGAAACAAGTCGAGTGGCTTTGTGACATGCCTTACCTGTTGATATTTTTGAAAATGTCAGGAATACGAATATCGATATTTAAAAAAGTGTCATTATCGGCTCTAGATATACCAAAGAATATATCGATATATCGACGTACCGGCCTATAAAAATATCAGCTGCATACTGTAAATATACTGCCGGTTTTAGAGCTGTATCTTTAAGTATTGATTATTAATAGATATTCTGTACGTCAACAAGCTAGCAACTTGCCTATACGCCCTTAGAGCAAGAATTGAAAGGAAAACAACGCACGTTCAGCTTTGGCAATAACCACTTTTCTAACAATGGTAGCTGCATGCAAATAGCATAGTAAAAAGTTTGCTATGGATCCGCCCTTCACTTTCATCACATATCGGATTTGTTCAGAACACATTATGTCGACTTCCTGTTTTCCATTTCTGCCAACGCCAGCGACTTGCAGTTGTAATGTGAACCAGTTGCAATTTCTGTTCTCAGCGCCGAGTGCCGGTTACCTCAGCATTTTCCTTACACATCTCCGCCCACTGCGATGACCGGTCTTGTCATTTAAATTTTTGTTCATAATTTTCATCACCTGTATTTGAAGAACTCTGATATGGAGAAATAGCACATTTTTAACGAAACTTACGTGCTATTTCTTCACATCGAAAACGTTGTTATTCCGTTCACACGCCCCCCCCCCTCCCCCTACTTGCAATGGGATTTCTTTTTTTGTGCCACATATACTTGCTTCACACAATCAAGGAGAAAGACTGGACGTGATCAAAGGTCAAAAGGCAGTGAGACTCCTTCACACACTGAAAGTAAAATAATTTTCGACTAAAATTTCAAAAGAACAACTTCAAATATTTACCAAAAATTATATAAAAAAATTCAAAATAAAAATATCGGCACTAGAAATTGCGATTTTGGTATAGATATATTGATATACCTTGAGTAAAAATATCGCTGACATTTATGTATATTTTTGCAAAAGGTATCGATGTATCGATATTTTATCAACACCCCCAATACCTAAAACATAATATTGCACGCCGCTCTACAAACATTTTTTGCCGAGTCATCAATCTTCTGTTTGCTTTGATACGACCTGCCAGGAGTTACTCTCCAATGCCAACCTCTTCTTCTCAGAGTAGTATTCACACCAAGTGTCATCAATTATTTATTGGATGTGTTCCAATCTCCATCTTTGCCTACAGTTGCTACCCTCTACAGCTCCCTATGTTACGATGGAAGTTATTCCCCGCTGTTGTAACACATCCTGTCCCTTCTTGTAATCAATATTTTCTACAACGCCGAATTTGCGAGGTACTATAGCTACTGTTAGGAATTTCTGTCTGTTTAGGTCCCAATTAATAAACTAGGGACCAATGATACGAATCTTGAAAATCCCTACACATAAGTTGTCAGACCGAGGTTGTTGTTCATCGACTCCTATCAACCAGCGTGGACGTTACATTGTAAAATCGCTTCCATGCTAAACAACAACTGCCATATACAAGGTGTTAGGCGTGTAAGTGCAGATATTTCTATTGATAACTGAAGACTGTGCACTGAACAACATTATATCAGCATTTCCTTTAGTTGCAGACTAATAGTTATTGCTATTACGATAGTATGTTTTTAGCTTCATTAGTACCTCCAAATACGTGCCTCACTAGCAAGCCATTAATGTTTACTCTGAGGTGACAAAAGTCATGGAATACTTCCTAATATCGTGTCGGACCTCCTTTTGCCCTGGGTAGTTCAGCAACTCGACGTGTAATTGGCTCAACAAGTCGTTGGAAGTCCCCTGCAGAAATACTGAGCCATGCTACCTCTACAGCCGACCGTAATTGCGAAAGTGTTGACGGTGCAGGATTTTTTGCTCGAACTGACCTCTACACGGTCCCATGAATGTTCGATGGGTTGATGTCGGACGATTTTGGTGTGCAAATTATTCGCGTGAATTCTCCATAATGTTCTTAACACCAGTCGCAAACAACTGTGGCCCGGTGACATGCGCATTGTCATCTATAAAAATTCCATCTTCGGTTGGGAACATGAAGCCCATGAATGGCTGCAAGTGGTCTCCAAGTAGCCGAACATAACCATTTCCATTAAATTATCAGTTCATTCCATCTAAACACAGCCCACACCATTATGGAGCCCACCACTAGGCTTCCACAGTGCCTTGTTGACCACCTGGTTCCATGGCTTCGTGGGTATGCGTCATACTCGAACCCTATCATCAGCTGTTACCAACTGAAATCGGGACTCATCTGACCAGCCCACGGTTTTCCAGTCCAACCGATATGGGTACGAGCCCAGGAGAGGAGCTGCAGATGATATGCCTTAGCAAAGTTACTCGCGTCGGTCGTCTTCTGCCATAGTCCAACAACGCCAAATTTCTCCACACTGCCCCAACGGATACGTTCGTCTTCTCACATTGATTTCTGTGGTTATATCACGCAGTATTGTGACTATGTAGACGTTCCCGGCGTATTAGTATATCAGATTCTTGTCGGGTTTCCAGCCGGATCAAACTGTCATCTGAACACAATATTTCAGCGGTCCACCTGGCCGCCATCATCAGGTGAGGAAAGCTACGCTTCTCTCGCCGATAACTGATTCCACTCGCAAATGACTGCACCTTTATATGCATCGGAAGAACAACAGCGCATGCGCTAGATACAGTACCGCGGAGCATTTGCAACTACTTGCGTCTCATTGTATAGCATCCTGTGTCCCTCTGTAAGGCAATGCTCAGCCACCGCAAATTTTTCTGGTTGTAATAATTGCGTATAGCGATGATGTTCAATACACCTGTCGTTGACGGTACGAACTGACCTCTACACGGTCCCATGAATGTTCGATGGGTTGATGTCGGACGGACATTATATAAGCATTTCCTTTAGTCGCAGACTAATAGTTATTGCTATTACGATAGTATGTTTTTAGCTTCATTAGTACCTCAGAAAAAACTCATACGGTATTTTGTAAACACTAGACTTCCTCAAACCTAAATCATCTTTAACCGTGCCAAGACGTGCTCGAATCTTGGCTGGCGGACGAAAAACACATCTGAGCTCATATTTCTTCAAGAGTCTACCTATCTTGGCGGACACATTCCTAGCATACGGAAGAAAAGCCACAGACCTAAAGGTGTCTTCAGAAGGTTCAGGTACAGGTCCAAACTCAAAAGCACTTCGAATTTGTCGGTCCGTATAGCCGTTATTATTAACACGTCCTTAAGATGTTGCAGCTCCTGTGGTAAATTCTGAGCATCCGAGACAGCATATGTTCGTTTAACCAAGGTCCGAAGGACTCCTGTACGTTGAAAAGGTGGATGGAAACTTGTAAATACCTGTCGGTATGAGTCGGTTTCCTGTAAACACTGTGTCCAGGAGTACCGTCTTCTTTTCTATAAACTGTGTTGTTGTGGTCTTCAGTCCAGAGACTGGTTTAATGCAGCTCTCCATGCTACTAACCATGCAGTAAAGCTGCATGCCCTTGGGAAAAATTACGGCCACAGTTTCCCGTTGCTTTCAGCCGTTCGCAGTACCAGCACAGCAAGGCCGTTTTGGTTAGTGTTACAAGGCCAGATCAGTCAATCATCCAGACTGTTGCCCCTGCAACTACTGAAAAGGCTGCCGCCCCTCTTCAGGAACCACACGTTTGTCTGGCCTCTCAACAGATACCCCTCCGTTGTGGTTGCACCTACAGTACGGCTATCTGTATCGCTGAGGCACGCAAGCCTCCCCACCAACGGCAAGGTCCATGGTTCATGGAGGGGTTCTATAAACTAGTACATAGGAAAAAGGTAACTTTCCCTACTTTTCAGTTTCCATTGTGAATTTGATGTTCGGATGAAGACAATTACAACGGTCTAATAACCGGTGCAAAGAGTCAATTCCATGTGACCAAACAAGAAACATATCTCAGAAAAAACGAAGGCTTCAAAAAAGAGATTTTCAGGGCAATATCCTCAAAGTCCTCCACAAAATGATTAGCGACAATGGGGGATAAAGGACTCCGCATAGGCATACCGTCAGTTTGTTCGAAATATTTGTCATCAAATAAAAAAATAGGTGGACGTCAGAACATGACGGAAGAGCTTCGTCATTTCCGTATCAAGTTTTTCATTAATTAAAATCAATGACTCTTCAAGAGGGACGCGAGTAAACAGTGACACCACATCAAAACTAACAAGTAAATCAGAGGTACCAAGACGAAGCAACTTTAAGCGCTGAATAAAATTCGTGTAATTGGAAATATGGTGTTCACATTTACCCACATGAGGGCTGAGAGCCGACGCTAAATATTTTGCCAAGTTGTAAGTTGGTGCACCCAAATTAGAAACAATAGGGCGCATGGATCTTTGGCAAGCCGTATAATCTAGGTGTAACGGCCGCACCAGGGCGTAGTTTTTTGGTAGTGTCCTCAGGTAAGGAAGTCTTCTTCAGAAGTGAAATCGTTGTCCGTTTTATGCGATCCGTGGGATCCTTCTGTACTATACGATACGACGGATCCTTAAGTAAATCATACATCTTATTCACATAATCTGCCTTAGAGATTAAAACGGTAACATTACCTTTGTCTGCTGGTAAAATTAACAGTTCAGGGTCCTCTCTAATAGACCGAATAGCTGCTCGTTCGGCTGGAGAAATGTTACTTCGTGGAGGCCGAGCCCGACGCAAAAGGTGAGAAACCTCCTGTCTAATCTCTTCCTTCTGCTCTTCCGGAAGACGAAAGACAACTTGTTCAACAGAAGAAATGCATTCCATGGTGGGAATGCTTTATCAGATTGAGTGCACAGAAGTGCTTCTAGTAGGCAGTGCTCTAAATTTCAACGTCTTTGTCGTCAACACTTGATATCAAGAAATGATACTTGTCAACGGACTATGATTAATCTTACAATTAAGGAACTGGATGACGTCACGGTTTCAGTGTTGGAAAAATGCTTAAACTTTGCACCCACGCAGGTACATCGTAGATGGAAAAGTTGTAGTTGGTGCTGAAAACGATAGATTGGCTTCATGGCACCACTAAACATGTGTTCTGTTGTTATAGGTACCTGAATAGGCTTAGTGTTAACTGTGCAGGAGAGGATAGCTGTAGTGACGTGGAAGTTGCA
Organism: Schistocerca serialis cubense; assembly: GCF_023864345.2. Classification (NCBI taxonomy): domain Eukaryota; kingdom Metazoa; phylum Arthropoda; class Insecta; order Orthoptera; family Acrididae; genus Schistocerca; species Schistocerca serialis. The sequence goes on along the minus strand of NC_064641.1, from coordinate 762,131,444 downwards.
GAGGTTGTCGTATGGTGAAATTTGGGCGAGATTTGATAGCCTTTCCCATATACCTGGACCTAAAGAGAAAGCATTTCAACAATTAGTGAAGAAGTTTAAGCACATTGGTACCTTTCTGAAGGAAACCGGACAACGACGCCCATCGACCTCTGCTGACCGGGTATAAGATATTAGAACATCCACTGAACGCAGTCCAAGATCGGTGTGGCGATTGCCGCTGGAAGTGGATGTTCCTCGCTCGACTGTACATAAAATGTTGGGACACGCTCTGAAGAAAACGCCGTACCATCTGCGGGTTCTCCACTACTTACGTGACGCTGTTTTGGCAGAGCGTATGAACGTGTGTCAGGATTTGCTGGAAGTAGATGCAAATCGCAGCATCCTCCATCAGGTCTTACGCAGCGACGAGGCAACCTTGTGGAAGAGTTAACCGAGATAACTGCATCATTGAGGCTGATACTTGTGCGGGGTGAACTTGAGCATAATGTTTACTTCTACCGGAACGGGACACCTCAGCATTCTGCCACAGGTGTGTGTATACGTTTTTGGATGCTGTGTTTCCTGGAAGGTGAATTGGGCACGCAGGACCCATTATCTGAGCGGCACGGACCCCTTTGTCTGGGAGTTTACCAAGTGGTGTATGTTTCGCCGACACAGCACCAACTGATTCGCGAAGCTCCGAGCCGAATTAAACAACCTGCTGCAGCTACAACACCACAATGCTCCGGAATTTCTTTCGTGCCGCAGCCGGCAGATTGGAATCTTCTCGGGATGTGAATGGTGCTCATGTTGAATGTAACATGTGATAAACATGTGCCACTATAAATAAAAAGAATGCAATAATCATTTCAACAAAATCGATACTTAATTTCCTCATATAGCTAACTTCTTGTGGAGGAGGGTATTTATCATACCACTGTGGTTTTCTCTCCTTTGTTTCATTTGAGAATGATTTGAGGAAAGTAATATGTTGCCCAACTCTTGTTTGGGTGTCTTAGGATTCTAATTGTTGTCCTCTTTGCGATGCAAAATTACTCTCTGCCACTGCAGCTTGAGTAAATCCATAATGCACTCGCGGTTACTAAACAAACCTCTGACGACACATACTGCCCTTCTCTGGATCTTCTCTAACTCCTCTGCTAACTCCGCCTGGTATAGGTACACGACTAACGAGCAATAGTAATATTACAACGAGTGTTTTCTTAAGCCACTTCCTTTGTGGTTTAGTTACAATTCTGTAGAATTCTTCCAGTGAATCTCAGCCTGGCATCAGCGTTGGTTACAATTAGATTCATGTGGGTGTTCCCTTCAGATCGCTTCAGACAATTAGACTTCTCTGACGTTTTATGTATGTTGCTCCCGCCCTGCTACATTTTATGCACATACTGCATAGGACAAGCCAATAGAAAATGTAGGTATAAAGATTATGTAAACACTCCTGACAAAGAAACTGAAGCACCCAGGAGCGAGGGGGAAACAAAATGAAACTTCGCAGGTTGAGAGGGTATGTGATGTTAACTCAGTGATTAGGCTTACAAAATCGAGTCAAATTTACAAAGAACTTGACAGTATGAGCCCACTTATCAGTATGACATTGTATCATCCCTGGCCTGGATGTGTGCATTCTTTCATTTGGGAAGAATGTCATAAGACCTTTGTATTTACTGCTGAGGCTACCTGTATCACAACTGTATTAACTAGCCCTTTTGTATGGAGATGATATCAGAGACGTCCAACAAATCTTCTATTGGGGACAGATCTGTGGATCTTGCTGACCACAAAAGTACCTCAACATCTTGAAGACAGTTCATAGAAACACAAATCACGTGTGGACGCATGTTGTCCTGTTGAAAAATGACACCACATTGCTGTCGCAGAAGAGATCAAACATGAGAATGACAAGATGTCTGTTACATACCATTGTGCTGTCAGAGTTCCTTGACACGGTACCAACCATGACTTAAAGTCATATCCAATGGCTTCCCACACCATGAAGTCAGGTGTAAACACAACTATGCCTATCCCAAGTGTTGGAAGTAAAGGACCTCACCCCCGATTGCTGCCATACTGGCCAAAGATGGTGATCCAAGATGCTGCAGAACTGTGATTCATTACTGTACACAGTGCATCGCCATTCACCAGCAGTCCATGCTTCCCACTTATGGCACCACACCAAACATATTGCGACAGTAATTCCCTAACTCACAGGCAGCCAGTTTCCAACCTATGGTGTGAGATGGAACAGAATGTTGTAGGAAGTCCATTACTTGTTCTTGGATGGTAGATGGAGATGTGAAAGTGTCACAGTGTGCTTAGTGTGCAACATGGTGATCTTCCCTTATGGTCAGATGTGGTCAACCAGAACCTTAACAATGAGGATGCCTATACTTATGTTCCCATACAGTCCAATGTGGGGCTCCTGCCACATCCAAATGCCCTATAATTGCGTGATTTGAGCAGCCAGCAAATGGAGACTTACTGTGAGGCCCCTTCCAAACTATTTTAGGTGCTGATAATGCAGCCTCACACAGATACATGGCATCTCCGTGTCCTTCACAGTGATCACTCAAGATCTGACACTGATAACACTCCTTATATACCATAACAGGCCTGGTAACAACACTAAACATGAACAACACTAATCCAATCTGGTGGGCATTCTATCTCTCACAGAGAACAACTCATCTCTAATCAATTATGTACCTTCCCATGTTGTATATGTCCAGAAAGCTACATTGACATCAGACTATGTCTTCCAGGTGCTTCATTTCTTTGTCAGACAACTTATCTTCTGTAACAATACAATATTTTTATTGACAGAGTATTGGTATTAAGATGGAAGTTCATGGATTAAATGTGCTAATGAAAAATCAGAGACAGTATGTGAAAATACAGGGTGATTCAAAAAGAATACCACAACTTTAGGAATTTAAAACTCTGCAATGACAAAAGGCAGAGCTAAGCACTATCTGTCGGCGAATTAAGGGAGCTATAAAGTTTCATTTAGTTGTACATTTGTTCGCTTGAGGCGCTGTTGACTAGGCGTCAGCGTCAGTTGATGCTAAGATGGCGACCGCTCAACAGAAAGCTTTTTGTGTTATTGAGTACGGCAGAAGTGAATCGACGACAGTTGTTGCATTTCAAACGAAGTATGGTGTTAAACCTCCTGATAGGTGGTGTATTAAACGTTGGTATAAACAGTTTACAGAGAATGGGTGTTTGTGCAAAGGGAAAAGTTCTGGACGGCCGAGAACGAGTGATGAAAATGTAGCACGCATCCAGCAAGCATTTGTTCGCAGCCCAGGAAAATCGACTCGCAGAGCTAGCAGAGAGCTGCAAATTCCACAATCAACTGTATGGAGAGTCCTAAGAAAAAGGTTAGTTATGAAACCTGAACATCAACTACCCGAGGCGATGGATTGGCCGCCAGGCAGCCCGTGACAGAGCACTTCATCACTGGCCTCCAAGAAGCCCTGGTCTTACCCCCTGCGATTTTTTTCTTATGGGGGTATGTTAAGGATATGGTGTTTCGGCCACCTCTCCCACCCACCATTGATGATTTGAAACGAGAAATAACAGCAGCTATCCAAACTGTTACGCCTGATATGCTACAGAGAGTGTGGAACGAGTTGGAGTATCGTGTTGATATTGCTCGAGTGTCTGGAGGGGGCCATATTGATCATCTCTGAGCTTGTTTTTGAGTGAAAAAAAACCTTTTTAAACACTCTTTGTAATGATGTATAACAGAAGGTTATATTATGTTTCTTTCATTAAATACACATTTTTAAAGTTGTGGTATTCTTTTTGAATCACCCTGTATTTCTGAGACTTATGAAAGGATAAAGTTTCCTCAAAATTTTCTGGGTATAATGCTATTGTTATGGAGGTATATATAGCATAATGAATACAATCTGTCACAGATATTAATATAATTTGTCACATACATGATTTGCTACAGACAGGACAGTGTTAGACATCACATATTTATGGCAAAAATAATACAGTTTGACATTCATATTTGCTATTTTATGTATTTCACAGTAATTAATTGGGTATGCATACTTCTTAAATAGAGTATTGAGAGTGTAGATCTTTTCACTTATTTATCTGCACTATGTTTCTGGTTGTTTACTTACATTGAAGTTCAGCTGTGAGTCCTGTACCAACATCATTCCTCTCTAATTATACCAGCATTTCACTACAATTTGTTGGAGTTGCAACCTTTTTATACAGACATAAAAAAAAAAAAATGTATCACCTTGGTTCCGAGAGTTCCAGAACTAGTACAGAAGATTGGAATAGAGATCAACATGAACAACATTTTCACCCTTTTTTTTGCTCATGAAAACCACACACTGCATGTTGTACCACCATACAGTGAGACCTTCAGAGGTGGTGGTCCATATTGTTGTACACACTGGTACCCCTAATACCCAGTAGCACATCCTCTTGAATGATGCATGCCTGTATTCGCCATGGCATTCTATCCACAAGTTCATCAAGGCACTGTTGGTCCAGATGTTCCCATTCCTGAATGGCGATTCAGTGTAGATACCTCAGAGTGGTTGGTGGGTCACATTGTCCATAAACTGCCTTTTTCAATTTAAAAAATGGTTCAAATGGCTCTAAGCACTATGGGACTTAACATCTGAGGTCATCAGTCCTCTAGACTTAGAACTACTTAAACCTAACTAACCTAAGGACATCACACACATCCATGCCCAAGGCAGGAGTCGAACCTGTGACCTTAGCATCAGCGCAGTTCCAGACTAAAGCACCTAGAACTGCTCAGCCACAGCGGCCAGCCCTTTTGAATCTTTCCCAGGCATGTTTGATAGGGTTCATGTCTGGAGCACATGCTAGCCACTCTAGTCAAGCAATGTCATTATTCTGAAGGAAGTCATTCACAAGATGTGCAGGATGGGGGCGCAAATTGTTGTCCATGAAGATGAATGCCTTGCCAATATGCTGCCGATATGGTTGCACCACCACTCAGAGGATGGAATTCATGTATCGCACAGCCGTTACAGCACCTTCCATGACCACCAGCAGTGTACGTCAGTCCCACATAATGCCACCCCAAAACAGCAGGGAACCTCCAACTTGCTGCACTTGCCAGACAATGTGTCTAAGGCATTCAGCCTGACCAGGTTGCCTCCAAACACGTTTTAACATTTTATGCGGGTGACTTTGCAGTGTATGCTGATCCATACAGAAAGTACAGATTGCAGACCAGAATTCCTCTTCCATCTTTTTGTTTAACCAACACTTTATCAATGCCAGTAATCCCCCCCTCCTTCTCCCCCAAATTTTTAAAGAATCAAACTCACATCTACAAACAGCTTCAAACATCTGGTTAATGAGTTAAATAAATAATTTTGTATTAAGCATTTAAAATCTCTATGGTTTAGGACACAATGCACTAATTATGTTTGTTTTGTTAATTTCATGGTGCTCACTGAATGAATACAGTCTGAGTAATCTGCACTCTGTTTTAGGAAAAGCTAGTTTGTCATGCATCTTAATCTTAATGCTGTCATGTTTCCTGAACTGTGTGTCATACAATATGTAATTTTCCAGGTACATTCAGTGGTATGTAAGTACACTGTCCACAAAAAGTGTTTAAACTAGAATTAGTGGTAGAGAAGCAATAAATTAGAACCTCACACTAATGCTGAAGTTTTACTGAATGAACAGTGGAAATGTAGTAAATAATAAACTTTTTTCCTTTCACAGTTTTATGGGGGCAGTCGGGAGGGGTGGGGGGGGGGGGGGGGGTTGGAGGATTGTGGAGGGAACTGTCAGTGAGGAAAAAAATTATGAAATGGTTTGAAATTATGTGTGAAGCTTGCTGGAAGTTTCTAAGTACTCTCATTCTCAAATATTGGATGATTATAATCTGAGTAGTTTGAATACCATGAGCTACACTGCCTATTGACAAGTACACAGTTTCTAACTTTGATACTCGATTTGTTGTGTTAAACCTTTAACATAGCATTATACCTCCAAATGAGTGGATTATGACTGCATTTTAAATTTTTTGATTTGGTCAATAATTATATGAGGTACTAAAGAATCAAATTTTAGCTACCCCTGGATGCCATTAGTAGGCAACGTGCGACTAGGATTGGACAACCATTTTAGCTGTTTAACAATGTTGATTAACATTTGAAAACTGACTGCTTGGAACAGGCAGCTACTCAGGAACTTCCTGGTCCATTTCAACAATATGCAGTGCATATGTACCAGGAAGAGTACACTAAATTCATTCGGAAGTACTCACCAAGTAGCCCTGTTGACCAAGCTCGGTGAGGAAGTATGGTGTTTCCAAATTTATGACACATATTCACTTGATTTACTGCTGATGTTTTTTATGAACTTTGCTACCACCATGCTCCATTTGGATGAAACATCTCAATGAAATCTTTGTAATGTGATCATTTTACATATTAATTAATGTGGTATTGTTCTGGCTTGTCATTAATGAGCCTCAGAAAATACTAATAGCTCTGTAAATATGGGTTTACATTAAAATGGTAGGGACTATGTAACCTTCTAATCCTTTTAGCATTATTTGTACATTACATTATTTTACATACACATAAAAAAATCACTCTGTATAGATAGTGAACAATAATGACCCCATAACACACCATTGGTGGCCCCATCAGTGTACGTTTACATCTGATGATTTGCCTAGGCCAACAAAACGGGGGCAGAAAGACACAAAATTTCAACAAAATGGTATGTTTTTCCACTGATGTGGTTGGCAATTTTATCTCCTCACCAGTATAATACTGATTAACCACAGCGGCACAAAAGCACCGGCCTCTTGCGGCCCTGCTCAACGACATACACCAGTAAAAAATGTATGCTTCAAATTTCTTTTCACTTAATTGGTTTTATTTTTAACATATGGATGTTGATTGGCTGAAATCATAAAATTTAATGAACAGTGATTTCAAAGTATCATCACTTTTGCCATAACTGTTTACTGAACTTGAGGACCATCCAGTTTACTGTTTTTAAATATCTCTTAGTTAACAATAATCCAGAAAGTTTTTGCTTTATTCTATTTCTGAAGTTTCTTTAATTTTTATTTATTTTTTGATGGTGTGGTATTTGTCTTTTTCTCCTGCCTGGGTTTGACTTGTAATGTGTTGTGCTGTACAATTATTTTCATTTTATTTAACATCATTACTTCATGTTTTATAAAATAGAAAGGCCCTTTTTTTATAACAATCTGTGCTGTATTATATTGCTACACTGTCTCAATCCAAAGACAGAAAATACTTTTTGGATACTGAAATTTGGTGAAGACAATTAAAGGAACAAAAATCCATATCTTTTTAATTATGGAACAGGATTGTAATGATGTGTTAAAAATTAGTGTTCTCTATGTATAGAATTTAATGCCATTACACAGCTAGTAGCTACATTCAGATTATTATGTTTCTTTTCCAACCATCATCATTTAAGGCCAATGTGGTATCAGAAATTACTTCTTGCAATGATATAATGGGCCCCTTTGATAAAGTTTTGGCTACCTTCAACCCCAATTCTTCGTTAACTGACCTATTGATCTGACTCTCTTAAACTCAATCTTGATGTGAATGAATGGTGGTTTAGCAACTGTGTACTTATATTGATTCTAGAATGGTAATTTTGCTTGTAAAATTAAGATATGTTTTCAAATCAATATTTAGGTATGAGCTATTGAACTATAGGTAAGGCTTATACTTCTCATAAAACAAAGTGTACAAAATTACTTTTTGTTTTGATCAACACAATACATATTCATAAGCAAAAATAAATAACTCGACAAATGAGAGTAAATTCAAAGATGACCCTTGTATCAAAGCTAACACAAGTCAATTGTTGGATTGATTATTTCCATGAATGTTGGTCTATTGATACAGTGCTGCTGGGAGCTGCTACACATGATGCATTGCTGCTAGGGGCAGCAATTGTTGGACTGGGTGAAGGAGGTCACTTAGCATGTGGAGCAAGCTTTCTGGATGATGCAGACACTTCACTCTTGCAGCCTGCTGTGGATCTTCTTGTGGGAACCTTCTCATTGTTGCTTATCCCACTTCTAGGTATGATATTTTCAACATTTGAAATGGAGCTTATAATAATATCAGTTGTTATACACAGGTCTAGAGAGTCTCATATGGCAAAAGGTTTCTGAAATATGCTTTTAGTGTAGCGTATTATAATTTTAATGAATTAGATTGTGCATTCTGGAGTAAATGCTCTCCTTTTATATAGCATGTAGTTACATGTTGGTATATGTGCATCTTGTGTAGTGCCAATATAATTAAAGGAAATAAAAAGAAAGCAAAAAGGCAAAGAAAAAGAAAAAAAGAAAACTCTAAAAAGAAATGAATTTGTAAAAGTAGCTTTGACAATCTGGTCACATATTACTCACTTTTCCACATTTAATCCAAATCTTTGTCTTAAGATTTTGTAGAATGAAAGTTTTAAGCTTGTTTTTCACATTACGTTTTGAAAGCATAACAGACTGAAATGAAATGCAAGAAAATATACTTTTTTCACCTTATAGTAGGATACAGAAAGGTTACCATTTTATTTGTGGAGAATAAATTGAAAGTATGTACGGAGACTCACAAAGGATACTATGCTTTGGTAAAATTTACTTTCAGTAATTAGCTGACCCTCCAATGAATGCTGCTTTATGACTCCACACAGACCAGCTAATCACTGATTATTGAAATCAGATCTCAGGTGGTAGAAGTGGTCCACAGAGGTACTGCCACGTATCACTCAGCTCTATATTTTGCTTAAATCTGGAACTTATTCTGAATCAAAATGAGGCATCAGACTATTTCCTCAACTCCTTGTTCAACTCAGCTAACGTTTGTTTTCAAATGTCTTTCATATTGACAGGCAGAACCTCATCAGAGGGTATCATTTAATGATGCAGAAGTAATTTAGATTATATTTGAGGTAACTGTGACATATGCATTACTTTTCATGTGATGTCTAATTTGTTGTAATAAAATCATCCCAGGTTTCTGGCCCCATAATATCAGTGCATGAATGTGATGTTTCAGAAGGGCTACTCTCGCTTTCCATCTTCTGCTGAAGGGTCAGTGTGTCACAACTCATCTTCTTAAATAGGTATCAGCGGCAGGCATTTGAATGTTGCAGTGACCATTCCACAACGTATAACAGTGGCTTGCCTAATCGCTTATGCAAATGGCAACTTGCATCCACTGTCCATTGCTGCCCTATGTGATGCCGACACTGTCTCTTCCATCTTATTTCTTCAAAGGCCGGTTGCCAAGCACCACTCATGGCAAAACCCTTATCTCGACTAACGAGATTTGTTGTCATTTTTATCTCAGTTGCCTCCTTAATAATGCTGTTCCAGAAACTATTAACTGAGCAAGCTGTGCTTGACTAGTGCAGATTTGTTTTCCAGATGTAGACTTACAATTGCATATACACATCGACAGACAGGTATTGCTGCCCTGGATCGAGTCAGCTATTTGCTGGAAGATACAGGTATATGGGGGTATACTTCATGTTCCAGGGCGTCATCAGATTTCTTCTGCATGTTAAAACCTCCCTGCTTGTATTTCAAGATTAATTTTATTGCTAACTAGGAAAACTGGTACTTTGCATATGTTTATGAAATTGTTCTACTAATTACAACAAGTATGAGAGGGTGATGAATTACTTATAAAATAATTTTCATGAATAATAAGAATTTGGTGATTTTCATTACCCAGCTTATTCTGTTGATGTTTTGAAGTTTATTGTCTTTGTTGTTGCTAAGTATATAGAGATATAAATTTCCTACTTGCATGAGGATGATAGGATTCAGCTTCAAAATATTTACTGGAAATAACCTTGTTGCAGGCAGTTTTTCTATCACAGAAAAAGGCGTTTAATGTACAGTGGCATACCAGAATAGTTATATCTTTACAACTACTTCCAACTTCCCTCATAAATCAGACTAACTCTTTTTAATATCCACAAAAAAATAAATAGCTGAAATACAAAGTAACCAGTAATGTTCATGACTCACTATAATTTCAAAGATATCATTATTACGTATTGATTGTTTGCATAAAAAGTAATTCAGCAATGTTTCATGACATTTACATTACAGAAGTTCTTTTAAATGTAATGTAATATTTGTGAATAGTAACAATACAAGATTTGATTTATTTTGAAAGTTTCTTTCAAACTTAAAATGAACACAATGTTTCACATATTGAAATATTTTATTGTAGTACATTTTAACGTATTTGTAACTAAGTGAAACAATTTTCTATATTTTGTTCAATCACAACAAAGAAAACCAAAATTTATATGATCTCTGAAGTATTTTTGAGTATTGGGTAATTCAGTTGTCCAAGTGTATTGGGTACTCTGAGTGTTAGTACGTATTGTGTACTCCAATTATTTGCATGTATCATCAAGTACTAGAGATAATGATCAGTTTCATTACAATGCAGACATCCAGAAATTGGAGACAGCTGTTTTCCTCCACTTCCATGGTAAATCTAATATTCTGGTGATGAATTCATTTAGTGTGTCCCTGCCACAGTGTCACACCATAAACATGTTGGTTATGCTTAGAGAAATCTCTTCAAATTTTTTGGTGTAGAAGTTCACCATGACCCATGACACATGATAGAGATGGAGCCACTGGAAACCCATCAACTTTTTCGTAGTATGAGGGCTATTTGGAAACCAATACCTGATTAGTCATTAATGTAAATCACTGTGTAAATCATAAATGTTTTATTTGCAACTGTTGTCTACACCTTCCAGCTACTTATCTACATAGTCAATGCTCCAACTTAAACATTTGTTGTTGCATTGTACCAGTTTTCCAATACCCATGTTATAGAAGGCAGCCACTTGTGTTTTCCACCAGTTCTCTGTGCTTGTCTGCAACACATTGTCTGTGCCAAAATTGCGTCTTTATAGCCAACAGTTAATGTGAGCAGAGATGAAACTCAGGGGGACCAATCACGGGCTGTGTTGTGGGTGATCAAACACTTCCCATTTAAAATGCTGCAGGTGCATCTTCAATTGCCCCTGAAGAGAGAAGCTGAAAATTGTTGTGATGAAAGAAATGCATGACAATTATGTTATGTGGCTGCATGAAAGCTACTACTACTACTACTACTACTACTACTACTACATAATTGTGAGGCATACTAGAGGCACTGCCCAACACATTTGTGAAAGCTTCATCAAATTTTCACTGTGATTTCCATTTTGAATCCAACTGGATCTTACTTTCTGAATCGCCCTTGTAGTAGCCATCATGCAGGAAATATGTTTTTGTTAAGCAGTGACAGAACAAGTTTAATGTGCAAGGTTTGAAATGTTATTCCAGTTTCCTATGTAAGGAGATGGACAGTGACACTACCACTTTGCCAGAAGAGAGAGAAAGTAACCTTTCTGAAACATTACATTCACACTGCAACATTATGTGGCGAGAGACCCATAAAGGTTTTATTGTGTTGAAACTTCAAAAAAACCTTCATAGAAACATCTAATTTGTTAGTGATGTAGCATTAAGCAGGAGTAACAATTGGAGACCACCTATAAATATAGGCACATATCAAATTGAGGACTATGCTAAGCCTAACTTAACAGTAGCATTTGCCTGTATAGTTTGTGAGACACAGCTGAAATCATTAACAATGCATAGCAAAATGGAACAGATTGATTTCGTAGGTTCAGTTACAGTTGAAGCAAATGCCAAGCTGGGATTTATTGAAAGGATGGACAACTTCTGAAGTGTGTGGTGTTCGTACCAGGATATCAGAGTGTTAAGAATACTGGGCACATACACAAGAGGACCATGCTTTGATCAGACTTATCTAACTTACACAAGAATGGCATAAAAATTATGAAAAATCTGTGTTGGCAGACACTTGTAGAAAGACGCCTAATTGTCTTGAACAGACCTACTCAGAAACATGCAGGAACCCGTTTTCAGGAGGAAATATATGAATATTCTTCAGCTTCATCAAAAATACTATTGTGAAACATTAACAGCAAACAGGCAAGACAAGAGGAGAATAAAAGCTTTTGAGATGTGATGTTAAAAGAAGGAAAGAAATTAAGGGGAACAGAATTTACATCGCAACATGACTACATAGAATTGTGAGGGATTGTAAATTTTTTAATATAGGGAAGGAGAGGGGGCAAAAATTGTATAGTAAGAGCAAGGCTTGAGTGTAGTAAGTAGATTCAAGTAGATGTAGGTTACATTACTTGTGAAGAGCTGAAGAGAACACAGGACCTAGTAGGTAGGCGGCTGCACCAAACCAGCTGTTATAACTTCAAGTTGAACAAATATATTTCAAGGGCGACACAATACATGAAAGTCACAGATCAAGTAAACAAAGTAAGACGTGTGCACACTTTAACAGTCAAATCAGATCTGAGTCCGAGTCTAGCGGTCGCTGGCTGGCTGCCCGCCAAGGTGGCGCTGCTGCTGCATGGCTGGCAGACAGCACCGCATGTAGAGGACCCGCGTAACTGTGTGGCGGCTCTTTGGAAGATCGGCGAGTCACATCGCCAGCCTTTGGCATGAGCACTGTAGCAGGAAGGACAGGGCAGGAAGAGATGATACAGTAAAAATACCAATCATAAATTCAGGTCTTCTGCTATGATTTCTAATGTGTGTGCCAGACCTGACCATATCATAAACAAAAATAATAATAAGATGAAGCAGGTGATTCTTAACTTTCAGCAACTCATGCAAATTCCTTGCCTGTTTTGAGGTTACATTTACGTGAGATGCAGAATCCAGCAGTCTTTCTAAATGTATGGTCATCTAAAGCCACAAAAGTAGTTGTGGCTGGGTTGAAGGGAAATGGGATAAGAACAGTACTGTTCATCAAATTATATTAGTAAGTTAGCAGGCCATGCTAGTTGCAATGTCAGACTTTTCACATAAGATCTCATTATTTATGAGTGAATATTATTGATGGAGGATTACTCATTTGTGTGGTATAAAGTAAAAATGGGTAAGATTTCAGTTACCCTAATGTAGTTCAATAGGAGACTGTAACATGGATCATGGTGATAAAACTCCATGTACTGTAACACACAAACTTCTATCATGAAATGATGGTCTGAATTACAGTGAAGGGCCATAATGCTCATGCTGCATGCCAATCTTAGGGTGCATCCTGTGGTGTATGGCAGAAGTCACCAGTACACAACAGCCCCTCCAGGTCAAAGCATAGACCATACACAGACTGCTTACCCCTTTGTAGTCTTTAGACTATACAATTCTAGTTATGAAGTTAATGACTGTGTGCTGACAACAGAGATGTGTGATAGAGTTAACACACAAGCACCCTTAGCTATGACTTCTAAACATGGTGAGACAAATCTCACTGAAATTACTACAAAAATGCTGTGGAAAATTCTGTGATGGTTGTTTTAGGTGCCAGTATTTGCTAGTATTTGCGGTCTCTGCAGGGCTATGACAAAGCCTCTAATGTTCTGATGACTTAAAATGTTAGTGTGAATCAGGGTTATGATGATTTATTCCCCCAAACCACCCTCCATTTATTTATGAGATGACTTACTTGGAATTAGTAGTCACTCTTCTCTACTGGCTAGCCGGCTGCTGGAAACACTCTTGACTTCTTCTCCATTGAGTAATGCTAGGTACAGGTACTTCTAAGCCTCTTTCTGCTTATGAAATAAGTAGACATACAAAATTTACTTTTTGTCAGTTAATAGTGTATTTGATCACCATACACCATAAAACTCTCACTTTCCACATAAATAGGTAACTTTCTGTAAGTCTCTCATACAGTCAGACATTAGAAACAAATTAAGTTACAGTTAAAAGAAAGTTGGCTTGGATACTTTGAACTTTCTAAACATGAATCATAAAATGAGTATTGCCTCTAACAAGGCTGAGTCAAGAGTCTACAAGAGTACTTTTTCAACTATTCTTGTTTTAATAACGATAGTCAATGACACAATAAGCACAGAGCTGCATATAAAATCCATGGTTCTTCCTTACACACTCACTAAAATATCTATAGATTGCCTGACAGTTACTTCTCAGTGCAGTCCAACTGCCTCATCTACTTTCTTCCTGCGATAGATTTTAAACCTGCGCACACAAACATGTGATGCACAGTAGGTAGGATTCTACCATCCAACACTCATATCCAGAATATTGTATGTTCAAGACGGTAGAAGGCTGAGTGGTTCTAGAATTTACGCAGAAATTCTCGAATCACTACATATCCACCCCCCCCCCCCCCCCTCAGGTCAAACAAGTGATATTTTATATTTAGTCATTATGCAAATAATATCACTCATTACAACATCTCCTATCTTAACAGTATACATGTATTTCATATGTTTATATACATATATTCTCTTTCAATAACAATTCTTTGTCCTCTCTTGAACAATCTTTCACTTACTCGTTTCTCTACTCTTATCTTATTTTACTTTGTTGTTAAGACATGAGAATTTACTCATGGTTTTAGCCAGCTTTACTAATATTTAGTAATTGTGAGAACTCTTTTTCTTTTCTTTATTTCCTTTTTGTCTTTTTTTTTTTCAATCATAAACTACAGATGTTTATGACACGTGAGTAATCTATTTTCTATTCTTATCTTTTGCTTTAACTTTTTCAAGTATGTATAACTTTTATTATTTGTAGCTTCAAAGAACTCTGGACGAAATCAAAGTGTTCTTTTGACACTAATTTGTTTCCACGAAACCTAATAATGCTAGTCGTTCATAGAATTCACACTTCCCAGAATAATCCCTATAAAATTTGTGACTTTTGTCATGATACTGTCCCCTTCTCCTAGGATTGTCACCTATTCCTTGCTTGTGGGTTGACTTTATGAAAGCACTTCCTCTTTCCATTCTGGTAGGTACCCCCTTACAAAACATCCCTATTTTTTAGGCCACAGATCGTCCTATCTCCATGTAGGTACACCTGCCCTTTATACTTACTGAATGCTGGGTATGCTCCCCTTATCCTTTCTGAATAGTCCTCATGGTTCATTACCCTAGTATACATTTCTATGTATACCATAATTAAGTATCTTCTGGTAAAGATATAAATCTATCTTAAACTTTGCATTTATTCTTTAATATATCATTTACTCTCTAGAGTCCTCTTCTACTTATCAACTTCTATATTTTTAATAGATATTATATTTACTTATACTATTTATGTCCCACTATCCATCAATTCCTCAGAGTAGTCATTATGCTGATGTTTCTTAGTGACCAACGTGACTAATTCTACTCCTACTTTCGTTTTCTTTCTTTGCTCATGCATCTCTCTTATACATTACTCATTACTACTTTATAGTTGTTCGTTATGTTTGTGCACCTCTTCTTATGTATATTCAATGTAGAACTGTGATATATATGTGCCCATATTTCCATATGTAAACACATTTTCCCTGCCACACCTTGTGATTCTCACATCATGACAGGCTTCCTCTTATGTGATTTAATATTTGTGTAGAAGGGTATATTTGTGTATATATCGATGTGTGTCTGTGTAGTCTGATACTTCAGCCTTCTTATCTGACAATAAGATTTAGGTTTTTAGTAACCATGGAAATAAGGAAGGACTTCAGTGGTAGGAGTTTGTGAATATAGAAAGAGGGAAAAGATAGACAGATCCTCAAATGAGAAGTAAGAAAGGAAAAAATAGCAATGGATACTAGGATTGAAGAAGAGAAAGAAGATAGCCCCAAAGATGGAACCCCTCCAAACCTATTGAAACGGCAAATAATGACAAATCAGGCACACTTGTTTGTGAGGGTTGTTTGAAAGGTTTGATGTGTGTTTTGTGTTAGTCATGATTTATCAATTCTTATAAACCATGCTTTTAGCTACAATACCCATCACTTTCAAAATTTATACAAACCCTCCCATCTATATCACATCTCATAAAATGTATAAAATATTCTATACAAAATAGAAAATCTATACACAACGTTTAACAGTTGATCAGCTAGTCACATCTTATTATATTTTCCACAAATATAATACTGTATTCAGTTTATTTCATCTAGATATCACCTTTCCTTCTGTGATTATGTTAAGTTGTTCTCTATTTTACCGTCATATCCGGTTGTCAAACCACTAAGATCACAGAATAGTTCTAGATTTTAAAGGAATTCGGTGCAGGGAACTATTTTGCTTGCTAGGATCTTGAACAGTTCTCATGGTTTAACTTAAATGGCAAAAATTATTTTCTTTACTCTTGGTTTTTCTGTTTCTTACATCATTCATAACATTCTTCTCCACATATGTGTTAGAATTTTGTGCACAGCACTTTCTCTTACACTATATGTTATCTAGGTTCACTGCCATTTTGCGTACTTTGTTGTAATATTGCAGGATGCATTCATTTTTTGTTAGCATTGGTGGTAGTGGGAGTGTCTGTTATTTCTCTCTCTCTCTCTCTCTCTCTCTCTCTCTCTCTCTCAAATTCTGATTGTGTAAATGAATGCCTCACTATGGTACAATGGTAGGTGATTTAGGAAAGCTAGCAAGGTTGTTATTTACCTACATATTTTATCAGTTTGGATCCTGTTTCATTACTAATGTTTGTTTGGTTGTTTATTATATGTTTCTCTTCTATTATTGCCTTTTGGATTCTGAAATACTCTTGTAAGGTTAGGAGATGTTTTTGTTAATGAATGTATTTTCGTGTCTCTTTTTATTGTGTTAGGATGGTGGTTTTCTTGTCAGAGGTGTTCTGCAAATGTTGAATGGCTGGTGCCATGTTTCTATGCTCTTTTATGTTCTTTATAACTTATTTCAGATGTTCACTGATGTGCCCTAAATATAGAGCATCACAACTGTTGCACTGAAGTTGGCAAATAACAGATTTTTTAAAAATATATGTCAGTGTCATCTTCCTTCTTTAGACATTTCCATATTGAGATATTGTTTTTGTATGCTATTTTTATTCCTTGTTTCTTGAGAATGTTCACAACTCTGTGTGTCAGTTTGTTTTTGTATGTGAATGAGTACCAGCAGGTCTGTTGAGTTTTGATGTTGTGCCTTGTGTAGTGCTGTTGTTGTTGTTTTTGTTGTTCTGTGATGTTTTGTTTATCATTTTTATGTTTTTTCTGGCTTTTGTTATTCAATTTTGTAACTATAGATTTTTGGTATCCATTATGTTTTGCTATCTGAATTATGTCCAGCTCCTTATTGTAGTTGTAT
Organism: Schistocerca serialis cubense; assembly: GCF_023864345.2. NCBI lineage: Eukaryota > Metazoa > Arthropoda > Insecta > Orthoptera > Acrididae > Schistocerca > Schistocerca serialis. The sequence continues at coordinate 762,114,206 of NC_064641.1, read as the reverse complement.
TTCAAGTGGTACTGTGTTTAGTCTGTGGAACATGCATCAGAGAGCTGCTTGTTTTTTGGGACTATGAGTAGTTAGATGATAGGTGTCTTACTATGTCTGTTTTGGTCATTTTCCCATAAATTTTTAATGCATGTTTGTTATTTTTCTTTATGATGGGTATATCTATGATGCATAATTGCCCTGCTTATTATTTCTCTAAAGTTCTATGTAGGGTGTTTATCTCTGTGTGTAGTTGTTCTATCTTATTTTCTGGGTTGCTTCTGAGAAGAGGATGTCACCTATGTATCTTTTAGTCTGACATGACAATTTCTAAACCCAAAAGGTAATAAAAGAAAAGAAACATGTTGTAAATAACCAAACAAATATTTGCAGCCACATGCTTTTTAAGCTAATAAAATACATAATAGATAAAGAACCCCCTCTGCTCACCAAAGACCACAAAAATAACATGACTTTAGGTAGACAATGGACCCATCTATGATCACCCACCACACACACACTGAAGCTAGAACATATTAGCTCCCCTTACACACACACACACACACACACACACACACACACACACACACATCACAAATAATTAGCATAACAAGCTACACTGGCTTCTAAAAATAAAGCAATAAACTGTCGTTTCCCCCTTCTGTGTCTAATTCATGATATAATCATGCAAACTGACAACAGATATCAGTACCCAATTGTGTGGGTAAAGGTTTAACTGCTATCAGCTGTAATGACAAGATCTTGGGACCTCATGTGCAGTTGTCACAAGGTGCTGTGGGCCCAGACTTTGTACTGGTGGATGATAATGCTCGATAGAGCACAGGTGGTTGATGTTTTCTTGGAAATGAAAGATATTGCACCTGTGGCACTCTCCCGATTTGAATCCCATACAGCATATCTGGGATACATCGGGAGATGGGTTGCATCACCTCAGCTTCCACCAACCACTCACAAAGATTTGTATGCAGCTCTGCAGGAGGAACATGCATTGTTGCCTAAACATGAGACTGATGACATCATTCACAGCATGCCCCATTGTTGTTATGCCTGTATTGCTGCCAGACGTGGTCACATTCCACACTGAGCACATTAACCAGTTGTCAGAATCCGTGTGTGCAAATCTGTTAAGTTGGAAAAAATGAAGAACATTTTTGTCTACCATTATGCATGTTGCAGTTATTTACGTTCTGTATTCTGAACACTTTTTGTACTTTACCGTCACATGTGTGTACTGTTTTGTGGCAAAATAAATGCAAACTTGCAAAATTTCCATTTGTTGCTTTAATTTTGCACACCAGTATGTATTTTGTTTTACTCCCTTATGTGTTTAATGATTTTAAAGGCAGTACTGATTATTAATAGCAGTTAGTTCAGTATATTTGTAAGTGGCTTTGTAAACATGTTTTCCAGCTGGTCTTCTGATCTAGCATATGAAAAAGAAAGGAGTCATTATAGCTGGTCTTTTGATCTAGTATTGTAAACAAGAAATGAGTCATTATCTTCTTTTCATGTATGTAATGAAACTTTGTCCCTGTATTGAGTGTTTTCATGATGGGCATAGTTTTTCTTCAACTGTAATACAATCTGGTTGTCCACAAATAGTTGAGTTGGTTGCTCTGGTGTTGATTCCAGTTCCTTAAATGGACATTCAGAGTCAGGTGAATCCAACAGCAACATCTGAAGCTGAAACATACTCTGCTTTTGTTGTAGATTTGCTGACACATTTTTGCTTGTGAGATAGTGAAGCAACAGTTTTTCTAGGGAATGATTCATGTAGCACATTATATAACGTATAAAATATACATAAGTACACTGATAAGTCAAAGCATTATGGCCACTGCCCACCACAATGTTGGATGTTACCTGGTGGTGTTGTGGGCACATGACGCAGTAACGAAAGTATGTAAGCAGAGCAGATGTGGATAGGGGATCACTCTAGCAAAGATATGGGCTGCAATGGAGGAATCCATTGAGATAAATGACTTCAACAAAGGGCAGATTATCATTATTCAGAGCCTGCAAACAAGTATCTCAAAAACAGTGAAGCTGGTCAGATGTTCATGTGTTACTGTCATGAGCACCTATAGAAAGAGATAGCAAGACAGTGAAACTACCATCAGGTGCTCAATGATTTGATGTCCACGACTCTTCACAGAACATGGGGTTTGGAGGCTTGTCTGTTGTGTAAAATAGGATGGATGATGGTCTGTGGCATCTCTGCCAAAAGAGCATAATGTTGGTGCATGCACAAGTGTTTTGGAGCACATCTTTCATTGTACGTCGTTGAACATGGAGCTCCACACCATACCGCCCTACATGTTCACATATTGACCCAACAATATTGTCAATTATGATAGCAGCAGGCATGGAACCATTGGAATTCGACCAGTGATTGATGGAAATTTGTCAGCTCTATGGGTGCACCCCGCACTAGGTTGATTGTTGTCTCTACAAGTGGCACCATCGAGGTGAACAGTGGCTTGAAATGTCCAGCACACCACAGATGCAGGCTGGTAGGAGCAGTATTATACTTTGGGAGACATTCTTCTGTGTTTGCATTTGACCTGTGGTAGCAATCAACAAATTAACAGCTGCCAGCCACCTGCATCCCCTCTTGCTTGATGTTTTCCCCAACCGTGATGTCATTTTTCAGCAGTATAATTCTCCATGCCTTGAAGCCATAACCATGCTATAGTGGTTTGAGAAGTATTATAGTGAACTTATTTTGATTTCTTTGTGACGAGATTCACCTGACGTGAATCCTGTCGAACACATCTGGGTTGCTATAGGGTGTCATCACAGTGTACCCAAATCAGTGGCTCATTATTTATGCTTTATTACACTACTGGCCATTAAAATTGCTACACCATGAAGATGATGTGCTACAGGCACAAAATTTAACCAACAGGAAGAAGATGCTGTGATATGCAAATGATTAGCTTTTCAGAGCATTCACACAAGGTTGGTGCTGGTGCCGACACCTACAACAAGCTGACATGAGGAAAGTTTCCAACCGATGTCTCACACACAAACAGCAGTTGACCGGCGACACCTGGTGAAACGTTGTTGTGATGCCTCATGTAAGGAGGAGAATTGTGCACCATCACAATTCCGACTTTGATAAAGGTTGGATTGTAGCCTATCACGACTGTGGTTTATCGTATCACAAAATTGTCACTTGCGTTGGTCGAGATCCAGTGACTGTTAGCAGAATATGGAATCGGTGGGTTTAGGAGGGTAGTACAGGATGCTGTGCTGGATCCCAATGGCCTCGTATCACTACCAGTCGAGATGACAGGTATCTTATCCGCATGGCTGTAATGGATCATGCAGCCACGTCTCGACCCAGAATCGACAGATGGGGATGTTTGCAAGACAACAACCGTCTGCACAAACAGTCCGACGATGTTTGTAGCAGCATGGACTATCAGCTCAGAGACCGTGGCTGCGGTTACCCTTAATGCTGCATCACAGACAGGAGCACCTGTGATGTTGTACTCAACGACGAACCTGGGTGCACGAATGGCAAAACGTCATTTTTTTGGATGAATCCAGGTTCTGTTTACTGCATCACATCCATGTTTGGCGACATCGCAGTGAACACACATTGGAAGCGTGTATTCATCATCGCTATACTGGCGTGTCACCCGGTGTGATGGCATGGGGTGCCATTGGCTACACGTCTGTCACCTCTTGTTCGCATTGATGGCACTTTGAACAGTGGGCGTTACATTTCAGATGTGTTACGACCCGTGGCTCTACCCTCCATTCAATCCCTGCGAAACCCTACATTTCAGCAGGATAATGCATGACTGCATGTTGCAGGTTGTGTACGGGCCTTTCTGGATACCGAAAATGTTTGCCTGCTGCCCTGGCCAGCACATTCTCCAGATCTCTCACCAATTGAAAACGTCTGGTCAATGGTGGCCGAGCAACTGACTGGTCACAATATGCCAGTCACTACTCTTGATGAACTGTGGTATTGTGTTGAAGCTGCATGGGCACCTGTACCTGTATACACCATCCAAGCTCTGTTTGGTTCAATGCCCAGGCGTATCAAGGGCATTATTATGGCCAGAGGTGGTTGTTGTGGGTACTGATTTCTCAGGATCTATGCGCCCAAATTGCATGAAAATGTAATCACATGTCAGTTCTAGTATAATATATTTGTCCAATGAATACCAATTTATCATCTGCATTTCTTCTTGGTGTAGCAATTTTAATGGCCAATAGTGTACATTACCAGTACATAGACATCAGATGCCACATACTTCCACAAAGCTACTATGAGATGCACAATCAGATGTGTATTTCATTCCAAAGATGACAAATGAGCTATTAAGCAGGTGGTCATAATGTTTTGGCTCATCAGTGTGTATCTGCCAGAATCTGAGTACATGCAAAGTATGAGTTTACTACGATTATATTTCACATCCTTATCTCTTGTTCATTGAAGACAATTCAGGACACAGTCAACATTAGCCAAATGTTCAGTTCCAAGGTTGTATAGAAACTGACTTATAAGGCTGTCAGAAGACATTATGCCGGATCTGACAGCAGTAGTTGCAAGCATCAGCTTATCTACAGCCTCACAAAAGAGAACACTTTCTGTGATTTTCATCCATTGGGCATTATCCCAACAGTTGCTCGGAACTGCCATTAATAGGTGCTGCATTGTGCTTGCAATTGTGAATATTAAAGTCTTCTAAGAGCAGTTGACAAATGAATACATACTGACTTTCATGGTTTCATTTGATTTATAAATCTACAAAATAATTTTGATTATCAGTTGTGATATAAAAAAAAACAATCTTGAATTCTGCTACTACTTTGTTTATAGTTGTAGTTGATACATTCAGAAGGGGTCCTTCATCAACACTGTAGAGTTTTTAGGGCAGCTCATGAGTCATGGCTGGATGGCTCAGTTGGTGGAGCATTTGCCCACGAAAGGCAAAGATTCCAGGTTCATGTCCAGGCAGTTTGAAATCAGTGCACATTCTGCTGTAGAGTGAAAATTCACTCTAGAATAAACAAAAGTGACTGAAAACATTTCTTGGCCACCAAAATGAGAATAGGACACACTACAATATTAATAAGATATAATAATTGAGCTTACCAGGATAAAGGCTTATCTAAACTACCACAATGATATCTTCTGTGCAAATTGTCCATGGTAGGCCAGAGTAGATAACCATTGCATGACCACTCTACTCTGTAGATCTGATTCAACTTTACCATACTGCTGTGATGCATATGGTAAACTGCTCTCATGGATAATACCATTCTCCTTTAAATGTCAGTGAAGGAGGTGATTAATGCACTCAGCCCCATTGTCAGTCTTAGCACCTTTAAACTTTTTCCTTATCGACCTGTTTATCATCAGATTTTCTGATGAGCAAGTTATATTGTTCAGTTGTACAGAATGATACTGGAGATTGCTGCATGAAATGACTAGAACAGAGAAAAGCTCTGTCCAGGCTAGAAGCATTAACAAGGAAGCTCACAAATAAACATAGACAAAGATACTTGAAAGACAAGACACGCACACATGTGGAATCAAAGAAAGTCAGAACAGCAGATTATATGTAACACAAGCACTGCCAGATCTTTCTGAATACATGTAAAATCTTGAGCAGCAACTGCCACAAAAGCCATGTTTGACATCAAGGCAACATCCAGAGTGTCACTGAAAACAGCCATGGCCTTGTTCGTGGCAAATATAGTTCCCATCACAACCTATGGAATAGATCTCATCTGGGAAAAGTTGAGTCTAAAAGACCTAAGGATTCTGGAAACAGTTAAATCAAGCTTCTTGAAAGCTGCCCTAGGTGTTTCAAAACACACAAAGTTGAGGCTAGTATACAAACTCGTCAGGGAACCCTTTTTCATAGAGGAACTATGTACGAGGCTCCCATCCACTGACAACTCGAATAAACTCCTACATGAAAAAGAGAAGAAGAGAAAGGAAATTTGGCTGGACTTTTATACAACAGAAGCAATGACAAACAGATCCTGAAAAAAAAAAAAAAAAAAAAAAAAAAAAAAAAAAAAAAAAAAAAAAAAAAAAAGGTTCAAATGGTTCTGAGCACTATGGGACTTAACTTCTGAGGTCATCAGTCCCCTAGAACTTAGAACTACTTAAACCTAACTAACCTAAGGACACCACACATATCCGTGCCTGAGGCAGGATTCGAACCTGCGACTGTAGTGGTCACGCGGTTCCAGACTGTAGCACCCAGAACCGGTCGGCCACCCTGGCTGGCTCTGAACCAACACAAATGAAGAACTCTGACACCTGATGAATTCGAAAGCAGTGCATGGACACCAACACAAAATATCCAAGAACAAGAGTTTCCACGACCCCAGCAGTAACTGTGTGTGTGAATTGTGCGACCAACCCTGTGACCATTACCATGTGACCGGCTCTAAAAAATGAGTAAAATCACTGGTAGAACTCTGTTTATAATAAAAAATGTGCATACTGAAATGTGATGAACAAGGTGTGATATCACAAAGCTATATAATTTATGTAACTTATGCACAATTGTGCACATTTATCCTAATAATAAATTATATGCAACACTAAAGTTGTAAAAACATGGCTTAGAAGTTATAGTGAATGGACTGACAGTGACAAGAGAATGGATATTCAGTGGTACATGCATCACAGCTGAATATTGGAAATGTAAAAGTATTAATTACCCGTTCTCCTAGTCTTGTTAATTTCTAAGTGACAGTTCTTCTACTTATTGTTTCTTGTTAAGCATGTATTGAGTACTATTATTGTTGTGGCTGTGCCCTCTTGTAATGTTTTGTGGTTCCTGGGTGGATGAGGAGAGGGTGGTATGATAGGTGGGTGGCCGGTTTCCTCTCACCACAACACAAAGTGCAAACATGGTTAAAATACACTTTATTACAGGAACCAGTTGAGTACTTATCTTCAATGATGTCCAGTCTGAAGTTTGTTGGATAACAGCAATCAGATAACGTGTACTAATTCTTGAATCTTGTCCGTATCCAAATCACAATTATATAAAATGACTATGTTCCCTCATAGGTGCGAGGAAATGACTATCACTGTGGAAGACTGGTGCACAGAGTGAGGTACTGAGGTGCAATGCAAACTGAGTCCTGATGTGATTTACTGAGGTACTAAGATTGAGAGATTGAGACAGCTCAGTCAGTGGTGTCAATGACGTATAGGCATGCTGCCCATGGGGCATTATTGGCCCATAGCTTTGGGGCGTGTCTTGGTCTTCTCTTGTCATAGGTGCACTTAGTTTAGCACTTGCGATACAATGTTCCCTAGTGCTGGCCAGTGTGCTGGAAAAGGCCACCATAGGCCAGCACAATTAATACTTTTTGTTGGCAGTGTTCGCCACACTAATGTTAAATATATTTTTGTGGTTACACAGTTGCATAATCAGCACTTGAATAGGCATCTGTCACTACTTTCTTGACTCATTCCATACATATAAGTGGTTGGATGAGAAGGCTAGCAATCTGAAATGGCTTTCTGTTACATTTGTCTTTACCTGCATATCCTTTAAAATGAAATATTTGGCCTACATATTTCTTGAAAATCAAAATGTATCACCAACTATTATTACATGAATAGCTTTAAAAATGTTGTATCAGTCATAACATCATCAGACAGAAATAAATTAATCATCTAAGAATTTATGTTTAATTATAACATTCGAAAACACCATCTGAAATATCAAATAACATTTATGTACTTGTAATAATTCCACACTGAATTTCTCCAAATATAGGTTTTATGCATCCAATATCTTGTATGCTTGAGTACTTCTGAAATTTACCTCTTGCTGTTTAAACTGTCAGAAGACTGTTTCTGTTTGGTTTATTGTCAGGCTGTTCTGAAGTCCTTAATCAGCTCCTCAGCTTAAGTAATGATCTTAAGTGAGATTCTGAGATAGTGTTCTCTCTAACATTAAACACTTCATAACCTAATCAGAGAACTTTTTCTACACCATACTTCATATCTCAAGGATCACCTCCAACTCAAATCCTGTGACAAAATTCTTTTAGTTCCTTCAGTAATGGATCTGTTATAATTAAACAAAATTTAATTAAATAAAGATTATATAATGTCAATGTAGTAATGTAAATACTAAGCTAGAAATAGAATATGAACAGCAACAACTGAATATAATTAAAGAAGCAGAAGATTGTTTCATAGTATCAGCATACTTGTTTATTCTACAATTTTAAATGTCTAGTGAGTAAGCATAAATAATTTTACATTTACACTCTGCAAACCACTGTGATATGCATGGCAGAGAGTATGTCTCACTGTACCAGTTATTATGGTCTTCTCCCTTCCATTCTCATATGCAGTGTGGGAAGAATGACTGTTTAAATGCCTCTGTAGTTAATCTAATCTTGTCCTCAAAATCTCAATAGGAGATATATGTTGGGCATTGCAGTATATTCCAAGTGTCCCAAATATTGTTCATAGCAATTTAATGATCATTTGGTATTGCAGTATATTCCAAGTGTCCCAAATATTATTCATAGCAATTTAATGATCATTTGGTATTAACGCTGTTTGTAGCAGCTGCTTAACATTGGTAATGTATAGGTTGAATTTATGTCTGTAGCAATATTTCTGCAATACTGCTCAACTTAAGCATTTACATAATTTTTCACTGCTGATGTTTAGGATTAAGTGGAACGCCCAGTAGTAGTGTAACCTATGGCCCTGTAACATAAATCACAGGAAATCACTGTTTCTGTGTCACCTCTCGAGTGAACTTGATTGTATCTGAGGCAGCATTATAACAAAGGTGCACAGTTAAGAAGTTTATTGTATGCATTAATCTGTGCCAACACAGTCAGTTTGTTGTTGTATGTTACCCTATTTCCAATGTCTTTTGTTGGTGCTTTGCATCCATCTTATTGCAGAGTTTATTTGCATTATTAACTTTTCTCATCACCTCTCTTTTTCAGCCCACTTTCAGTTTTCTTTTCTTATCTTTTCTGAATCCTTTGCTGTGAATATTTTGCAGTCTCTTCTTCTGTTTTCCTCAATGACTGCCTATGTAGCATGCAGCTCTGGAATGAATATGAAAAATTAATTGATTAATAATTTGTATGCTAGTTATTTTAGCAACTACAGAATGCATTGTGTTAATTGCATTACACTTTCACTAGTGCAGGTTCCTTGGGTTTGCCTCATGTTCCACATGTTTCACTCATAAAGCTTAATAGTTAGTGTTAGCTAATTGTAATTATGTATTTTTGTTGTTCACATGGTTTGTAATAGATGTTGATAATTATGTGTATGGTACCATCATTATGTTATGTGTATTTTATTTTGACTATAGTTTCAGTAAGTTCACTAAAATATAACATATTTTTGTTTTTTAGGTCATTTGTCTTCTCTTTCATCAGGAATATCCCTTTGTCTCGTTGTGGTTACTCTCATACAAGTTGCTTCTAGTCTAGTGTGGCTGCTTAGGCCACTGGTACAATCAATAACATCACATTTCCAACAAGAACATCCTGGGACCACAGAATGGCGACAGTGTGCAGATTTGCTCACCTTGAGTTAGCAATGTTATGTGAATAGACAAGTGAATGTTATCTGATGGAGAAAATAGTGATGTGCATGAGTGTTAGTTATTAACTAAGAACAACAGAGTGAAGGACAAGGACTGTAAATGACAGAAGAGGCTGAATGACTTTTGTGATGTGTATTTTGACATTTATGTTGTGTCTTGGTGAATAGACTAATTTTCTACTGGTTTACAGCCAACAGACACACAACAGTGCTTCACAGTCTTTCACCACAATTATTTTACAGCATTTAGTTTCAAATTTTAATAGGTATGGCATACCATCTGTAATGTGGCATTATATTACAGTAGCAAAAATGCCATGAAAAATACTGAACTCTTAGAACTTCTATAGCAAGTATTTCATTACACCTTTGATACACAGTATGAAATTCAGTACATAATTCATCATAGTTTATCATTTATGAACAGATAGCATTCATTTCAGTAACAATCCTCCAAGACTTTTGGGTTCTGGCAGCTCTAATAGATGAGGAGCAATACATTTAAGAAACATTTTAAAAAATAAACATTAAAATGTTGTTTGACATAAGTGTGCAGTGGCTTTCAGAGGATTGTGGCAAAACTGTTTTCAGTCTTTTCTACATTATAAAAAATTACTTAAAAATCTTCAAATTTAATTTTAAATATTCAAAAGTAGAATGACAAATATGAGCAACAGACATATGATAAATAATATCCATAGCAAACTGCTTATGTGTGGTACTGTAGCCATTCACAGATTAGCCTTCACATAGAAATGCTCATTGAAATGCATATATTGTTTTTCATTTTTCATTCATCCATTCCATTTCAGTGTCATAAATTTAATATTAATATGTGCTGCCACACATTATCATTAATTTGAGATAGATGTGTAATCTACTGATCTGCACTAAAAATAATGAATTATGATGATGTCAAAAAATTGCTCAAGTTAATTGTGATGAAGAATCAAAATTGTGAAAATGTTTACATGGTTTTTATAAGAATTGTTATTAAATAATGTTTTGTTTACTATTGTGTAAACGTGTATCCTAATCCTGTCAGCTCACAGAATCCTGCCACACTAGTTCATTGTATTCTACTGTATGAAATGCCCATTATGAAACACATAATGCAAACAGAGGAATAACAAGACCAAAAAAATGTGATCTACAATGAAAATCATGTGACTCAATTACAATCAGATGGTGCTGATGGTAAGTACAACACAGGCCTCTTAGCAAACAGCAAGACCTATTCAGAAGTCTTTATAGTAGACAAAAGCTTCTATGCTGCATCTACATCTACATAATGTAAACCACTCTGAACTGCATGGTGGATGGTACTTTCCACTGTACCAGATATTAAAGATTTTTTCCTGTTCCATATGCATGTGGGCTGTGAGAAGAATGATTGCTTAAATGCCTCTGTTTGCACTGTACTTAGTCTAATTTTGTCTTTGTCATCCCTTTGGTAGAAATAGACGGGAGCTTATAGTATAGTCCCATATTCCTCATTTAAAGATGATTCTAGAAAGTTTCTAAGTAGGCTTTCATGGGATAATTTGCTCCTGTCTTCAAGTATCTGCCAGTTCCTTCAGAATCTTTGTGACACTCTCTAATGGATCAAAAAAATTGTGACCATTCATGCTGGCCTTGTCTGTATCCATTCAGTACCCCCCATTAGTCTTATTTGATATAGGCCCCACACACTTATAGGATGGGTTGCATGAGTGATTTGTAAACAATCTCCTTTGTAAACTGATTGCAGTTCCATAGTATTTTACCAATGAACTGGAGTCTGTCTCCCACTTTCATGCAACTGAGCTTATGTGATCATTCTATTTCAAATCCCTACCAATTGTTACTCCTAAGTATTTGTTGAAGCTGATCAATTCCAACATTAACATTCATAATGTAGCCATAGTATACAACATTTTTAAAATTTTTTTTTATTTTTTTATTTATTTTTATTACGTATGCAATTTTATTTTTCTGAACCTTTAAAGCAACTTGCCAGTCTTTGCCCCACTTTTAAAGCTGATCAAAATCTGATGGAATATTTATGCAGGTTCATTCTAAATAGCTGTGAATAGTCCAAGGAACCTATTAATACTATCTGCGCAGTCATTAATATGTTACATGAACAACAGAGTTCCAAGCACTGCCCTAACACATACTTGAAAATACTTTTACATCTCCAGAATGAGATTTTCACTCTGCAGTGGAGTGTGCACTGATATGAAACTTACTGGCAGATTAAAACTGTGTGCACCGACCGAGACTCGAACTCGGGACATTTGCGTTTTGGGGACAAGTGCTCTACCATCTGAGCTACTGAAGCACGACTCACGCCCGGTCCTCACAGCTTTACTTCTGCCAGCATCTCATCTCCTACCTTCCAAACTTTACAGAAGCTCTCCTGTGAACCTTGCAGAACTACCACTCCTGAAAGAAAAGATACTGCGGAGACATGGCTTAGCCACAGCCAGGGGGATGTTTCCAGAATGAGATTTTTCACTCTGCAGCAGAGTGTGCGCTGATATGAAACTTCCTAGCAGATTAAAACTGTGTGCACCGACCGAGACTCGAACTCGGGACATTTGCGTTTTGGGGGCAAGTGCTCTACCATCTGAGCTACTGAAGCACAACTCACGCCCGGTCCTCACAGCTTTACTTCTGCCAGTATCTCGTCTTCTACCTTCCAAACTTTACAGAAGCTCTATCAGCTCATATCAGTGCACACTCCGCTGCAGAGTGAAAATCTCATTCTGGAAACATCCCGTAGGCTGTGGCTAAGCTGCGTCTCCGCAGTATCTTTTCTTTCAGGAGTGCTAGTTCTGCAAGGTTCACAGGAGAGCTTCTGTAAAGTTTGGAAGGTAGGAGAAGAGATACTGGCAGAAATAAAGCTGTGAGGACTGGGCGTGAGTTGTGCTTCGGTAGCTCAGATGGTAGAGCACTTGCCCGTGAAAGGCAATGGTCCCGAGTTCGAGTCTCGGTCATTGCACACAGTTTTAATCTGCCAGGAAGTTTCACTTTTACATCTGTCACTTGTTCTCTATCCAAGAGAACACAGTGTACACTCTCCATCAAGAAAATCTCAGTCCAGTCACAAATCTCAAATGATACCGTTTATGATTGAGCATTTAGTAATAAGTGCATGGTTGTTGTTGTTGTCTTCAGTCCCGAGAATGGTTTGATGCAGCTCTCCATGCTACTCTATCCTGTGCAAACTTCTTCATCTCCCAGTACCTACTGCAACCTACATCCTTCTGAATCTGCTTAGTGTATTCATCTCTTGGTCTCCCTCTACGATTTTTGCCCTCCACGTTGCCCTCCAATACTAAATTGGTGGTCCCTTAATGTCTCAGAACATGTCCTACCAACCGATCCCTTCTTCTTGTCAAGTTGTGCCACAAACTCCCCTTCTTGCCAATTCTGTTCAGTACCTCCTCATTAGTTATGTGATCTACCCATACAATCTTCAGCATTCTTCTGTAGCACCACATTTCGAAAGCTTCTATTCTCTTCTTGTCCAAACAATTTGTCGTCCACATTTCACTTCCACACATGGCTACACTCCACACAAATATTTTCAGAAACGACTTCCTGACACTCAAATCTATACTCGATGTTAACAAATTTCTCTTCTTCAGAAGCGCTTTCCTTGCCATTGTCAGTCTACATATTATGTCCTCTCTACTTTGACCATCATCACTTATTTTGCTCCCCAAATAGCAAAACTCCTTTACTGCTTTAAGTGTCTCATTTCCTAATCTAATTCCCTCAGCATCACCCGACTTAATTCAACTACATTCCATTATCCTTGTTTTGCTTTTGTTGATGTTCATCTTATATCCTCCTTTCAAGACACTGTCCATTCTGTTCAACTGCTCTTCCAAGTCCTTTGCTGTCTCTGACAGAATTACAATGTCATTGATGAACCTCAAAGTTTTTATTTCTTCTCCATGGATTTAAGTTCCTACTCCAAATTTTTCTTTTGTTTCCTTTACTGCTTGCCCAATATACAGATCGAATAACATTGGGGATAGGCTACAACCCTGTCTCACTCCCTTCCCAACCACTGCTTCCCTTTCCTGTCCCTCAACTATTATAACTGCCATCTGGTTTCTGTACAAATTGTAAATAGCCTTTCACTCCCTGTGTTTTACCCCTTCAGAGTTTGAAAGAGAGTGTTCCAGTCAACATTGTCAAAAGCTTTCTCTAAGTCTACAAATGCTAGGAACATAGGTTTGCATTTCCTTAATCTTTCTTCTAAGATAAGTCGTAAGGTCAGTATTGCCTCATGTGTTCCAATATTTCTATGGAATCCAAATTGATCTTTGCTGAGGTCAGCTTCTACCAGTTTTTCCATTCGTCTGTAAGGAATTCGCGTTAGTATTTTGCAGCCGTGACTTATTAAACTGATAGTTCAGTAATTTTCACATCTGTCAACACTTGCTTTCTTTGGGATTTGAATTATTATATTCTTCTTCAATTTGGAGGGTATTTTGCCTCTCATAAATCTTGCTCACCAGATGGTAGAGTTTTGTCAGGGCTGGCTTTCCCAAGGATATCAGTAGTTCTAATGGAATGTTGTCTACTCCCGGGGCCTTGTTTTGACTCAGGTCATTCAGTGCTCTGTCAAACTCTTCATGTGGTATCGTATGTCGCATTTCATCTTCATCTACATCCTCTTCCATTTCCATAATATAGTCCTCAAGTACATCGCCCTTGTATAGACCCTCTATATACTCCTTCCACCTTTCTGCTTTCCCTTCTTTGCTTAGAACTGGGTTATCATCTGAGCTCTTGATATTCATACAAGTGGTTCTCTTTTCTCCAAAGGTCTCTTTAATTTTCCTGTAGGCAGTGTGTATCTTACCCCTAGTGAGATAAGCCTCTACATCCTTACATTTGTCCTCTAGCCATCCCTGCTTATCCAGTTTGCTTTTCCTCTCAATCTCATTTTTGAGATGGTTGTATTCCTTTTTGCCTGCTTCATTTATTGCATTTTTATATTTTCTCCTTTCATCAATTAAATTCAATATTTCTTCTGCTACCCAAGGATTTCTACTAGCCCTAATCATTTTACTACTCGATCCTTTGCTACCTTCATTACTTCATCCCTCAAAGCTACCCATTCTTCTTCTACTGTACTTCTTTCCATAATGCTCTCCCTGAATCTCCCTACAACCTCTGGTTCAGTCAGTTTATCCAGGTCCCACCTCCTTAAACTCCCACCTTTTTGCAGTTTCTTCAGTTTCCACCTACAGTTCATAACCAATAGATTGTGGTCAGAGTCCACATCTGCCCCTGGAAATGTCTTACAATTTAAAACCTGGTTCCTAAATCTCTGTCGTACCATTATATTATCTATCTGATACCTTCTAGTATCTCCAGGCTGCTTCCAAGTATACAACTTTCTTTTATGATTCTTAAACCAAGTGTTAGCTATGATTAAGTTATGCTCTGTGCAGAATTCTACCAGGCAGCTTCCTCTTTCATTTCTTAGCCCCAATCCATATTCACCTACTATGTTTCCTTCTCTTCCTTTTCCTGCTATAGAATTCCAGTCCCCTATGACTATTAAATTTTTGTCTCCCTTCACTACCTGAATAATTTCTTTTATTTCATCATACATTTCATCAATTTCTTCATCATCTGCAGAGCTAGTTGGCATATAAACTTGTACTACTGTAGTAGGTATGGGCTTCATGTCTATCTTGCCACAATAATGCGTTCACTATGCTCTTTGTAGTAGCTTACCCACACTCCTATTTTTTAATTCATTACGAAACCTACTCCTGCATTACCCCTATTTGATTTTGTACTTATAACCCTGTATTCACCTGACCAAAAGTCTTGTTCCTCCTGCCACCGAACTTCACTAATTCCCACTATATCTAACTTTAACCTATCCATTTCCCTTTTTAAATTTTCTAACCTACCTGCCTGATTAAGCGATCTGACATTCCATGTTCCGATCTGTAGAATGCCAGTTTTCTTTCTCCTGATAAAGGCAACATGGTCAAGCTGAATGCCTTAGACACACTGTCCAGCAAGTGCAGCAAGGTGGAGCTTCCCTGCTGTTTTGGGTTGGCATTATGTGGGACTGACATGTGATCATAGAAGGCATTGTAAAGGCTATTCGATATGTGAATAACTTTCTCCAATCGATAGTGCAACCATATTGGCAGCATATTGGCGAGGCATTCATCTTCATGGACTACAATTCGCACCCCCATCATGCACATCTTGTGAATGACTTCCTTCAGGGTAATGACATCACTCGACTAGAATGGCCAGCATGTTCTCGAGATATGAACCCTATCAAACATGCCTGGGATAGACTGAAAAGTGCTGTTTATGGACAATGTGACCCAACAACCATTCTGAGGGTTCTACATCGAGTCGCCATTGAGGAGTGGTACAATCTGGACCAACAGTGCTTTGATGAACTTGTGGATAGTATGCCATGACAAATACGAGCATGCATGTGTGGTGTTGATCAAATACACACATCAAAAAAAGTTTTACGTCACCCCAGTTCCCAGAACTCCTGAAGATGGATGTTGACTGTGCATACTGTATCACAGACACAGTTCCTTTGACTGTTCAGAGATGTCACTAAACCTGCCCAAAGACGTAACCAACCATGCATGAGAAGCACCAATTAGACGGAGGGGTCCGAGAGATGAACTGTTCCAGTCATTCCACCAGGAAGGTTGTGTTGTCTGTAGTTCAGCCATGCCTAGATGCTCATCACCGTGGTTCAATTGCATCCGCATTGTCACTTTGTGCCAGGAAGGGCTCTCAACAAGGGAAGTCTCTAGGCACCTCAGAGTGAACCAAAGCGATGTTGTTTGGACATGGAGGAGATACAGAAAGACAGGAAGTGTCGATGACATGCCTCGCTCAGGCCACCCAAGGGCTACTACTGCAATGGATAACCACTACCTGTCTTCGTAACTGCTGTCTGCTTCAAGTCTGCTGTGCAGCAAGCTACGTTAATTTAAGTATTAACTGTATTTTTCTTACTTGTCACTTCTTTTTCCATGTGTTATTGCTTTTAGGAAGCTTTAATTGTCGAGTGCTAGTAATAGTGTTCCATAGATTTCGTGTTTGTTTTGAATACAGTCAGAGAGAGTCCGTTTAGTCAGCCATAGTGCTAGTAGTGTCAGTGTCATCGTAACTGCCGTCTGCTTCACGTCTGCTGTACAGCGAGCTACTTTAATTTAAGTATTAACTGTATTTTTCTTACTTGTCACTTCTGCTTCCATGTGTTTTTGCTTTTAGGAAGCTTTAATTGTCGAGTGCTAGTAATAGTGTTCCATAGATTTTGTGTGTGTTTTGAATACAGTAGAGAGAGTCCATTTAGTCAGCCATAGTGCCAGTAGTGCTAGTGTTTGTTTTCAATACAGTCCAGAGACGGGTAGTGCTATTTTCATTATTTTGTACAAGAAGTGTCTAGCAACCACAGTTTAGTCAACTATCAGCCGCCTTTAGAGAATTAGTGGTTTAGTTAAAAGTTGATTAACTCTCTACAGTAAATTGATTTCTTAGGATGGATAGGATGTGTGACTGCTGTGTACGGACGCAGGGGGAGCTGGCCACTGTTTGCGAACAGCTGAACATGTTGATGTCCGCGGTCAGCCGTCTTCAGGCTGCTGCCTCTGAGCGTAACGGCAGTGGGGAGTCTGGTGCATCGCATGGTACACCACAGGTGTTACATGCTTCACCCACTGTCCCTGCTGTCGAGACATCTTCGTGAGTACCGGGCGCGGTTGGGCCACCCTCTCCCCAAGGGGAGTGGCGGGTTCAGCGGCGTTCACGGCGCACGAGGCAGAGGGTCAATGAGGAGACTGGCCGTGTGGCATCACCTGCTCTGCCTGTGAGTGGACATGTGGCTGCTCCTTCAGCAAGGTCCGAGCAGACACACGGGGGGAGGGTTTATTAGTTATTGGGAGCTCGAACGTTAGGCGGGTGATGGAGCCACTTAGGGAAATAGCGGAAAGGTCAGGGTAGAAGGCCAGTGTTCACTCAGACTACTTGCCGGGGGGTCTCATCAGAGATGTGGAGGAGGCCCTGCCGGCGGCGATAGAGAGCACTAGGTGCACCCGACTGCAAATTGTTGCTCATGTCGGCACCAATGACTCCTGCCGTCTGGGTTCAGAAGTCATCCTAAGTTCATACTAGCGGTTGGCGGAATTGGTGAAGGCTGAAAGCCTCGCTCGCGGGGTGGAATCTGAGCTAACTATTTGTAGTATCGTTCCCAGAACTGATTGCGGTCCTCTGGTTTGTAGCCGAGTAGAAGGCTTAAACCAGAGGCTCAGACGATTCTGCGGAGATTCGGGGTGCAAATTTCTTGACCTCCGCTATCGGATGGAGAAATGTAGGGTTCCCCTGAGTAGGTCAGGTGTGCACTACACGCAGGAAGTGGCTACAAGGGTAGCAGAGTACGTGTGGAGTGCACATGCAGGTTTTTTAGGTTAGACAATTCCTTCCCTAGGCCCAACAAGACGCCTCCTGAGACACAGCAAGGTAGGAGTAGGGAAAATGCAACAGCGAATAACAATATTAATGTGCTAATAGTAAACTGCAGGAGCGTCTATAGAAAGGTCCCAGAACTGCTCTCATTAATAAACGGTCACAATGCCCATATAGTACTAGGGACAGAAAGTTGGCTGAAACCAGACGTAAACAGTAATGAAATCCTAAACTCAGATTGGAATGTATACCGCAGAGACAGGCTGGACAGTGAAGGGGGAGGCGTGTTTATAGCGATAAGAAGTGCAATAGTATCAAAGGAAATTGACGGAGATCCGAAATGTGAAATAATTTGGGTGAAGGTCACGGTTAAAGCAGGCTCAGACATGGTAATTGGATGTCTCTATAGGCCCCCTGGCTCAGCAGCTGTTGTGGCTGAGCACCTGAAGGATAATTTGGAAAATATTTTGAGTAGATTTCCCCACCATGTTATAGTTCTGGGTGGAGATTTTAATTTGCTGGATATAGACTGGGAGACTCAAACGTTCATAATGGGTGGTAGGGACAAAGAATCCAGTGAAATTTTTTAAGTGATTTATCTGAAAATTACCTTGAGCAGTTAAACAGAGAACCGACTTGTGGCGATAATATATTAGACCTTCTGATGACAAACAGACCCAAACTATTTGAAACAGTTAATGCAGAACAGGGAATCAGCGATCATAAAGCGGTTACTGTATCAATGATTTCAGGTAGGAAGATTTTTCTGTTTAGCAAAAGTGACAAAATGCAGATTACAGAGTACCAGATGGCTCGACACAAAATTTTTGTCTCAAGTTCAGATAGTGTTGAGGATCAGTGGACAAAAGTACAGATAGTGTTGAGGATCAGTGGACAAAGTTCAAAACCATCATACAATATTTGTTAGAGGAGTATGTGCCAAGCAAGATCATAAGAGATGGAAAAGAGCCACTGTGGTACAGCAACCAAGTTAGAAAACTGCCGCGGAAGCAAAGGGAACTTCACAGCAAACATAAACACAGCCAAAGCCTTGCAGACAAACAAAAATTACGTGAAGCAAAATGTAGTGTGAGGAGGGCTATGCGAGAGGCATTCAATGAATTTGAAAGTAAAGTTCTATGTAATGACTTGGCAGAAAATCCTAAGAAATTTTGGTCTTATGTCAAAGCGGTAGGTGGATCAAAACAAAATGTCCAGACACTCTGTGACCAAAATGGTACTGAAACAGAGGATGACAGACTAAAGGCCGAAATACTAAGTGTCTTTTTCCAAAGCTGTTTCACAGAGGAAGACTGCACTGTAGTTCCTTCTCTAGATTGTCGCACAGATGACAAAATGGTAGATATCGAAATAGATGACAGAGGGATAGAAAAACAGTTAAAATCGCAAAAGAGGAAAGGCCGCTGGACCTGATGGGATACCAGTTCAATTTTACACAGAGTACGCGAAGGAACTTGGCCCCCTTCTTGGAGTGGTGTACCGTAGGTCTCTAGAAGAGCGTAGCATTCCAAAGGATTGGAAAAGGGCACAGGTCATCCCCGTTTTCAAGAAGGGACGTTGAACAGATGAGCAGAACTATAGACCTATATCACTAACGTCAATCAGTTGTAGAATTTTGGAACACGTATTGTGTTCGAGTATAATGAATTTTCTGGAGTCTAGAAATCTACTCTGTAGGAATCAGCATGTGTTTCGAAAAAGATGGTCGTGTGAAACCCAGCTCGCGCTATTCATCCACGAGACTCAGAGGGCCATAGACACGGGTTCACAGGTAGATGCCGTGTTTCTTGACTTCTGCAAGGTGCTCGATACAGTTCCCCACAGTCGTTTAATGAACAAAGTAAGAGCATATGGACTATCAGACCAATTGTGTGATTGGATCGATGAGTTCCTAGATAACAGAACACAGCATGTTATTCTCAATGGAGAGAAGTCTTCGGAAGTAAGAGCGATTTCAGATGCACCGCAGGGGAGTGTCATAGGACCATTGCTATTCACAATATACATAAATGACCTTGTGGATGACATCGGAAGTTCACTGAGGCTTTTTGTGGATGATGCTGTGGTATATCGAGAGGTTGTAACATTGGGAAATTGTACTGAAATGCAGGAGGATCTGCAGAGAATTGACGCAGGGTGCAGGGAATGGCAATTGAATCTCAATGTAGACAAGTGTAATGTGCTGCGAATACATAGAAATAAAGATCCCTTATCATTTAGCTATAATATAGCAGGTCAGCAACTGGAAGCAGTTAATTCCATAAATTATCTGGGAATACGCATTAGGAGTGATTTAAAATGGAATGATCATATAAAGTTGATCATCGGCAAAGCTGATGCCAGACTGAGATTCATTGGAAGAATCCTAAGGAAATGCAATCCAAAAACAAAGGAAGTAGGTTACAGTACGCTTGTTCGCCCACTGCTTGAATACTGCTCAGCAGTGTGGGATCCGTACCAGATAGGGTTGATAGAAGATATAGAGATGATCCAATGGAGAGCAGCGCACTTCGTTACAGAATCATTTAGTAATCGCAAAAGCGTTATGGAGATGATAGATAAACTTCAGTGGAAGACTCTGCAGGAGAGATGCTCAGTAGCTCGGTATGGGCTTTTGTTGAAGTTTCGAGAACATACCTGCACCGAAGAGCCAACCAGTATATTGCTCTCTCCTACGTCTATCTCGCGAAGAGACCATGAGGATAAAATCAGAGAGATTAGAGCCCACACAGAAGCATACCGACAATCCTTCTTTCCACGAACAATATAAGACTGGAATAGAGGGGAGAACTGATAGGGGTACTGAAGGTACCCTCCGCCACACACTGTCAGGTGGCTTGCGGAGTATGGATGTAGATGTAGATGTACCTACAGATTATGGCTCAGAGGAACCCTGACAGCAACAACACCATATTGAATAATACTTTTCGTGCAGCCACAGGACGTCGTGTTACGACTCAACTGTGCGCAATAGGCTGCATTATGCGAAACTTCACTCCCAACGTCCATGGTGAGGTCAATCTTTGTAACCATGACACCATGCTGCATGGCCCAACAACATGCTGAATGGACCACACAGGATTGGCATCACGTTCTCTTCACCAAGGAGTGTCGCATATGCCTTCAACCAGAGAATCGTCGGAGACATGTTTGGAGGCAACGTGGTCAGGCTGAATGCCTTAGACACACTGTCTAGCAAGTGCAGCAAGGTGGAGGTTCCCTGCTGTTTCGGGGTGGCATTATGTGGGGCTGACATGTGGTCATGGAAGGCACTGTAATGGCTATACAATATGTGAATGCCATCTTCTGAGTGATAATGCAACCATATCGGCAGCATATTGGCGAGGCATTCGTCTTCATGGATGACAATTCGCACCCCCATCATGCACATCTTGTGAAGGTCTTCCTTCAGGATAATGACATCACTCAACTAGAATGGCCAGCATGTTCTCCAGACATGAACTCTATCGAACATGCCTGGGATAGATAGAAAAGGGATGTTTATGGACGATGTGACCCAACAACCACTCTGAGGGTTCTACACTGAATCGCCATTGAGGAGTGGTACAAATTGGACCAACAGTGCCTTGATGAACTAGTGGTAGTATGCCATGACAAATACAAGCATGCATCAATGCAAGAGGATGTGCTACTGGGTATTAGAGGTACCAGTGTGTACAGCAATCTGGACTACCACCTCTTAAGGTCTCACTGTACGGTGGTACAACATGCAATGTGTGGTTTTCATGAGCAATAAAAGGGGCAGAAATGATGTTTGTGTCGATCTGTATTCCAATTTTCTGTATAGGTTCTGGAACTCTCAGAACCAAGGTGATGCAAAACTTTTTTTGATGAATTTCCTTTTTTAGAAGACCAGAAACATTGCATCTTCCTGACTGTCTTGATACACTGCTTTCAGGATGTCACATGAGAAAACAGGAGATGGTTTCATATGCTCAATGTGTTGAGATTAAATACTGTTCACATGGAGGAGGTCATTCTATTTGATATACCTCATTATGTTTGTGCTTGTTCTGTATGTTCTAAGATTTCACAACAAATAGATGGCAAGTATATTAGATAGTAGGTTTGTGGATCACTTCTGCTTGTTTTATTTGCCCTTTTTTACTTTGGCAATAATTGTTTCTACATTGATGGTAATTTCACTGTGAACATCCTCAGAGAAGTCAGGTCCATTTGTTGCCATTGTATCCCAAATATTTCCAACGTGAGTGGAGTTCCTAAATGTCTGTTTTAGGTAGTTTTTAGAGAAGGCATTTAGTAATATTTTGCAGGATGTTTTGTCACACCAACAACTAAGGAAACTGCAGCTACTGTAATTGGTTGTTGGGTGATTAAAGTCTCCTGTGATGATTTTAGTATGGTATGGGAACTTACGTAGCATGTGAGTCTGATCATCAATAGAAGGATCCTGTTATGTTTATTCCCACAGTTGGTATGTGAGTCTTGTCCAAACAGCTTGGCTTCTGTCTTGACAGATCTGAGTTTCTTGTCTGCTGCAATAAATACACCACCTTCATTTCCTACTAGGGTATCCTTTTGATATATTCTTAAATTTTCTCCAAAAAAAATATCACTCTGTCAATTTTGGGCTTTAGCAGTCTACTATATCTAATGTTACATGAGCTTCACTGCTTTTTAAGAGCATTTCAAACTCTTAACACTTTGTTGCGTATGTTTGAGCAGTTGATCACCGGGATTTTAATACTACTGCCTATGGGGGCATTTCTTTGACACTTACAGGTCCCCTACAGCAATCATTATTTGGATTGGATGGAGAGTCACCTAATCTAAAAAGGTTTTGTGTTCTCCACCACCTAGATAGCAGTATCTGAAGTGTAGCATACACCCTATCTATTTAATGAGACCTTAAAGTTCTGTCCTACAGCACAAGTCTAGGAAGTCACAGCCTTGCTTGTCATAGAATCTTTGCAATCTCTGCATCAAGCCATTCACTTGAATCAGAATTATGGGACCATGATCAGTTCCGGGGATAATGCTGCAGATTGTGTGTGTCATATAAACTCTGTGATCAAGGCTGGTATTCTCAAGCTTCTCTGCCAGTCACTGTAATGATCAAACTACGACTGTAGCCCAGACAACAGCCGGCCGAAGTGGCCGTGCGGTTAAAGGCGCTGCAGTCTGGAACCGCAAGACCGCTACGATCGCAGGTTCGAATCCTGCCTCGGGGATGGATGTTTGTGATGTCCTTACGTTAGTTAGGTTTAACTAGTTCTAAGTTCTAGGGGACTAATGACCTCAGCAGTTGAGTCCCATAGTACTCAGAGCCATTTGAACCATTTTTGAACCCAGACAACAGGCATCGTTTTTCACAACATTCATCACAGTCTGCAGTTGGTTGCACCCTGCTCCTTCAATGGCTGCCAGAACAGTCTCTTAAATGTGTTGAATGAGGCTCCCTGTCATGCATACTGAGTGCTCACAGTGCTCCTTTCCATCCCTTGTTGCCATTTCCAAAAGGTACCAGTATTCACCACACATTTCAACTGCCAATGATTTATCAACACCTATCCTTATGTGTTTGCCTTCCCTTGACACTGGACACAGCTTGTTTACCAACAGGGGAAGTGAGCCGCACTAGGTTAGTTTCTGTTTCAGCATAATACAACACTTTGAACTTGTTGGTTAGTTCTCCCTGGTCCTTGTCTTCTGTATATAGTGCCCCTCAGCCTACCATTGACACACCATTCACAGTCAAATGAATGAGTAGTGATACATGCTGTACTTGCTACAGAGGAGAGAGTATCCACAGAAGAGGATAGTCTTTGAGGTATCTTTGGTAGCTCTGGTACATGACTCTCGGTAGCCCTCCCAACATACTAATTTGCTGCAGTTTACATTCACTTGTCAGTAGTCATGGCAATTTCCAGCTACCCATGAACAACAACTGACTTAAACCATACCAGAGAACTGCATATACAGTGGGCAACAGAATATGCTCTGCTAACAGAATACTACGCCTTCCACATCACTGGCAACAGGTTCTACACAATACTGGTGACTACTTTGAAGGACAGTAACACATGCAAACATGTAACTCTTTTGTATCAGTTGTGAATAAATAGTTGCCACTATTTAAGTTCCAACCCTCATATTAACCAAGGACATATTGACAGCTGCAAACCATCTGCAGCCCTTGATGCTTGATGTCATCCCTGACAGTGATGTCATTTTTTGGCAGTATTATTCTCCATGTCTTGGAGCTGGAGCTACAGTGGTTTAAGGAGCATTTTAGTAAACTCATGTTCATCTCAGTAACCAAATTCTCCTGATGTAAGTCCTACAGAACCCACTTGTGTCGCTGTTGGACACCATCACTTTCACAAATCAGCAGCCCATTATCTACACAAATTGCATGACCTGTTTATAGACATCAAATGCCACACACCTCCACAAACCTACTAACAAACTGTCAGATCCCTGATATCCAGAATCAGTGATGTGTTTTGTTCCATAGACAGACAGACAAGCTATTAAGCAGGTGGTCATAATGATTTTGTTCTTCAGTGTATATGCGTATCACTATACCATGTTGTCTCACTGTATTTTACATGTGACTTGTGGTGACACAGAACTCCAACTCTTGATGTGTCAGAGCATGAACTGGGCTTCTCACTAGTTGTGTTACTGAGACAGTTTTACAGATTCTCTTATCATTATAGAAAATCTAAAACTATGTGAAATAAATCAAGATATAAATTAAGTGAGGAAAGGAGCTTTCAGGTACAACATAGGTGATCTAATGTATTACATTTTGAAATGTAGTGACGTGTGAAGAGAAAAAAATTAAGTATCTGTTCACAACAGAAAATTCTCATCTCCTCCTCAACCATTTTCACAATGATGACAACCTTGAGCGCTGACACATCTTAACATGGTTCCCACAGAAAATTTCTATCAACATACACTGAAAAGCCAAAGAAACTGGTACACTTGCCTAATATCATGTAGGGGCCCCTGCAAGCACACAGAAGTGCCACAACAACACATGGCATGGAGTCGACTAATGTCTGAAGTAGTGCTGAAGGGAACTGACACCATGAATCCTGCAGGGCTGTCCATAAATTTGTAAGAGTACAAGGGGGTGGAGGTTTCTCCTGAACAGCACATTGTAAGGTATCCCAGATATGCTCAACAATGTTCATGTCTGGGGACTTTGGTGGCTGACAGAAGCGTTTAAACTTAGAGTAATGGAGCCCCTCTGTAGCAGTTCAGGATGTGTGGTGTGTTGCATTGTCCCACTGGAATTGCCCAAGTCTGTTGGAATGGATAATGGGCATGAATGGATGCAGGTGATCAGACAGGATGCTTGTGTACATGTCACCCATCAGAGTCATATCTAGATGTAGCAGGGGTCCCATATCACTCCAACTATACACACCCCACACCATTACAGAGCCTCCACCAGCTTGAACAGCCCCTGCTGATATGCAGGGTCCATGGATTCATGAGGTTGCCTCCATACCCGTACACATCCATCTACTCGATACAATTTGAAATGAGACTTGTTCAACCAGGTAACATGGTTCCAGTCATCAACAGTACAATGACAGTGTTGATGGGCCAAGGTGAGGTATGAAGCTTCATGCTGTGCAGTCATCAAGGGTACTTGAGTGGTCCTTCAGCTTTGAAAGCCCATTTCAATGATGTTTCATTGAATGGTTCACATGCTCACACTTGTTGATGGCCCAGCATTGAAAACTGCAAGTGTCTTATACATGTGTTGTCTGTTTTCAAATACCAGTATTTGAATAAGCATGCCTACACCAGTTTCTTTGGCACTTCAGTGTATAAGGATTTTTTAAGAACAAATAAGATTCATTGTCAATTATGTCTGATAATGCACATGTAATGATTTATACATGTCATAGCTAACTCTGCTGGGTATCTAGTTGAACTAAGTTTGGATGACAGATATAGCTACTTCATTTCATGTTGTTTCAACAACACCATCAGAAAAAATTGCAACAAGAAAAAAATATGTAGAGTAATGAAATTTTGGGAGTACTTTTCTCTATGAAACATATATAACTTGTATACAGGCCAGTTAAAACACACTTCCTTAAAGCTTTTGAACACAGCCTTGCTCAGTAAAGAGAGACACACACCATTCACACACAGAAACAGGCACATCTCACACACACACACACGACTGCCAACTACAGTATCTTGGTCCAGAATGCAGCCACCATGTAGGATGCAAGCAACAATGTGGAGGAGGTAGGGAAGGGGAAGGGATAGTAGCATATTGCTGGGGAAAGAAAAGAATGCTGTCTAGTGGAGCATGCAGGGACCAGGTTACCAACAGATGCAGCATCAGGAAGTTATGGGGCAGGGGGGTGGGGGCAAAGGAGCAAAAAAGGAGAGGAGTAGGTAAAGACGGGTAGCTGCATTGGTAAAGTAGATCACTCTGAGGCACAACAAGCGGCTGAACATAACACACTTGATTTTGATGGATGCTTCACTACCCAAGCCATCTGGGTCCTTCCCCCCACCTCCAGCTTTTCTGAAGTGTGCAGATTAGAGTTATCCTTACAACACATTCTCCACTCTCATAATTATCCCAGTAACATGCTGACCCCACAACCTCCACACTACAATTTCTACCCCCTCTGTTTTTTCATCTCCTCCCCGTTCTCATTTACCACACAGTTTACTTGCAGCCCTCTGCCAGTGCATCTGACTGTTTTGCCCTGCTCCTCTCCTTTTTTGCTCATTTTTTCCCATCTCCTCACCCCACAATTTCCTGATGCTGTGCCTGTTGGCAACTGGACCCTGCACACCCCAACAGACAGTGTTTGTCTCTCTCCCCACCCATACACTACTATCCCTTCCCCTTTCCTTCCCCCTCCTTCCCCTTCCTAAATGATAGTTGCATTCTGGCCTGAGATGCTGTTTATGTAAGTGTCTTTTAATTGTGCCTGCCTGCAACTTGATGTGTCTTCTTAACAGTAAGTGTCAATATGTCTTTTCCTGCATTGTTGATATTCCTATCTGGAGTTTCCATTGTTTAATTGACATACGTAAGTAATTAACAGTGTGAGATCACAGTTTAATGTAAGCACAAGATAAGCAATTGCAAATGTGAAATGCTGGTACATTAATAATCAGTGTAACCACCAGAATACTAAATTCGAGCTTGCAAGTGTGCATGCATTGTGACGTACATGTGCCAGATGTCAGTTTGTGGAATGAAGTTCCATGCCTGTTGCAGTTTGTCAGTCAATACAGGGACAGTTAATGCCCTCTGTGCATGATGCTGGAGTGATCATGTATGTCCCTTATGTGCTCAATTGAAGACAGGTCTGGTGAACAGACCAAGGCAATATGTTGACATCCTCTAGAGCATGTTGAGTTACAACAGTTGTATGTTGGTGACTGTTATCCTTTTGGAAACAACCCCCTGGTATACTGTTCATGAACGGCAGTTTGAATCATCAGACTGACATGCAAATTTGCATTCAGGGTGTGTAGGATAACCATAAGAGTGCTCCTGCTGTCATACGAAATCACACCTCTGACCATAACACCACATACAAGTCCAATGTATCTAGCACACAGGCAGGTTGGTTGCATTCCCTCAACTGCCCTCCTCCTAACCAACACATAGCCATCACTGGCACCAAAGCAAAACCAGCTTTCATCAGAAAACACAACAGACCTCCACCCAGCCCTCCAATGAGCTGTTACTTGACACCACTGAAGTCACAAATGGTGGTGGTTTGGGGTCAGTGGAATACACACTACAGGTCATCTGGCTTGTAGCTGTCCTTGAAGTAACAATTTGTAACAATTCATTGCATAAGTTTGTTGCCAACTGCTGTTCAAATTACTGATGTAGATGTAGCACGATGCACCAGAGCCATATGCCAAACATGATGGTCTTCCCTCTTGGTAGTGCCACATGACCATCCAGAACCCAGTCTTTTTGCAACCTTACATTCTCATGACCACTGCAGCCAGCAATTGTTAGAGTTGCTACATTCCAGTCAAATCTTTCTGTAATATCACAGAAGGAACATTCAGCTTCTTGTAGCCCTATTACATGACTTGGTTCAAACTCAGTGAGGTATTGATAACGGTGTCTTTGTCACCTTAAAGGCATTCTTGACTAACATAAACTCTCCATGTTGAATCTCAAAGGTGTATAATGCTCACAGTCATTACAGCATATATTTAAAGCAAACATGAGTTGTATCCTCATAGTGGCTTTACTACTGTCACTCTTACGCGACTGGCATGAAATTTGAATAGACATCATCTTTCAGATGTAAAAATACATCTACCAACTATCATTTATGTTACACAACTCCTTCTTGGTGTTTAAATTTTATTTTTCCATCTGTGTATATGCAGAGTTCATCGTAGTGGATGGCAAAGTCTCTTTGCACCCAATAACCAGGTGTTTTCAGCAGGTAAGAAGTCTCTAGAACTGACTGGTCAGGGCAGCACTTGAATGCCTTCTGTACTGGGATAGGTCAGAACAACATGGGCCACATATGATCATGCATTCTTTGTTGGAAGGTAACATCACAGGGACCTCAAAGATAGGGCACTCTCACCACTCTTCACTTGCTGGAACTGTAATGACCACTGTCCAAATTACTTGCTACGCAAACTAGTGTTGATCCTGTTGTGTACCTAATAGCACCTCATAACATCACACCAGGCACTGGGCCTATGTGATGATACGATGATACTGAATGTAATGTGGCAATGTGCATTCCCCTTGAAGCCTCCACACATGGATACATTCATAGTGATGTTGCATGCAGAACTGGGACTCATGTAAAAAGAAAACATAGGGCCATTTCTGTGTTCGCCACTGTAGGTTGGTGAAACACTGTGTAGATACCTGTATTGCTGCAAATCATCCCATTTCCTGGCTCAAAGTATGAAACGTGTTTGTAATTACCCCACATGACCGATTGAATAACACATCTATCTTGGGTGATAGGCCAATGAGGCTTATCCTACTGCTTGAAGTTGCTAGACATTAACATTAATTTTCAGTCCTTGAATCTAGATACTCTGGAATTTTTAAAAGTAAGTACTGACAGCAATTTTTTATTTCCCTTTGAATTAGTAAGTAGTCCCAGTTTTTTGCTTTATGTTAGATGGAAGCTTTATGAATACTTTTGCATCAGAATATGCAATTCCAGTCTGATGTCTAGATAAGAAGAAAAAGTCTAGTTTTGTATCTTGTCTCTTGTAATTGATTTTTGTGATGAGTAACAGATATGATTAACAGTTAAATGCACAGGAAATCAGTATAAGAATTCAGAGGTCCTTAAATGGACCTCTGCAAGATGTTCAGTATCTACTTTATACAGTATTCTTAGCAGTCATTTCTACTGAATAAACAGCCTATTTTTATTAATTTTATTACTGTTTAACATATTTCCATAAACCAACACTGTTGTCATAATGTCATCTCAATGAGAAGTACTTCTAGGAACAAAATAAGGTGAACTGAACTTCCTGATTAGTTAATCAATGTGTTGAGTCCACTCAGCTGGACCTCAAAGAATCCTCCACTCACCATGTTCCGTAGATCTGACCAAGAAGGAGGCTCTTTAGAGCGATGGAATGAGTCAAGCTGTGAAACAGCTACTTTGGAAAAAAAAGGAAAAGAAAAGAAGTGCTGCTGCCCCTTCGTTTTACTATAAAGCTGCCGTTTATCTTCTATGAGAAGTTTAATATTTACTTGATTACAATGGTAATTTTCAAACGAAATATTTTTACTTCTATGAATACTGAGTCCCATTTGTAGTGCATTATTACTTGTTGTACAGATTTACAACAAGCACCAATATTTGTCATTTAGCTCAAAGACTTGTCAAATCCCAAATATAGACAAAGACTGGTTGGTGAAGTATGTTTTTAATTTTCTTTTGAATTTCGTGCTTTATGTTGTACAGTTTAATACCTAACAAAGAATACCTGAATCTATAAGTATAATATGTTCAAACAATGAAATTAAAGCTGTAGACAGTGTCAAGTTTTTAGAGCTACAAATTGACCAAAACATAAATTGGAAAACTCACACTCTAGACTTAATGAAACACCTTAGTTCAGCTTCATTTGCAGTACGCATGACAGCAGAAACAGGTGATTTAAAAATGAAGAAGTTAGTTTATTGAGCCTACTTCCATTCACTAATGAGTTATGGAATCATCATTTGGGAAAACTCCTCTCACAAAGAGAACATTTTCAAAATTCAGAAACAAGTTATTAGAATTTTCAGTTCTAGATCATCATGCAGAGAACTCTTTAAAAAACTTGGTATTCTAACTACTACTTCTCAGTACATATACTCATTGATGTCCATTGTCATTTCCAACATGTCTCTTTTTACACAAAACAGTGCAATACCAGAACCACAACCAATCTGTATAAGAGCTATAAAAGCTTAACATTAGTACAAAAAGGAATCAAATACATGGGTAGTCATATATTCAATAACTTACCAGAGTATATCTAATAACTTGTAAGTGATAAAGAATGGTTTCAGAGTGAATTAAAGAACTTCCTGTTAGCCAACACAAGGATTGTAGCTCATAACTCTGTCTGCATTAGAATTGTACAATATCCATGTGAGTAACTTTGACTCTTTCCGCATCCCAGAGACTCATCTCCAGGGATCCATGGAAAATGATAAATGTAATGTAGGAGCTTGTTAAATATCTTACCATCAGAGTATGTAGGTCCATTCTGATACTGTGGACAGAGAAATAAAGTCTACATGAAAATTATGCATACACAATTCAGTTGAGACTGATTTTTATTGTAAGCAAGAAAAAACATTAGAGAGTAAATATAATGTGAAGTGAGTGTAAAAATTCCAAGTGCTTAAAAAGGTTTTTGCAAGATGTATTATCGTCTAATGTGCAAATATTGTTATCCTGGCTTCTGCTGAACAAACACTTCATTTACTTTTTGTGCACTACCCAGAAGATGATCCAGTAAGAGAACAGAGAGTGAAAATCCAAAATAAGCCTGTAACAACAACGACACTGTACTATTGTACATATAAGTAATTTTCTTTTCGTCTGATTTTTCGATAAACTTGTGTAATTGATGTTCTGATTTCATTTCTTTTTTGTTTCATGTCATTATGTTAAGGAAACTGTAAATAAGTTTCAATGTGAATATTAATGTTTATTTCAAATGTCAAGCAGTATTGTAATAGAATTGAAATGTAACAAATGTTGAAACTGTTGCAAGATGTTTAAAATTGTAACTGTGCATCTGGTCCATAAGCAGGCAATGTGTTAGGATATGTAGAATGTAAAACCTCGGGTGAATACCCTGTCTGTATGGGAGCGGTAAAAGGTGGATGGCAGGCGAGCGCGGGAAAATGCGCACGGGCACTGCACGGCACAACGGGCTCAGCAGGATTAGTTGGAGTTTGGCACTGGTTTGAGCAACACCTTCTGGAGCGAGGAGGCTCTCCTGGAAGACATAGCTTCACTGAGCCTCGGGTATGCCATTCCAACGCCCACACAGCATGGCAAAAGTCCATAGGCACTAAATGGAAAAGTATTGCGACACAAAGAAGAATTAAAGTGCCGATACATCAAGAGCCATAGCTGTGGTTGTATGTGTGCTCTGTGCCTCACCACCTCACCGCCCGCCAACCGCCACATCGATACAAGCAGGTTGAAACTTTTAGTACTGTATTCGTATGGACCATAGAGTGAACTGTTCAATAATAACCTAAATTTTACCAGAACTTTCCCATCATTAAATAATCCTCACAACTAACCTAGACAGGGTCCTTTCCAAATGTTGTGCAATCCGAGTGTCCCGAAATGAAAAATTAAATTTTGTGTTAATAATAATTACTTGCAGACCTAGCTATGTTAGAATGGTGTTTAAAGAACTGTTTTGTTAATGAACCAGTAAATGAATAACGAAGGTCTAACAAAGTTGAAAGATAACTTTAATATTGATATAGTAATGAAGTTTAATTATTTCGAGACAGATATAAAGATATTTAAATGAGTAGTAAATAAGATAAAAAGAGTAGTAACTCATATACTGGAAATCTTGAACGCATAATAATTTCAGTAATCAATTTTTTTAATAGAGTGATCATAACAGTTTCAGGGTCCCCCCCCCTCTTTATTCATTTCAATTCTGAAGTGTTCTAAATTGGTTTGACCAGCAAAAGTTAAAGTCAATATAAAAGCCAAAATCTATCAGTGTTTTATCTTTATCAAAATTGACATTTTGTGTGTGTCTCAAAAGTGCTATTTCTAGGGTAACCTATACCTGATTTTAATCAGATCAATAGACAGTACGAAGTTTTGTAGTATACATTATAGTGTAGTGTTATGTATTCATGGTTTTTCCATATCAGTACAGAATGTGAAACTATCAGTTCAATAGATTTTCTGGTTCTAAAATTCTACTATATTATGCAGTGTTACTATTTGTTGTTTTGCATGAGTATCTACCAACTTGTACAGGGAAGAAACTCAGTTAATGCCTAATTAGGCATTGGTAGCATCTTCAGTGTTGCTTTTGGTCCATCCTTACGTGTAATTGCATTTCGGACTTGCTTGACGGATCATTGTTATTACAGAGTGGGTGTAAGTGTGATTTGCCACCATTCAGGTACACGCGGTCGATATCTATATGAAAATCCTTTCTCATAAGGTGAAGCCCGTTCACTTACCATAGTACAGGCTTTAACAAGTATTGTGTGCCCCACGCGCACATTACAAGCCAATACACTTTTCTTTAGTCCAACATAACGAGAGATGTTTCTAAGAGCATAACATGCTGAATTTAGCTTATTGATAAGTTTATCCATGTGTTGACTACATTTTAATATGTTATCCAGCTGAACCACATGGAATTTAAAACATTGTGTTTTATTCCATTTATGATAATTAATATCTACGTCTGGTGATATAAAGTCCTTATTGCTTGTTTGAAACTGTACAAAGTCATAGTTTGTGGGATTAGGACTTAAAATATTAGCTTTGAAGCAGTTGTAGACCTGTTTTGTAGGTCTGTTCAGTTATCATCTGTGCTGTGTCAGGTTTGAATATGGACTTTTGATTAAGATGTTTTTGCTGCCAGTGAACATTACAGTCTTTTGACTTGTAGTCACTGTAAAATCATTTATGTAGGTTAGAAACAAGAGTAGGCACAATATCAATTCCTGTGGCACTCCACATACGTTCCCCTACTCTGAGGTGACTTACATGTACATCTTCTTTCTTTTATGAAGGTAAGATCCCATCCATGTAATAGGGATAGTGTTAATTTCATTACAATTGTAGTTGCTAAGTAAAATTTTGTGACATACACAATCAAAGACTTTGGCAAGATCACAGTGAATACCAACAGGATTATTTTTCTCATTTAGTTCTGCTAGTGTTTTATTTGTGTGGTTTGTGTTTCTTTCTGCATGGAGAATCCCTTACAAAACCCAAACTGACAGACAACTATCAATTTCCACTCAATTAAATGAGTGTCATAGACCACTTTATGAAATACAGTAAAACTTCCTTAAAAATATAATTGCATGGGACTAAAATAATTTTTCAGATTGAACAAGTTTACACAGAACCCACTAGGCTGCATAAAATTTGTCATGTACCATACCCAAATTATAAATTTGTGATTATATACATATTTTTACTCCTGTACAATATGTTGTTGTTGTTGTGGTCTTCAGTCCTGAGACTGGTTTGATGCAGCTCTCCATGCTATTCTATCCTGTGCAAGCTTTTTCATCTCCCAGTACCTACTGCAACCTACATCCTTCTGAATCTGCTTAGTGTATTCATCTCTTGGTCTCCCTCTACAATTTTTACCCTCCACGCTGCCCTCCAATACTGAATTGGTGATCCCTTGATGCCTCAGAACATGTCCTACCAACCGATCCCTTCTGCTGGTTAAGTTGTGCCACAAACTTCTCTTCTCCCCAATCCTATTCAATACTTCCTCATTAGTTATGTGATCTACCCATCTAATCTTCAGCATTCTTCTGTAGCACCACATTTCGAAAGCTTCTATTCTCTTCTTGTCCAAACTATTTATCGTCCATGTTTCACTTCCATACATGGCTACACTCCATACGAATACTTTCAGAAATGACTTCCCGACACTTAAATCAATACTTGATGTTAACAAATTTCTCTTCTTCAGAAACGCTTTCCTTGCCATTGCCAGCCTACATTTTATATCCTCTCTACTTCGACCATCATCAGTTACACTCCTGGAAATTGAAATAAGAACACCGTGAATTCATTGTCCCAGGAAGGGGAAACTTTATTGACACATTCCTGGGGTCAGATACATCACATGATCACACTGACAGAACCACAGGCACATAGACACAGGCAACAGAGCATGCACAATGTCGGCACTAGTACAGTGTATATCCACCTTTCGCAGCAATGCAGGCTGCTATTCTCCCATGGAGACGATCGTAGAGATGCTGGATGTAGTCCTGTGGAACGGCTTGCCATGCCATTTCCACCTGGCGCCTCAGTTGGACCAGCGTTCGTGCTGGACGTGCAGACCGCGTGAGACGACGCTTCATCCAGTCCCAAACATGCTCAATGGGGGACAGATCCGGAGATCTTGCTGGCCAGGGTAGTTGACTTACACCTTCTAGAGCACGTTGGGTGGCACGGGATACATGCGGACGTGCATTGTCCTGTTGGAACAGCAAGTTCCCTTGCCGGTCTAGGAATGGTAGAACGATGGGTTCAATGACGGTTTGGATGTACCGTGCACTATTCAGTGTCCCCTCGACGATCACCAGGGGTGTACGGCCAGTGTAGGAGATCGCTCCCCACACCATGATGCCGGGTGTTGGCCCTGTGTGCCTCGGTCGTATGCAGTACTGATTGTGGCGCTCACCTGCACGGCGCCAAACACGCATACGACCATCATTGGCACCAAGGCAGAAGCGACTCTCATCGCTGAAGACGACACGTCTCCATTCGTCCCTCCATTCACGCCTGTCACGACACCACTGGAGGCGGGCTGCACGATGTTGGGGCGTGAGCGGAAGTCGGCCTAACGGTGTGCGGGACCGTAGCCCGGCTTCATGGAGACGGTTGCGAATGGTCCTCGCCGATACCCCAGGAGCAACAGTGTCCCTAATTTGCTGGGAAGTGGCGGTGCGGTCCCCTACGGCACTGCGTAGGATCCTACGGTCTTGGCGTGCATCCGTGCGTCGCTGCGGTCCGGTCCCAGGTCGACGGGCACGTGCACCTTCCGCCGACCACTGGTGACAACATCGATGTACTGTGGAGACCTCACGCCCCACGTGTTGAGCAATTCGGCGGTACGTCCACCCGGCCTCCCGCATGCCCACTATACACCCTCGCTCAAAGTCCGTCAACTGCACATACGATTCACGTCCACGCTGTCGCGGCATGCTACCAGTGTTAAAGACTGCGATGGAGCTCCGTATGCCATGGTAAACTGGCTGACACTGACGGCAGCGGTGCACAAATGCTGCGCAGCTAGCGCCATTCGACGGCCAACACCGCGGTTCCTGGTGTGTCCGCTGTGCCGTGCGTGTGATCATTGCTTGTACAGCCCTCTCGCAGTGTCCGGAGCAAGTATGGTGGGTCTGACACACCGGTGTCAATGTGTTCTTTTTTCCATTTCCAGGAGTGTATTTTGCTCCCCAAATAGCAAAACTCCTTTACTACTTTAAGTGCCTCATTTCCTAATCTAATTCCCTCGGCATCACCCGACTTAATTAGACTACATTCCATTATCCTTGTTTTGCTTTTGTTGATGTTCACCTTATATTCTCCTTTCAAGACACTGTCCATTCCATTCAACTGCTCTTCCAAGTCCTTTGCTGTCTCTGACAGAATTACAATGTCATCGGCGAACCTCAAAGTTTTTATTTCTTCTCCATGAATTTTAATACCTACTCCGAATTTTTCTTTTGTTTCCTTTACTGCTTGCTCAATATACAGATTGAACAACATCGAGGAGAGGCTACAACCCTGTCTTACTCCCTTCCCAACCACTGCTTCCCTTTCATGCCCCTCGACTCCTATAACTGCCATCTGGTTTCTGTACAAATTGTAAATAGCCATTCGCTCCCTGTATTTTACCCCTGCCACCTTTAGAATTTGAAAGAGAGTATTCCAGTCAACATTGTCAAAAGCTTTCTCTAAGTCTACAAATGGTAGAAATGTAGGTTTGCCTTTCCTTAATCTTTCTTCTAAGATAAGTCGTAAGGTCAGTATTGCTTCATGTGTTCCAGTGTTTCTACGGAATCCAAACTGATCTTCCCCAAGGTTGGCTTCTACTAGTTTTTCCATTCATCTATAAAGAATTCGTGTTAGTATTTTGCAGCTGTGACTTATTAAACTGATAGTTCGGTAATTTTCACATCTGTCAGCACCTGCTTTCTTTGGGATTGGAATTATTATATTCTTCTTGAAGTCTGAGGGTATTTCGCCTGTTTCATACATCTTTCTCACCAGATGGTAGAGTTTTGTCAGGACTGGCTTTCCCAAGGCCGTCAGTAGCTCCAATGGAATGTTGTCTACTCCGGGGGCCTTGTTTCGACTCAGGT
The DNA here is from genome assembly GCF_023864345.2 of Schistocerca serialis cubense. Lineage (NCBI taxonomy): Eukaryota > Metazoa > Arthropoda > Insecta > Orthoptera > Acrididae > Schistocerca > Schistocerca serialis. The sequence goes on along the minus strand of NC_064641.1, from coordinate 762,077,514 downwards.
CTTTCAGTGCTCTGTCAATCTCTTCACGCAGTATCATATCTCCCATTTCATCTTCATCTACATCCTCTTCCATTTCCATAATATTGTCCTCAAGTACATCGCCCTTGTATAGACCCTCTATATACTCCTTCCACCTTTCTGCTTTCCCTTCTTTGCTTAGAACTGGGTTTTCATCTGAGCTCTTGATATTCATACAAGTGGTTCTCTTTTCTCCAAAGGCCTCTTTAATTTTCCTGTAGGCAGTGTGTATCTTACCCCTAGTGAGATAAGCCTCTACATCCTTACATTTGTCCTCTAGCCATCCCTGCTTAGCCATTTTGCACTTCCTGTCGATCACATTTTTGTGACGTTTGTATTCTTTTTGCCTGCTTCATTTACTGCATTTTTATATTTTCTCCTTTCATCAATTAAATTCAATATTTCTTCTGTTACCCAAGGATTTCTATTAGCACTCGTCTTTTTACCTACTTGATCCTCTGCTGCCTTCGCTACTTCATCCCTCAAAGCTACCCATTCTTCTTCTACTGTATTTCTTTCCCCCATTCCTGTCAGTTGTTCCCTTATGCTGTCCCTGAAACTCTGTACAACCTCTGGTTTAGTCAGTTTATCCAGGTCCCATCTCCTTAAATTCCCACCTTTTTGCAGTTTCTTCAGTTTTAATCTACAGGTCATAACCACTAGATTGTGGTCAGAGTCCACATCTGCCCCTGGAAATGTCTTACAATTTAAAACCTGGTTCCTAAATCTCTGTCTTACCATTATATAATCTAGCTGATACCTTTTAGTATCTCCAGGGTTCTTCCATGTATACAACCTTCTTTCATGATTCTTAAACCAAGTGTTAGTTATGATTATGTTGTGCTCTGTGCAAAATTCTACCAGGCGGCTTCCTCCGTCATTTCTTAGCCCCAATCCATATTCACCTACAATGTTTCCCTCTCTCCCTTTTCCTACAATCGAATTCCAGTCACCCATGACTATTAAATTTTCGTCTCCCTTCACAATCTGAATAATTTCTTTTATTTCATCATACATATCTTCAATTTCTTTGTCATCTGCAGAGCCAGTTGGCATATAAACTTGTACTACTGCAGTAGGTGTGGGCTTCGTATCTATCTTGGCCACAATAATGCGTTCACTATGCTGTTTGTGGTAGCTTACCCGCATTCCTATTTTCCTATTCATTATTAAACCTACTCCTGAATTACCCCTATTTGATTTTGTGTTTATAACCCTGTAGTCACCTGACCAGAAGTCTTGTTCCTCCTGCCACTGAACTTCACTAATTCCCACTATATCTAACTTCAACCTATCCATTTCCCTTTTTAAATTTTCTAACGTACCTGCCCGATTAAGGGATCTGACATTCCACGCTCCGATCCGTAGAACGCCAGTTTTCTTTCTCCTGATAACGACATCCTCTTGAGTAGTCCCTGCCCGGAGATCCGAATGGGGGACTATTTTACCTCCGGAATATTTTACCCAAGAGGACGCCATCATCATTTAATCATACAGTAAAGCTGCATGCCCTCGGGAAAAATTACGGCTGTAGTTTCCCATTGCTTTCAGCCGTTTGCAGTACCAGCACAGCAAGGCCGTTTTGGTTAGTATTACAAGGCCAGATCAGTCAATCATCCAGACTGTTGCCCTTGCAACTACTGGAAAGGCTGCTGCCCCTCTTCAGGAACCACACGTTTGTCTGGCCTCTCAACAGATACCCCTCCGTTGTGGTTGCACCTACGGTACGGCTATCTGTATCGCTGAGGCACGCAAGCCTCCCCACCAACGGCAAGGTCCATGGTTCATCGGGGGGCTGTACAATATACATTCACTTAATGTATACCATACAATAGAACATTAAACTATGACACCGATACATGATACAGCATGTTTGTTTTTTACTGTAACTTTAAATTCATGTATTGTACATACATATTACTCCTAAGTTTATGTGTATTATGTATAACTTTTTCACCACATATTAGTGAGGAAAGCCTGTTTGAATTTCCTGAAAATTTATCTTTCTAGGTAGTTTTCTGCATTTACGGTAGTCCCAACAGCTTTGAAGAATTTGTGTGTGCTACAAACAGCATTATGGTACATCATTTATGGATGCATAGCTTCTTCAGGCATATAACTTTTTTCTAGGTACATCATTTTGCTTCTCTTCTTCTTTCTTTCTTTGCTCATCATGATCTTCTGTGTTGCAGATTTCTATTACGTCTGTTGATGAAGCAAAATGGAAATGAGCATACGGCATTGTGGGCCGGGAGTCTCCCATTTGGGGAAGTTTGGCCGCTGAGGGCATGTACTTACTGCATTCGATGCCACACTGGGCAACTTGCACGTCAGAGATGGGGATGAAATGATGATGAGGACAACACAACATCCAGTTCCTGAGCAGAGAAAATTTCATGCCCCAGCTGGCAATCAAACCTGGGCCCCATGGTGTGTCATCTCACCATGCTGACCACTCAGCTAACGGGGGTGAACGACGAAGTAAAAATGGAGTGAATTAACACAAAGTCATCACTTTCAATGTAGTCATCTGAAGTACATGAAATGATTTTGCATTTGGACAAATGCAGCAATTGCTGCTACATTTTCCTGAGCTTTGATTAGTACAGAAGAGTCTTGTTCATTGCCTTCAAACCTGGCTTTGTCAAAGCACTTGGTGACAGTTGCAGGATTTGTTTCCCTTACTGTCAAGCCAAATCAGTTTATGACACCCAGGAGAGAAACTGACCATGCTAGAGCAAATCCCCTTTTGATTGCTTCGACACTAAAAACAAGAGATTGCATTAGAGTTCTGTAGATGAATGCTACTATGGCACATTATAGTTTATCATGAAATCTGTGCCATCTGATAAATTGCTTACAAAGACAGCAAAAACATAATCCTCTCAAGTGAGCACAAAATTTTAATATTCTGCTACACCCACCATCATAGTCAGCAGAATTATTACAATTTAGTGATCTAATGAACTGTGTAATCTTCTTAGGGACTAATGTCTGGTGGTGATGCATCCAGTGTCTGCACAAGTAAATCTAACATATCTGTATTCGGTTGTTTATCATTGGGGGCACTATTTGCAGCCACTGTGAGGAAGTAATAATTGAATATGGTGGCCAATGTTTTTAAAGTATGACCATTTCTGCCAAGGCTATTTTCTGAGGACTCAGTTTCTTTTTGAATTTCTATTTTGCTTCTTTCTTGTTTAATAATGTTCCAAATAATTTTTGCTTTATTCTTAAAGTGTTTGATGTTTTGAACATAGTACATAGGTTTTGTTTTTTATTGACAGAGTGGAGGATTCAACAGTACTTGTGATAATGGAAATTCAAATTTTAACTATTGCTTGTTCTCTGAATTATATAAAGCTCTCTCTCATAGCTCAAGATACTTTATTCCCAGGTGTTATCCTTCTCTTATACTTGCTTTTAATTGTTTAAGGATAAATCAAGACTCAAAGTACTGTAGGAATATGCTTGAGAAAGAGTTAAATTTTGCATTGAAAATGTCTGCTTTATAAATATCTCCCAGCACTTTCCCCATAATTTCTCTCTAGACACTGTTATTGAGTCACTGTTAATGATTCTGTGATACAATACTTTTCTTCTATGATCTACACCTAACTGGACAATAAATTTTATTAACATGTGACTATCAAGGTCACATTAACCTCTGATTATTATTTTTATAGCTAAATCACTGTGAGGTTGTTGAGTCTAAAAGATAATTGTCAATATCTGTTACATTATATCTTTCAATCCCCATAGGGAATTTTACTGTGGGAAATAATCCAAAGTTGGTTATCAGCAACTCTACATCCCATTGGTCAATACTATCTCTCAGAAAATCAACATTAAAGTCTCCACCAACAACAATTTTCCAGTTAAGGCTGAATAACTTTATTTAAGCTGTTTCTAAATGATTTATGAAGCTTAACAAACTTCCTGCCAGTTGTCTGTGAACTGTCAGAAGACTGTCTGCCTCCTGATACAGTAATGTGGTGCAGCATTAGAAAAGCTGTTCCATTAAGTTTCGGGTGTGTAGCTGCAAGAATTCTCCTCCTTCTTCTAATATTTCTGCCGTATAATGTTCATCCATCTTCAGAGTCAGCATTTGCATCTGTAGCCTCATGCGCAGTTGCGCAGTACACGAGTATAAAGGGAAAAAGTGAGCACTGGAGTGGCAGTCTTTGTGGCTCACTCTGAAGATGACTGAACGTTATACGGCTGAAATATTAGAAGAAGAAGGAGAATTCTTGTGGCTGCACACCCAAAACTTAATGGAACAGTCTCTGCACTACCAAAACCTGAAGATTCACATTCAAAAAGCTGTTCAACACAATATTCATGAACCTTGCAACAGGGATGCCATAACATTTTGCCAAGTATAGTTTTGAGGTACAAAAAATCAAGGGCCCTGGATAGGTCACTAATATTCCAACAGGATGATTTTTTTCTTGTTTAGCTTTGCCCAGACTTTATTTGTGAAACAGTGTATGGGTCTCTCTGTGGATAATCCTAAACAAAAGCCAAACTGAAAGGCAGCCAACAGGTTCTCCTCTTAAAAATGACTCAGTTGTCTATTACAGACCACTTTCTCAAACACTTTTGAGAAAATTGTAAAGAGTGAATTGAACTTGTAGTTATTACCTTATAAATGGGTGTCACTACAACATACTTACATCTGAGTTATTGACTGATGAATCACAGAAGGCACAGTGAAAAAGTATGTTAGAAATATTTCAGCTTTTGGACAAAGTCCTTTTTCAGAAGTAGAAAACACAGGCACACTCACACAACAACTAACATGCACATGACCACTGTCTCTGGTCAAAAAGTCCTGATTAGTCAGGCCTTGACAGCTGGAGACAGTTGCCATGTATATGTGAGTTGTTTTGTGAATTTTTATACTTCTGAACAAGGTCTTTGTGCAACATCTGGAATATTTCTAGCATTTACTTTCATTGTGCCTACCTGTTCCCCAACACCTCCTCCTTGTGATAAGTAGCAATCTATCTATTAGGTATTGTTGTTACTCCATTCTTGACTTTCCATTGTTTCATTAATTGATGACTCAAAAGACTTAAGGGTAGACCTTTTAGGCTAATGCAAGATAGATTTCTACTTGCTAAAAAGATGGCAGGTAGGTGCAATGAAAAGACTGTTACATATAAGCTTTTGGCCAAAGCCTTCTTAAGAAATGAAAAATACATACTCATTCACACAAGCAAGCACTTCTCACATACACATGACTGGTATCTCTAGCTGCTCTGGCCAAACTGCAACACAGATGCATTGAAAGGGAGAACAATCTGAAGTGAAGAGGCAAGCGAGAGGTATGGTAGAAAATAGAGCCTTCACACAAGCAGCAAGATTAAATGCAGATTTAGGGCTGAAAATGAGATACTTTGATAATACAGGTAATTTAGGAGGGAGAGTGCCTTAGATGAGAGGTTGATAACTCTGTACTGATGTTTCTGGTTCTTGTGATCATGAGTTATTGTTTATCTGGGAGACAGTGGTGAAGACTGGGACCTGTTAAGGAGTTTGGCCAAGGTTGGTTTGTAGGATAGGAGTGGTGGTTGATGTTGTGGCTGTTTAGGAAGCTGGAGAGGCACTGGAAGGAGAACACCATTGTTGAGGTAGTTTAGCAGAAGATGGGATAGCTTTTTAAGGTGAAGACTGGCATTATGTTGCAGTTTGAAGTTCACTTGGCAAATGTTATCACTCAAGGAAACATGTAACTCCAAAATTTTCCAGAAGGAGAGTGGAAACTGCCAGATGAACCATTTTCACAGATTAGTTGGTTAGGTGCAAGAGACTGTTGTTTTTGAAATAGTACAAGAGGATTGCATACAGAAACAGGGACTTCCAATGTTAGGCCTTTGGGGGCAACTCCCAGGGACAAGCAGTATTTGGGAAACAGAATGTGGGACCTTAGTTTTCAAACTGCAAATGCATTTTTCCTAAAGGACCAAATATAACATAAGATGGGATTCATGATGGCAAGAGAGGAGGGTATGGGGTAGAGATGATAAGAGTAATAAAAATAAGCAGAAGGAGAGGAAAAAGGAGAGAAAAGGGAAAAAATTGGAAAAATTAGTGTAGAATAATTCAAAGCGAAATCACGACAAAGACAATAACTAACAAGAGATAATGAGAGGGTGAGAATTTCTCACCAGAAAGGTAAACTATACGATACAAAAAAGATTTTGATAGTAAAAAATTCTGACAATAAATTGTGACTGGGGAAGTTCATGACAAAGGAATGGAGACAGAAAAAAGTTTAAAAAATGAGGCAAGCAGAAAGAGGAAGTCATTGGAGAAAACAGAATGTACTAAAGTTGGGAAATAAAATAATGTAGGAGATGGCACTGACAGCTGATCAGGGCAATTTGATAAAAACAAATACACAAAATCTCAAATTGCATCAAGTGCAGTCCTCAGCAATCAATCTTTCCTTCTTATACGATCTGGCAAGTGTCCCCCGACCCAGGATACTGGGGATTTTTTTCCAGACTCTCCCATTTTTAAACTCTGCCAGTCTGTTTTCTTCATCCCTCTGTCTTCTCCCTCAACCCTTACGTCAGAAGAAGGAACCACTGGCTCTGAAAGCTGGCAAATTTCCTTAACGCCTATATGTGTGTGTTCTCCTGCACACCACTTAGTGAGTAGATTTTTTTTTCTGTCCAGTTACATTATACTTTCAAAAATTGGAGTTTAATTGTTTTTATTTATATATTAGCTAGTATGTGCTCCAGAACAAAGGTATTTAACATCCTCATACAGCAAGAAATTGGAAATCTTAGGCACTTCAAAAGAAAATAAAAGTATAACAGTACCTCATTACTGTCTCTTTCTATAAATTATCTGAATATCTTGATTCAAAGATTGAAAAGTTATATTAGCTGCATGCCAAGTAGTGGTGTTCATTGTAAAGCTGCATGAATAGTAGTAATGTACTGTAAACAGGATGCAGTGTCTAAAGATGCACATAACTAAATTATACCACATCAATCAAGGAAGTACTATGATGACAGTAGGTGGACAGCAACACTTAATTAGTATAATAGAGGAAGCAGCAGCTTTTCTTAAAAATAGCAGCACTCTTTGTGATATACTTGATTAAATTTAGGTGGCGTACGTATGACTAGCACTAAACAGTATAAACCTGTTAATACAGTATAGAGATTAAGTTTCTATGATATGCTTGTCTTTTGTTAATGTATTTCTTGACTCATTCCTCATCTGGAGGTTCTCCTTCTTAATGGGTTCTATTGAATATAATGAATGACTGAATAAAAATGTATAAAAATCAGCAATGGAGAAAATTATATGAAACAATTAGTTTGTTGTTATTGAGAACTAAAGCTATGCTATGGACAGCGTCGTAAAAGAAAGGGTCCCATCAGTTTGTTGTGTGGACTGCATTCTTGCTGGTAGAACAGCATATAAGCAGATGCACTGAGCAACCAAAGCAGTTTGTCATTTGGTGTTGAGATGCACTGATTTTCTTGTGCCACAACAACTGCAGTTCTTCACTTAATCTCAGCATATGTGTTTGTTTTCACTCAGAATGGACTGCAGACATCTTCAGATTGTGCTGTATGTGCTTTCTGCTAACATCTTGGGCATAGTGTTTATTCCATTGAAAATACTTAGTATGAAGTGAAACATGTTGCTTTTGGTAGTCACTGTTACAACAAGTGTGCACTATTTAGTGCTTGTGGAAATTATTCAGATAATTGTTTGCATTCATTACTCACAACACATATTACAATTTTAATTTTTGCTGACAAGCAACTGAGAAGCACAAGAATATTTCCATCACTCAAATATGTTTCAGAAAGTACCACTACTATTAGTACATAGATGTAAATTATTAATGAAATCATATTTTTGTTCTTTGATTTCTTTCTTATTTATTTGAAAATATTTTTGTCAGTTCAGAAATTATACTATTATATAAACTTAAACATAATTAAAAATTCTGAATAAGATTAGTCGTGTCCTGCTTCTACTAGATAACAAACATGAATAATCAATACTTTTTAACTAGTTGAGAATACTGATAACATTCTTTGGCGGCTTAGTAATCCTCTCTCTCCAATCGCATGCTGAACTGTAGTTCTATGTCCACGTAACAATTAGAACTTTGTAGGATATATTTTTCTTGTTTGTAAAAAATAAAACAGTTCAGTTTTCACTACTAACAAGCCAGCTACAAGCCATATTCACTGACAGAGCCAATCATATGTACTGGGACCTGCATGTAACATCATGTAGTGTGATTACAAAATAATGGAATAAAAAAATTCAACAGCACTATAAAAACAACAGCAGGTAATACTTCCACTCAACTCACATATATGAAAAATAGTAAAAGCGATGTTGTATAAAAATGAAACATGATGCAGCTGTTGTATGCTTTGTTACAACAAGAGGAAATATCGTTCATTAAATAATATCACAGAGAGTGATGTCTTGTGTGAACAGCAGAATGTCTTTTTCAGACCAAGTTTTCTCAGTACAAATTAACTTATGCAGCTTCCTTATTAGCTCCACGTTTCTTTTTCTTGTACCATCGAATAACCAGCTGGGAAGTCCATAGTATTACAGTGAGAGAGGTTATAAGGTTGAGTGCTGCAATTGACATGCTGTAGCTTCCTGTAGCTTTCTGAATGTAGCCTATAACAAGAAAGAGCTTTAGTTAATACAAGACAAATTAAGAAACAATACAGCAAAAAAATATTTTAATCAGGCACATTTTCTGATTAAAGAAGTTAAGTGTTTAGAAGGAGGCAGAGAAATGAAACTATGTGTTGATACGTCATGTGGTTCTGTTTCAGTGATTTCAAAATCAAGTTAAATGAATAATAAGACTGGTATTAAGTGCATGCTGCTGGTTGATTGTCAGTAGTATATTGGGCATGGAAATGTACATTGATTCAGCTGGGAAGGAAATCATAGAGGCCACTGTATTCTCTCTTGAGAAAAAGTGATCCCAACTGTTGTACCTGGCCATTGACGTCTAGAATATTGGCACTGTGATGGAACTAATATTCAACTTCATCCCACAAATATTCAATTGGAATCAGATGGGAGGCTCTTCCATGAAGCAGGGGTAACACTAATTGCCAGACTGTATTGTCATGTATTGGTGTTGCTGTCTGACAATTGGTGATAATCTGAGACAGTGAAGGACTGAGATTTATTGCTGAACATTAAGCCTTGCTTTCCCAGTATGGTACACTTCCAAAGGCAGTTATCTGTGGTGTACAGTTTATGACAGTCTACTCATGAGACAGTAATTCAGTAACCCAACCTCTGCTAGTTTCAGACCAATGATGTGGGATGATCAAGGGTGATGAAGTAAGTCCATGACTTGTACATGGATGTAAAGGTCTTACAGTGTCATTGACACCCAATATCATGGTCCTCCCTTGGTGGAGTTGGACATGATTGACTAGAACTTCAATAATGTGTTTAGATAAGATTGGATTACATTAGATTAGATTCAATTCTTCTTCCATAGACCCAAAAATGAGATGATTCTCATAAGTGTGGAATTTATCAAAAAATTTTTAATAAACAATACACAACATCTGAACATAATATTCACTTCCCTGATCATCAAGAGATTGACAAAATATGTCGATACATTACAATAAACTGGGACAGCTAATACACTCCTGGAAATGGAAAAAAGAACACATTGACACCGGTGTGTCAGACCCACCATACTTGCTCCGGACACTGCGAGAGGGCTGTACAAGCAATGATCACACGCACGGCACAGCGGACACACCAGGAACCGCGGTGTTGGCCATCGAATGGCGCTAGCTGCGCAGCATTTGTGCACCGCCGCCGTCAGTGTCAGCCAGTTTGCCATGGCATACGGAGCTCCATCGCAGTCTTTAACACTGGTAGCATGCCGCGACAGCGTGGACGTGAACCGTATGTGTAGTTGACGGACTTTGAGCGAGGGCGTATAGTGGGCATGCGGGAGGCCGGGTGGACGTACCGCCGAATTGCTCAACACGTGGGGCGTGAGGTCTCCACAGTACATCGATGTTATCGCCAGTGGTCGGCGGAAGGTGCACATGCCCGTCGACCTGGGACCGGACCGCAGCGACGCACAGATGCACGCCAAGACCGTAGGATCCTACACAGTGCCGTAGGGGACCGCACCGCCACTTCCCAGCAAATTAGGGACACTGTTGCTCCTGGGGTATCGGCGAGGACCATTCGCAACCGTCTCCATGAAGCTGGGCTACGGTCCCGCACACCGTTAGGCCGTCTTCCGCTCACGCCCCAACATCGTGCAGCCCGCCTCCAGTGGTGTCGCGACAGGCATGAATGGAGGGACGAATGGAGACGTGTCATCTTCAGCGATGAGAGTCGCTTCTGCCTTGGTGCCAATGATGGTCGTATGCGTGTTTGGCGCCGTGCAGGTGAGCGCCACAATCAGGACTGCATACGACCGAGGCACACAGGGCCAACACCCGGCATCATGGTGTGGGGAGCGATCTCCTACACTGGCCGTACACCACTGGTGATCATCGAGGGGACACTGAATAGTGCACGGTACATCCAAACCGTCATCGAACCCATCGTTCTACCATTCCTAGACCGGCAAGGGAACTTGCTGTTCCAACAGGACAATGCACGTCCACATGTATCCCGTGCCACCCAACGTGCTCTAGAAGGTGTAAGTCAACTACCCTGGCCAGCAAGATCTGTCCCCCATTGAGCATGTTTGGGACTGGATGAAGCGTCGTCTCACGCGGTCTGCACGTCCAGCACGAACGCTGGTCCAACTGAGGCGCCAGGTGGAAATGGCATGGCAAGCCGTTCCACAGGACTACATCCAGCATCTCTACGATCGTCTCCATGGGAGAATAGCAGCCTGCATTGCTGCGAAAGGTGGATATACACTGTACTAGTGCCGACATTGTGCATGTTCTGTTGCCTGTGTCTATGTGCCTGTGGTTCTGTCAGTGTGATCATGTGATGTATCTGACCCCAGGAATGTGTCAATAAAGTTTCCCCTTCCTGGGACAATGAATTCACGGTGTTCTTATTTCAATTTCCAGGAGTGTATTTATATAATTATACACTGTCAGAATGATTTGTAGTTATGCATTTTTAATGAATTTATCAGACATAAAATACCTAATCTTGACTGTTTCGACCAAGTGGTGTCAAAACTATGAAGTGGTACATGTAGCTATAAAGCATAGCAACACGTCTCACTTCCCTTTCACTAGACTGATGAAAAATATGTATATGAAAAAATGTAACTTCAATTAGCATCAGCATAAGGAGCATCTACTGTGCCCAGGTTTGTTGGAGTTTATGTGCAGATATAAGAAAGAAAAATGGTGGCACAACACAGGAAGTGACGACAGATGTGTAATTTGGACTCTCCAGTGAGGAATGTGTACTTTGGACTGGCCAATGAAGGGTCACCTGCAGTTTGCTGCTGTGCTTTGTGGGTGCTGTGGGCTCCAAAGAAGAAAGGGGCATGACAACAATTGACAAGCACTAAAGAAAAATGATTGTTGTTATATAGCCTCTATGCTATGCTATCTCGAGTTACATATAAACTTATGGTTTTTGTCAAGCACTGAAGCATCATGTATGAACAGGTTGCCAGTTATCAGTTGCTATAAGTTGAGAACTTATTTGATTATAGAAGAATAATGGAAACCATGTTTTGTGATTTCGTAGTGAATTGTTCAGATGTAGAAGCTCTCTTATAGCCCTCACCCCTCTGCAAAGGTAAATGAGTCAACAGTGAAGTATGTGGCACTGCACACCAGGAGCACTACATCAAGAGAAAACAAGACAGCGACTGGGAAATTCAGTAAAGAAGGTAAGTGTTATTACAAGGAATGAGTAAATACTTGACATCTCTTTATATCGATCACTTAAAATCAACTCACAACAAGAAAAAACACCTCAACTGAAATGTAACAGATGTTTTTACTTAAGCTGGTCCAACAGTCCCTGTTAAGATATTCCTCTTTAGAGTAAAAGAAGTTGCCTACCAAAAAGTCTTATAAACCCTGTTCAAACTGTGCTTCATTTGAAATCAAGTTCAGCAATTTATTGAAGATGTGTATTCCTGAATAGTGGACCCCTTTTTGGACCAAGGTAAGTGATTTTAGATCTTTATGCAGATTGCTCTTATTCCTAGTATTGATACTATGTATTGAGCTATTGGTTGGAAATAGAAACATTTCATTACAGAACAAATATACTGAGAAGCATCAGTTAGAATACCCAGGTCTTTGAACAGGTATCTACATAATTTTATTGAATTTACACAAGGAATGAGTCTTATTACATGCTTTTGCACTCTAAGAACTTTTGTTTGGTTTGACGAGATACCCCAAAATATGATCCCATATGACATAATAGAGTGAAAGTAATCAAAGTATGCAAGTTTTTTTATATTTATATCTTCTACTTCTGACATAATTCACATTGCAGATACAGACTTGTTTAGGTAGTTAGGCAATTCTGTGGTATGCCCTACCCAACTAAATTTGTTTTTGAGTTGTAATACCAGAAATTTAACACAGTCAACATCTTCTATGTGCATGTCTTCATGTGCTATACACTTGCTGGAAGGAAATCTACAGGTGCCAAACTGCAAACAGTGGATTTTTTCCAAGTTTAATGACAGTGAATTAGCTTTAAACTGTTTATTAATGTCAGTGAAAATTTGATTCACAGACATTTCTAAATCTGTACTTGGCTTGCTACTTATTGCAATGTTTGTATCACATGCAAACAAAACAGACTTAGCATCTTCCAATGTAACAGACAAGATGCCGTTAATGTAAATAAGAAAAATCAATGGACTCAAGATGGAACCTTGAGGAAAACTACATGTAATTAATTCCCAATCAAGTGAAGACTGATCGGTTATTCCACAGGTATTTTGTAACAACACTCCTCATTTTGCATTATTTAGGTAAGACTCAAACAATTCTGCAGCACTACCAGTGACACCATAAAATTCTAATTTATGTTCCCATCAGGTCATCATCACATATAACTGATCCATTTGCATCAGTATTTCAGAATTTAATCAGGTGGACCCATAATAAGGTCACTTCAGAACTTTGTCATGTGCCAGTATCCTTGTCTCATGCCAGTGTGTGATATTCTGCATGATCTTTCATAATGTTCACTGATAATATGATGTGCTATAACCTGTTGTAACTGATAACATGATCACGTGGTGGCAACGTTAATGCACTTTGGTGGTCATAGTAATTGTCGTTGGTTTCTGCAATTCTAATAATTTACACATCTGTTCTTGGTATATATGTTTACAGAATCTGATCAATATTCCTACTAGGTACTTAATGTTTTTGGCAGTCAAAGTAAAATCAACAATTTCAAGATATGAGAATAGCATTTGCCAGATACCTACTCTAACTGTAGTATGTTGAAAAATTCATATTTGGACATAATCAAATCCAGGACAGTTTGATAAAATAACTGGAACATTTAATTTGTGATAAAGAAATTATATGAAGCCTTCTCCCTGCAGTGCTACTATTTATTTGGTGCTGTTTAAATATTTCATGGAGGTTGGAATCTGATTTAAATGTTCACTGTTTGAAAAAGAAACATAAAGGAGGAATATTAAAGTTTAAAACCCTAACAACAACCAAGTCATTAGAGACAGAGAATAATCTCAGATTAGACAAAGATGTAGAAGGAAAAAGTCATAGCATATTCAGTCTTTGTAGGAATCATCTTAATTCACTTTAGGATACCATGGAAAACTTAATCGGTATGTTGAGACAGGCATTTGAACTCCACTTCTCCTGGATTCAAGTCTAGTTTTCTATCCATTGTGTTACATTCCTCAAGTCCACTTATAAGGGAGTAGTATTTAATACATGCATGACAAAGAAAAGGTTGTGATGTAAATGGAGTTATGTTTATGTTATGTTGGTCTATGAATAAAATCTTCTCAGCCTACAATCCATGTAACACTGACTTGCCAAGGCTGGCACAGTTCTCTGTTTACATAGTTGTGGTGGTAGCCTATGGAACCTTCCAGAGAGGACCAGAGGAATCATGGAAGACAACGTGGGCAGTTTGTGGCAGCTCAGGTCCATCATGGAACCAGTTGTGCCACATCTGTAACTGTCACTCCTGCCTCCCCTAGCATCTATATCTGATTTTGCTCAATATCCAATGTGTGCCCTGATGTTCTATTAAGTGTGCATCCATGATTTCTGTTAAAATTGTTATAATCCCAGTATGATGAGGTAGAAGCCAAGTATCTAATTTTTTTCAAATTGTGTACTATGCTCATTTTTCAGGAAATGTTCAGCTAGGGCTGACTTCTCAAGCTCCATTTGCTTAATGTCATGTGTGCCCAGCAAAGCGGTCAGTAAGCATGTGAATAGTTTGACCTATATAGATGCTGCTGCATTCGCAAGGGACACCATACACACTGGGCACTCGAAGAGCTACATCATCTTTAACAGGGCATAAAGAATCTTGGATTCATGCCAGAACACTGGTTTCAGTCCATGTCTCTGTAGCACAAGTTCTTTCTTACTGCCCATTGCCCCACATTGATTTGTGAGGCAACCTTCATCAGTGGCACTTGAAAGCAGGCAGCTGAGATTAAAAGAAACCACAACAATTTTAACAGAGACTATGGTTGCACACTTACTAAGACAGGGGTGTGGGCTTTGGATATTGAGCTTGACACTTGTAGGGAGAAAGGAGTGACAGTTTCAGACATGGCACTGACCCATTTTGCCACCTGGTGTCATTGGTCCTGCATTAGATCAGAGCTGCTAAGAGTTGCGCAACTAGTCTTTTGATTGTGCATCAGTTCCAGAAAGTTCCAGACATTTCTATCATGCCTGTAAAAGCAGTACATAGTGGCATCCCTGGCAGTCAGTAGTTTTTACTCCTGATGATGATGGCAGAGACAGCCATCAAAAGCTCAAGCATTTTATATGAAGTGATACAGCTTGTAAACCCAAAAGGATTCAGGCATGCCAATGTGAAAGACACCGAGGGAACATGTTGGTTCATGTTGCAAAATAATGAGTTAGCTTCATCTATGGGATAGTTATGTTTACTCATATTTCTAAGTCAAGCATCTTTTATGCGTACCTTTAAAAACTGTTAATTGGAGTGCCATGTCATCATACATTTCTTAATTGTGAAGTTATCATCACCATTTATAGCTTATTATATAGAGGTATAAGGTCTCATACCTCACTGTGCAACTGTCAGCTACATCATTTATAATAGTCAGTGTTGAACTTCCATCCCCCATTTTTCAGCCTGTACAAAAATTCAGTATGTTGACACTGAGGACTATTGATGAAGAAACAAAGCAGGCGAACGTCACATGTCCATAGCTGAGGTCATTAACATGTCTATACCATGGTGCTTCACTCACAGGTAGTCTGTCTGAATTCATGTGGTGTAATAAATTGTCAGTACCAGTACTTAGCCCATAAGGGGAGGAGAAATTGTTGTATAAAGTCCTGTGGCATCGATAGGTTGTATCGACCATGATTAACAACATATTTGGACTCTTATTGCTCTGCTGAGCCTCCATGTTAGTTTTTAGTTCTGTTCTGTATCTCACGCTGTGTACACGTTTTTGACTAACTACGAAATATATCTCTATGTGGAATTTAATGGGGATAGTTATTGAATTCGACTGATAATCGTATCCCGTTCCCATAGTTCTAATTACTAGACTTTGTGCCAATGTCCAGGATTAAATTCCAAACTTCTGTTCAGTGTCTCATGAATCACTGGTATGTGGTACTGTTAATGGTGATTTGTCATCTGTATTCAGCAGATACTCTTCAGATACAACTTTCAGGCACCATGAGGTAAGATATTGTGCACATGATAAGAGAACCCTTTCTTATTAACTGGTTGAGAATACCCCTCATGGTCTCCAAACTGATAATAAATTATGACCCTTTATTTCTTTTTGTTGAACGCTAATAAAAAGTAAACAAAGAAGGATTTCTCAGCAATTTCAGGCTATTTTAGAGAGAATTCATCTAATTTATTTTGTCTGTTTGTGACTATGAATGAGAAATGAAACAGCTGTCAAAATTTTGGGTGAGACCTGATGGCTATTAGTAAACAATCATGCAAGCGGTTTTATCCACTGAAAAGCTTAAGGGAGAATATACAGTGAAACAAATATTGTGTTTTTGATGATTTTGAAGAAATTATTTCTTAAAGACAAAATGTTTGTATTTATTTACAAGGACAAATCATTGTCCACATTATAGAATAAAACAAAAATAATTTGGCCATTAATTAATATATGAACATGCAATTTAAAAAAAATTGGTGTCACTGTCTTAATAAAACTTTCAACAACATATTCTGCAACTTGATACATTGTCGTAGGCTTGAATTTTTCAGAATCCATAAGTATACCCTGTTTCACTGTGTACTGTATACAAGTGTTCACTGTGTACTAAACACACCACCAGCTAAACTGAATTAAGATTCATAACCTACAACTGGTGAATATATTGGTAAAAGTGTATATTTGATCACAAGATAGCAAATTACTCATAGCTGTATGTATTATAGAAAATATATAATTTATAAGCAGATGTTAATTGTGATTTCTGACTATCAAAAAGATACAACATATACTCATAGTACACATATTCTCATAATGATATCAAAGTGAAGAAAAAAATATTACTAGAAATAGCTGAAATGGAATGTTTCACTGTGTATCATGTTACGTTGTGCACTGTTCTCCCCTATATCCAGTATTATCTGGGTTGTAAGAATGATTCCCTCACTGATTACCTTGAAAAGGTTAGAACAATGACTAGAGATTTCTACATATACCTTTCAGAGGGAAAAAAGAGTGAAGAAGCATTGATTACAAAAGAAAGAAGAAGTATTTTATTGAAACATTGCAGCTGTCCACAAAGGAGCTTCAGAAATGAAAAAAAAGGCTGGAATTATTGGAAAATCCATTCAAGTAGCCCTAATCAGTGTTTTTCATCTTATGCCTATATTACAGCATAAAGATATTTGTGAAATATCTTTAATAAAAGACATTTTATAAAATATTTGACAGTGTACTGTGGTACTTTTATCACATCTTTTATAAAAGTCAGAGTGTTGTCCTAGCTTTTATAAAGTATTTATTAAAGAACATCGATGGTGTAATATGGGCCTTAATGGAATCACAATTTACTGATACAACCTACTGACTAGTGGAAAACTGGTCAAATTTTATTAGCCTAAAAAGGGTGCACATTGAAAAATAAGTATGTTTTTGCTATAATATTTTACACATAGGGTAAGAACTTTTGGCCTTGCATCATAACACTACCTTTTACAAGCCTCATACCATGGATGTCTGAGGTCTCAGCTCCTTGTACAAAGTGATACTATATTTGGTAATGACTATATATATTGGCCACGACATCTTGGTAGATGATTGTTGCAGTGTCTGTGTGTTTATATGACTTGTGAAGCCAATGGCAGCACGGCATCTCTTGCCGCAATTGTCACAGGTGTATCTGGCTGCTGAGGCAGAAGCAGTGGTAGCATTGCGAAGCTTTTTCTGCCTTAATCTGTCTAACAAGCCTTCATCATGCTTCGACATTCCAGATGATATATCATCACGCCACTCTGCTCACATGCTAGCCTGTGCCTCCCATCTGTTTGTGTCAATTCCAAAGCTCTCCATATCTCGTTTACAGGAGTCCTTGAACCTCAATACAGGACGTCCTACAGGCCTTTTGGGTATAGAGATCTCTCCAAGCATCACCTCATGTGGTAATCTCTCAGGATCCATATGGTGGACATGTCCCAGCCAGCGCAGTTGTCTCTGCTTCAAGATAGCTGAAATACTGTTGCAGTTAGTTTTAGATAGCACTGCTTCGTTGGTCACTCGGTCCTTCCACGTTACTCCGAGGATCTCAGGCACCGCATGTAGAAAGCATTAAGGTAACGTTCTTGTTTGGCATAGGTAATGACTACTATTACACAAAGTAATTGTCATATCCCTCCCCTCTTGCTTGTCAGGCATTTACAATGTGAAGAACAATTTTCAACTTGTCTCATTTAGTTAGTTGATGAATGTATTCTCCTAATCCATAATATTATAGCCACCTAACCAGTAATGTACTTCTAATGCATAAATAAGGTTTAGTCCATCATAACATGTGCATAGTTATGTGTAAACAGTATCAAGCAGCTATGCATAAATTGTGTAAGTCCTGCAGGTGATGAGGAGATATTGTGTAAGCTATAAACTGATGTTTGATTACACCCTGTATCTAATCTATATGGTTGACATCCACCTAATTTGGGAGCCAAAACAGTTGCTGAAATTTGTAGTGTTGCACAAACAACTGCAATCTGATAGATTTTATTAAAAATGACAATGGTGGTATTTATCCACTGGAAAAGCTATAGTTTGTTTCAGCAGTTTGTTGTTTAGGGGCATACATTTATAATACAAAGACTTATCCACCTATCTCAAGCAGACTTACGCAAAGAAAACTGATATATCTGTCACTGGTGGAATATAATAAATAGCACGATGTAAAGACAGACACATTTACCGTATCAGCACCTCTGTTCCTAATTGGATGTCAAAGGGAAAAAGTAGCTAGATGAGGTAAAAAGAATACATTGATATTAAAGTGTACTGAAATTGTGTCTTCTATTTCTAACTACAGTTACTATGTTCATAAGTCTGTCTAGTTTGATTTATGGGTGTAATGTCTTCCTACTGAGGCTCTGTCAAATCTGTATTCTTATTTTATAAAATATTAAAAACACTTGACTAATGTATGATTGGGTTTTTGTTTGTGTAAATGAAATGATCAAATATTATATTCTTATGGCAAGAGGAAATTCTTAAACATTAAATTGTACAAAGGAACATTTGAAAATGTTAAACGTACCCATCATTGGAATTGAAGCTAGAATAAAAAATGAATTGACCACCATTTGTAGTCCATTAGCAGATGCCAGCCTCTCAATAGGAACATAATTAGGAATGACAATTGACATGTAGACAGTTCTGAAACCCTTAGCCACTCCAAGAGCTCCAGCTACAACGAGAGCTGGTATGTAGTCGTGGAATAATATGAGTGCTGAAAAGAGAGATTGCAATGGATAATTAATTAAATAAAAATACATGCATACAAATTCATGAACTGTAGTGACTAAAGGGAATGTCAAACAGATAAATGCTTCAACTGATTGTGTGGGTATTGAAACTCAATCTTTTTTGTTGACTATACTAGCAGCTCATAGGAACTCATTACGTAAAGTGATTGCAACTGACACAAAATTGCACTTTACTTAATGTAATTTACTAAGCTACGACAAGATCATGCTAAGACAACTTCATGTGGCACTCATTGTCTTTCTGTTGCAGTTGTCATTCCAGCCAGAGTCAGGTTTTTTTGTGTAGAATGTGGCACATGGAATGTGCATGGATATGGTGAGTTTTCAAATGACCAGGTTTTGAGTTCCTTCTTGCATGTGATTTTCATGCTATAGATGCTTCAAAATGGCAGTTGCCAAATACACTATGCCTACACCCTGTGAAAAAAGTTTGTTAAAGACATTGGAACATTCTCTTATTATGACTTAAAATTCAACAGGAAAAACTCCAGGTTTACATGGCAAAATGAGTCAACAGCGTTCAATAAACCATGAAAAAATATTCGCTCATCCAAAAAATAATGAAAATTGATTCTGCCATACACTCATGGATCCCCCACAATATAGGAAGTATATAATTACCAAAGGAAGATATGTTATCAGAGATATTTAAGTCTGTAATCAACAAACGTGGCACTTATTGGAGATAACATTCATCCACAATAACATTCAGTATGTCAATAAAGGGTCTGGTGTCATTACATGGGTATATACACTCCTGGAAATGGAAAAAAGAACACATTGACACCGGTGTGTCAGACCCACCATACTTGCTCCGGACACTGCGAGAGGGCTGTACAAGCAATGATCACACGCACGGCACAGCGGACACACCAGGAACCGCGGTGTTGGCCATCGAATGGCGCTAGCTGCGCAGCATTTGTGCACCGCCGCCGTCAGTGTCAGCCAGTTTGCCGTGGCATACGGAGCTTCATCGCAGTCTTTAACACTGGTAGCTTGCTGCAACAGCGTGGACGTGAAACGTATGTGCAGTTGACGGACTTTGAGCGAGGGCGTATAGTGGGCATGCGGGAGGCCGGGTGGACGTACCGCCGAATTGCTCAACACGTGGGGCGTGAGGTCTCCACAGTACATCGATGTTGTCGCCAGTGGTCGGCGGAAGGTGCACGTGCCCGTCGACCTGGGACCGGACCGCAGCGACGCACGGATGCACGCCAAGACCGTAGGATCCTACGCAGTGCCGTAGGGGACCGCACCACCACTTCCCAGCAAATTAGGGACACTGTTGCTCCTGGGGTATCGGCGAGGACCATTCGCAACCGTCTCCATGAAGCTGGGCTACGGTCCCGCACACCGTTAGGCCGTCTTCCACTCATGCCCCAACATCGTGCAGCCCGCCTCCAGTGGTGTCGCGACAGGCATGAATGGAGGGATGAATGGAGACGTGTCGTCTTCAGCGATGAGAGTCGCTTCTGCCTTGGTGCCAATGATGGTCGTATGCGTGTTTGGCGCTGTGCAGGTGAGCGCCACAATCAGGACTGCATACGACCGAGGCACACAGGGCCAACACCCGGCATCATGGTGTGGGGAGCGATCTCCTACACTGGCCGTACACCACTGGTGATCGTCGAGGGGACACTGAATAGTGCACGGTACATCCAAACCGTCATCGAACCCATCGTTCTACCATTCCTAGACCGGCAAGGGAACTTGCTGTTCCAACAGGACAATGCACGTCCGCATGTATCCCGTGCCACCCAACGTGCTCTAGAAGGTGTAAGTCAACTACCCTGGCCAGCAAGATCTCCGGATCTGTCCCCCATTGAGCATGTTTGGGACTGGATGAAGCGTTGTCTCACGCGGTCTGCACGTCCAGCACGAACGCTAGTCCATCTGAGGCGCCAGGTGGAAATGGCATGGCAAGCCGTTCCACAGGACTACATCCAGCATCTCTACGATCGTCTCCATGGGAGAAAAGCAGCCTGCATTGCTGCGAAAGGTGGATATACACTGTACTAGTGCCGACATTGTGCATGCTCTGTTGCCTGTGTCTATGTGCCTGTGGTTCTGTCAGTGTGATCATGTGATGTATCTGACCCCAGGAATGTGTCAATAAAGTTTCCCCTTCCTGGGACAATGAATTCACGGTGTACTTATTTCAATTTCCAGGAGTGTAGAATTCACAATGGCTTCACATAACATGGATTGGCCCATCAAGCAAGGTTTTCAGTAACAAATTGCAACAGTGTATGGTGGCAGTGTTAGGTCTGTAATCCTTCATCCTAGAGAGATTAAAGTGTGTATTATCAGGGCTGGCAATGGACTAGACTGGTTTCCTTGACACATAGGCAGTGCAGATACAGAAACTGACTCTTTATTCACCTGAAGTACTGGTAGTGAGTGTTATCAACAGAAGATTTCAAGTTGATTCCATATTACTCGACTTTGAGAAGACTTTTGAAGTCATTCATCATAAGTGGTTTCTGATAAAACTGTTCACCTATCTTATCTTATAATCTTCTTCGGTATGTGACTGGATCCATGATTTTCTGTCATAAATGTCGCAGTAATTGACAGGAAATCATTTACTGTAACCAAACTTACAGTAATGTACAAAATGTTATCATGTAAGACTTCATGTAAATGGTATGGAGAGGTGGGCTACAAAGTGCCACAGCAACTGTCATCATAGGAAAGCTGGACAGCAGCAGAAATAATAAGCAAACAAACTAACACAACAAAAAGCAGATTTACTTAGCTTGTATTTCTCCAAGTGTACGAAGACTCATTACAAATAATGCAGCAAGAGGTAGAGTCCAGCTTATAATAATAACCTCAAGGATGAGGCTGTCTGAACAAATGCATTAACTAGGGTGCCGGAGCTGCAATGATGCAGGATCTGCATAGTGTCACCCAGCAAAGTATCTCGTCAGTGGGCTGTCTGGCTGCTGTCAGTAATCCTATATGGGGTGGTGGTTCAGTGGGTGTGCTCTGTTGGGTCCCTCAGAACCCATATGACCTCTCTCGGCATCTGACAGAAACTTGCAGTTGCGTTGCCAACTTTGACAACCATGGTGTGGTATTGATGTGTGATACCACAAATATTATATGTGCTCTGCTGTTCTTAATCTATATAAAAAGTTTAGAAGACTATCTGGCCAGCCTACTTAGATTGTTTGTGGAAGATCATTTATCATCTAGTAATGTCAATAGTAGATCAAAACAAATTATAAAATTATTTAGACAAGATACCTGATGACACAAAAATTGGTAACTTCACACACACACACACACACACACACACACACACACGCACACACGCACACACACACACACACACACACACACACACACACACAGACACACACTTAGGATGGGATCCTTACCAGAGAGGACATCAAAGAAGTTCAAAGAAGGGCAGCTACGCTCACTTTATATTACAACAAAATAGGGGTCAGAGTTGCAATGAAATGATAACTGAGTTGGAGTGACAATCATTGAAACAAAGGCATACCTCTTTGCAGGGAGATCTTTTAATAGAAATGCAGTCACCAGCTTTCTCCTCCAAATGCCAAAATAAAGAAATAACTATCATTATAAAATAAGAGTAATCAGCATTTGGCACAATGTGCTGTTACTTAAAATTATCTTATTACATTTGTAGCTTTGGTTTGTTCCACTGATAGATAGAAGGAAGGTGGTTATGGCATACATTTTAATTAAAAGAAACCGGTAGAAAATCAGTTGTTCATCCTAGTCAAATTGCAGTTACATTTAAAAAGAATCATACAATATTATAGTATCAAAACAATAAAAACTAAGAAATAAAATCTGAAGATGTATAGAAGGAAGGTGGTTATGGCATACATTTTAATTAAAAGAAACCGGTAGAAAATTTTGGCGTACAATTTTGTTAATGGCAACACTGGGATAGCATATCTGAGATATCCCAGTGTTGCCATTAACAAAATTGTACGCCAAAATTTTCTACTGGTTTCTTTTAATTAAAATGTATGCCATAACCACCTTCCTTCCATACATCTTCAGATTTTATTTCTTAGTTTTTATTGTTTTGATACTATAATATTGTATGATTCTTTTTAAATGTAACTGCAATTTGACTAGGATGAACAACTGATTTTTTAATAGGCTGTTATAGTTTGACTGTCATGTGGTGCTGCATTGTTGTTTTCAACACAGAAATTTGGTTGTTCATTGTCACTATTTATTTTACAGATGTGGCATACTATTAGCTACGGTAATGAGTTTCAAAGGACTCATGGTTAATGTTGTTTGTCTTTAATGGAATGACTGATGACCACGATACTATGAGTGTAATGTGTAACTGGTCAAAATTTTACATGGTTCCCTTTAGCATAATAAAATGACCTTACTCCCTTCCCATTCATGTATTTTAAAATTATATTTCTGATATGTGATTATTTCGGCTGTTATATACAACTGTCTATATACAATATTTATATGTGTCAGCTTGTAATTTTGTTGTGCCATGTAACAGTGCTTTTCATGTTGTGTCACTTCACGCGCTTGGGATGTAACAGCTGTGGCTTTATTACAATGTGATTGTTTCATTATATAAAAAATTATATAATATCACAGACACACAAATATATATAGCTTTTTATTGGCCAACTGTGAGTAGGAGTCACACGCTGAAGATTCCATATGAATTTCATTGTGAATAGACACTGAAGAGCCAAAGAACCTGGTGCACCTGGCTAATATCATGTAGGGCCCCTGTGAGCATGCAGAAGTGCCGCAAGAAGACGTGGCATGGATTTGACTGATGTCTGAAGTAGTGCTGGTGGGAATTGACACCATGAATCCTGCAGGGCTGTTCTTACATCCATAAGAGTATGAGGGGTTGAGATCCTCTTCTGAACAGCATGTTGCGAGGCATCCCAGCTGTCTTCAATAATCTTCATGTCTGGGGAGTTTGGTGGCCAGAAGAAGTATTGAAACTCGAAAAGTGTTTTTGGAGCGACTTTTTAGCAATACTGGACGTGTGGGGTGGAATTGCCCAAGTCCGTCGGAATGCACCATGAGCGGATACAGGTGATCAGATAGTATGCCTATGTGTGTGTCACCTGTCAGAGTTGTATATAAACGTATCAGGGGTCCATATCACTCCAACTCCACACGCCCCATACCATTACAGAGCCTCCACCAGCTTGAACAGCTGATATGCATGGTTCATGGATTCATGAGGTTGTCTTCATACCGATACATATACATCTACTCGATACAATTTGAAACAAGACTCATCCAACCAGGCAACATGGTTCCAGTCATCAACAGTCCAATGTTGGTGTCCATGGGCCCAGGTGAGGCGTAAAGCTTTGTGTTTTGCAGTCATGAAGGGCACATGAGTGGGCCTCCGGCCCTGAAAGCCCATATCGATGACATTCCCAAGTCTGTCGGAATGTACAATGGATATGAATGGATGCAGATGATCAGACAGGATGCTTACGTACATGTCACCTGTTAGAGTCGTATCTAGACATATCAGGGGTCACATATGATTCCAACTGCATACACCCCACACCACTGCAGAGCCTCCACCAACATGAACAATCCCTTGCTGGCATGCAGGGTCCATGGATTCTTGAGGTTGTCTCCACACCCGTACACGTCCATGCGCTCGATACAATTTGAAACGAGACTCGTCCGACCAGGCAACATGGTTCCAGTCATCAACAGTCCAATGTCGGTGTTGATGGGACCAGGCGAGGCGTGAAGATTTGTGTCGTACAGTCATGAAGGGTACACGAGAGGGCCTTCGGGTCCAAAAGCCGATATCGATGATGTTTCTTTAAATGGTTCGCACGCCGACACTTGTTGATAGCTCAGCATTGATATCTGCAGCAATTTGCGGAAGGGTTACAATTCTGTCACTTTGAACGATCCTCAGCAGTCGTCGTTGCTCCTGTTCTTGCAGGATCTTTTTCCGGCCGCAGCAATGTCGGAGATTTTATGTTTTACCGGATTCCTGATATTCGCGGTACACACTAGAAATGGTCATACGGGAAAATCCCCACTTCATCGCTACCTCGGAGAAGCTCTGTCGCATCGCTCGTGCGCCGACTATAACACCACGTTCAAACTCACGTAAATGCTATCAATAGCACGCCATTGTAGCAGCAGTAACCGATCTAACAACTGCGCCAAACACTTGTTGTCTTATATAGACATTGCCAACCGCAGCGCCGTATTCTACCTGTTTACATATCTCTGAACTTGAATACGCATTCCTATATCAGTTTCGTTGTCCGCCCTCGGTAGCTGAATGGTCAGCGTGACGAATTGTCAATCCTCTGGGCCAGGGTTCGATTCCCGGGTGGGTCGGGGAATTTTCTCCACCCAGGGACTGGGTGTTGTGCTGTCCTCATTATCCTATCATCCTCATTGACAGCAGGTCGCCGAAGTGGCGTCAGATTGAAAGACCGGCACCCGGCGAACGGCCTGCCTGACGGGGGGGCCTAGCCATACGATTAAATAAATAAAATCAGTTTCTTGGGCGCTTTTATGTATTAACGGCACGGGAGCATGGTCTACTGCATGACTAGACCGACAGGCATTCTACCGACAACTGCCGAGTATGACGCACAATCGGTATGTAATCTGAACATACAATCGGTATAGTTCATATAAGATCTTACACCTTCGGTTCTGCCACAGTTATTCATTTATTTATTAAAATCAACGTTTTCTGCCATTGCTAAATTATTGAAAGGAAGTAGTGTTGATCCGTAGAGTGGCAAAAGGCAAGATTTATCAGCAAATATTTATTAATAACAATTACTTGATTGGTGCCAGAACAAATGTTCTTTCCTAAGTACAACTATCTCTTTGCTATGGTCAGGACCGATTTCTGGTGCGGCACACAACCCAATGGTTCTTAAAGCGCCAGATGGCCAACCGCTTCTGCTAGTCAGGGTGGGAAATTATGCTTGCTTCTTACTCGATAGGTATTGCAGAGCTGATATCATTCACTTCACGTACGTGAAACAGGAAAACAGGAAATAAAGTAAAATGCGCTATCTGCGAAAAAAGGGTTACATTAGAACTTCTTGCCCAAAGCGATACAACATGGAAGTGTTAGCTGCTTACATGTGCGTGAGGTGATGAGCATGAGGAGAGCCACCAGGTACATGGTCTGCGCTCCCAAGCCCAGGTAGTCGCCGACGAAGGGCGACACGAAGCGGAAGATGATGTCGGTGATGCCGATTATGGACATGAAGGTGGCTGTCTGCTGCTTGTCGAAGCCGTAGCCCTCCATGATGAGCGGCGTGAAGAGCGAGAAGTTGAGCTCGGCGAGGATGGCTAGCGACATGCCCACCATGAGCACAACGTAGGTGGGGTCGCGCAGCAGGTCCAGGTCGAAGAAGCGCACCACCGCCTGCATCCAGCGCCGCATCCTCCCCGAGCACGTCGTTCTGGGAACAGCCCGAGTGGGAACTGCAGCGCATCCTGCAAAGTTTCTACTACAAACGGCACATGTGCACGGTGATCCTAGTGCACGGTGATCCTAAAGTATTCTCTGATTGTTGTTGTTGTTCTGGTCTTCAGTCCTGAGACTGGTTTGATGCAGCTCTCCATGCTACTCTATCCTGTGCAAGCTTCTTCATCTCCCAGTACCTGCTGCAACCTACATCCTTCTGAATCTGCTTGGTGTATTCATCTCTTGATCTCCCTCTACGATTTTTACCCTCCACGCTGCCCTCCAATACTAAGTTGGTGATCCATTGATGCCTCAGAACATGTCCTACCAACTGATCCCTTCTTCTTGTCAAGTTGTGCCACAAACTTCTCTTCTCCCCAATCCTATTCAATACCTCCTCATTAGTTATGTGATCTACCCATCTAATCTTCAGCATTCTTCTGTAGCACCACATTTCGAAAGCTTCAATTCTCTTCTTGTCCAAACTATTTATCGTCCATGTTTCACTTCCATACATGGCTACACCCCATACAAATACTTTCAGAAACGTCTTCCTGACACTCAAATCTATACTCGATGTTGACAAATTTCTCTTCTTCAGAAACGCTTTCCTTGCCATTGACAGTCTGCATTTTATATCCTCTCTAATTCGACCATCATCAGTTATTTTGATCCCCAAATAGCAAAACTCCTTTACTACTTTAAGTGTCTCATTTCCTAATCTAATTCCCTCAGCATCACCCGACTTAATTCGACTACATTCCATTATTCTCGTTTTGCTTTTATTGATGTTCATCTTATAACAGCCTTTCAAGACACTGTCCATTCCGTTCAACTGCTCTTCCAAGTCCTTTGCTGTCTTTGACAAAATTACAATGTCATCGGCGAACCTCAAAGTTTTTATTTCTTCTCCATGGATTTTAATACCTACTCCGAATTTTTCTTTTGTTTCCTTCACTGCTTGCTCAATATACAGATTGATCGTCAGATTCTCTCATTACAAACATTTATTTCTGCGACTACGCTACATACAGATATGCAGTTGCAAGACGCATTTTTTTCTTCGAAAAACTGCCTCGAAAATTCAGGTGCGTCTGATACTCGACATTAATATAAAAATGTCCAGTGTTTGATTTAAAATTCCCACCAGTCTTAAAAATGATCGTATTCGGGAAACCTATCGCTGTCTGGCAACATTGGATTCAAATGGTAGCAGCAGTGCGCCGATGCGACGAACATGAATTGTGGGGATTCCCGGGCTTGCTGACACTGTCTGCCTCCCGTCCGGTCACCCCCGATCCAGAACACTGTAGTCCACGACGCGTCATTGCAGTCTACGTTGCCAGTGAACCTGAAGCGAAAGTGATTTGTGTTATCAGCAACAGTACAATATTTTTGTTGGTAGCTAGTTTCGTAATGGACAAAATAAATGGTATTCATATGATGCGGCCTTTAAGTTGAAAGTAACAGCATATGCAGAAGAACATGGAAACAGAGTACACTACTGCCCATTAAAACTGCTACACCAATAAGAAATGCAGGTGATAAACGGTTATTGATTGGACCAATATATTATATTAGAACTGACACGTGATTACATTTTCACGCAATTTGCGTGCATAGATCCTGAGAAATCAGTACCCAGAACAACCACCTCTGGCCATAATAACGGCCTTAATACGCCTGGGCGTTGTGTCAAGCAGAGCTTGGATGGCGTGTACAGGTACAGCTGCATATGCACCTTCAACACGATACCACAGTTCATGAAGAGTAGTGACTGGCGTATTGTGATGAGCCAGTTGCTCGGCCACCATTGACCAGACGTTTTCAATTGGTGAGAGATCTGGAGAATGTGACGGCCAGGGCGGCAGCCGAACATTTTCTGTATCCAGAAAGGCCCGTGCAGGACCTGCAACATGCGATCGTGCATAATCATGCTGAAATGTAGGGTTTCGTAGGGATCTAACGAAATGTAACGTACACTGTTCAAAGTGCCGTCAATGCGAACAAGAGGTGACCTAGACGTATAATCAATGGCACCCCATACCATCACGCCGGGTGATACGCCAGTATGGTGATGATGAATACACGCTTCCAATGTGCGTTTACCGCGATGTCGCCAAACACAGCTGCGACCATCATGATGCTGTAAACAGAATCTGGATTCATCCGAAAAAATAACGTTTTCCCATTCGTGCACCCGGGTTCGTCGTTGACTGCACCATCGCAGGCGCTCCTGTCTGAGTACACTACTGGCCATTAAAATTGCTACACCAAGAAGAAATGCAGATGATAAACGGGTTTTCATTGGACAAACATATTATACTAGAACTGACATGTGATTACATTTCGACGCAATTTGAGTTCATAGATCCTGAGAAATCAGTACCCAGAACAACCACCTCTGACCGTAATAACGGCCTTGATACGCCTGGGCATAGAGTCAGACAGAGCTTGGATGGCGTGTACAGGTACAGCTGCCTATGCAGCTTCAACACGATACCACAGTTCATCAAGAGTAGTGACTGGCGTATTGTGACGAGCCAGTTGCTCGGCCACCATTGACCAGACGTTTTCAGTTTGTGAGAGATCTGGAGATTGCGCTGGCCAGGGCAGCAGACGAACATTTTCTGTATCCAAGAAGGCCCGTACAGGAGCTGCTACATATGGTCGTGCATTATCCTGCTGAAATGTAGGGTTTCGCATGGATCGAATGAAGGGTAGAGCCACGGGTCGTAACACATCTGAAATGTAACGTCCACTGTTCTGAGTGCCGTCATTGCGAACAAGAGGTGACAGAGGCGTGTAACCAATGGCACCCCATACCATCATGCCGGGTGATACGCCAGTATGGCGATGACGAATACACGCTCCCAATGTGTGTTCACCGCGATGTCGCCAAACACGGATGCGACTATCATGATGCTGTAAACAGAACCCGGATCATTCCGAAAAAATGACGTTTTGCCATTCGTGCAACCAGGTTCGTCGTTGAGTACACCATCGCAGGCGCTCCTGTCTGTGATGCAGCGTCAAGGATAACAGCAGCTATGGTCTCCGAGATGATAGTTCATGCTGCTGCAAACGTCGTCGAACTGTTCGTGGAGATGGTTGTTGTCTTGCAAACGTCCCCATCTGTTGACTCAGGGACCGAGACGTGGCTGCACGATCCGTTACAGCTATGCGGATAAGACGCCTGTCATCTCGACTGCTAGTGATCCGAGGCCATTGGGATCCAGCACGGCGTTCCGTATTATCGTCCTGATCCCACCGATTCCATATTGTGCTAACAGTCATTGGATCTCGACCAACGCGAGCAGCTATGTCGCGATACGATAAACAGCAATCGCGATAGGCTACAATCCGACCTTTATCAAAGTCGGAAACGTGATGGTACGCATTTATCCTCCTTACACGAGGTATCACAACAACGTTTCACCAGGTAACGCCGGTCAACTGCTGTTTGTGTATGAGAAATCGGTTGGAAACTTGCCTCATGTCAGCACGTTGTGGGTGTCGCCACCGGCGCCAACCTTGTGGGAATGCTCTGAAAAGCTAATCATTTGCATATTACAGCATCTTCTTCCTGTCGGTTAAATTTCGCGTCCGTAGCACGTCATCTTCGTGGTGTAGCAATTTTAATGGCCAGTTGTGTAGATGAGCGGAATTTCGGCGTTCCGCCAAAAGAAGAAAACCAATCGCGATTGCCGGGCAGGTAAAGAACAACTGAAAAAAATGGGAAGACTAAATGTGAAACTAGAGGACTGAATGCAAAATGGCCAAAACTAGAAGATGACATATTGAAATGGACTCAAGGACGCTGTCAAAATGGCATTGGAATCAATACAAAAATGATTCAAATACACGCTTGGAAGCTAGCATTACAATGGGACTTAAGAGACTTTAAGGGTAGAGTTGGTTGGTGCTACAGGTTTATGAAACGTCACTTTGCATGCGAAACAGAACCAAAATATGTCAGAATATTCCACTAGAATTTGAAGAGAAAATATTATCTTGCCATGGCTTTATTAATCAACATCGAAAGAAAACCAGTGTTGAACTAAGCCAAATCGCGAATATGGACGAAATTCCTCTAACGTTTGATGTGCCGAGTAACAAAACTCTTACCATGAAAGATGCTAAAACTGCAACCATAAAAGCAAGTGGGCGTGAAAAAATACACTGCACTGTTATCCTTTCATGTTATGCTGATGGTACCAAGCTTAACCCAATGACCATTTTCAAGCGCAAAACAATACCAAAATTTCCTAAAATACCGCCAGGTGTTGTTCACGTGCATCACGAGGGTTAGATGGAGGACAGATTAACAGTGTGGGTGAGAAGGAAAGGTACTTTATTGAAGGAGAGTTCTCTTCTTGTCCTAGATCAGTTGAGCAATCATTTGCAAAATTCTGTTAAAGAGAAATTGATGCAGGAAAATACAGAGCTTGCTGTTATTCGGGGAGGACTTACTTCACAATTGCAACCTCTTGATGTCTCGGGAAATACACCATGTAAAGTGTATGAGAAACGAATGTAACAAACGGTTGATGGATGAAACCCAGCATGAATTCACGCTGAAGGGAGCTTTAAAACGACCTGCAGTCAAACAAGTGTGTTAGTGGATAAAACAGCCGCGGTCTGGAGTGAGAGAACACATTGTTGTCAAATCTTTCAAGAAGTGCGTCAGTGAAAACCGTCATATATAGGGTGCGAATTTTAAGTTGACAAAACAGAATAGCTCGAAAAATAAGCTTCACACGAAAAAATATGTAGAATCCAAAGTTGATTATTTTCGAGGGGGACATTTGCTGGTGCAAAAATTAGCCCGCCAACCCAGCCGCCTGGGGATGGGGCGAAGGCAACTTTAAAATTTCAAATGGCAACCCCCCATTTTTTATTTACTGCAGAGTCAGAGAGTCAGATCCTACATAATAGGCACGTACATTTTGTCTTAAACATTTGTTTTGATTCTTGATAGTTGGCACTATAGTTCAAGAAAATCTATGTTCTCATTTTTGCGTGGAAAAAATAAAAAGTAGGATGCTTGGTTAGTTAGTTAGCTAGTCAGATGATCTGTTTGACAATTAAAAGTTGTGTAGCCTGATAACCACGAAACAAACAAAACTTATCTGAATCTTCAGAAAAAATTAATACAGTATTTGGGTCAACATTTGTAAAACTCTAATTCCTCTCTCTCAAACCCCACCCTATGGGACGATAGGGAGAATTTTAGTTTTAGCCAATCAAAATTTAAGAAGTAAGTAAGTATTTTTTAATTTATCTGTAACCATTTTCCACGCAAAAATGAGAACATGGATTTTTTTGAATTACAGCGCCAACTACCAAGAATCAAAACACATTTTTAAGACTAAATGTACGTAGTTTTTTTCATGTAGAATCTGATTCTGCAATAAAAATGGGGATTCCCATTTAAAATTTTAAAGTTGCCTCCCGCTGGGGTGGCGGGCTAATATTAGCACCAGCAGATGTCTCCCTCGAAAAGATTATCAGCTTTGGATTCTCCACATTTTTTCGAGTGGAGCTCATTTTTCGAGTTATTCTTGTTTGTCAACTTAAAAATTACACCCTGTATATGAAGAGGACAGCGATGACGACGAAGAGGAAGAAGAAGAAGAAGAAAGTTCAGAATACGGTTTTCAGGGATTTTTAAAGGACAGTTCGATTTTATAAATTAAGATTTTTTTTAGTTTGGCATCCCAGTCTAATAATAAAAAAGGCAAAAATGTTATTTTTTTAAAAAAATTGCTTAAAAATTAAGGTGCGTCTGATAGTTTCTAGCGTATTAGTCCGTAAAATTCAGCAGTTTAATTCAAACAGGCTTTTTATGGACTGGACATTCTTTAACATGTCGATTTGGTTTGTTGCAAATGGTAGCTCAACTCGCGAAGTTTTTACGGCTACACTTCTACATTCCTCTGACAGTACCTGATTCTCTCTCTCTCTCTCTTGTTATAGGCAGCGTAGTTTAGTTCACAAGTTCACAGTATCGTCTATGAAAGAGAAAGCGCAGTATGTTTTGTGGTTTCATGAAACATGGACGCCCATTACAGTTCAGCGATAGTTCTGAAGTGGTTATGGTTCAGATGCGCCAGAGGTGAAGAAGAACGTCAAAGGATGACATGAAAAGTTTAAAGAGAGTGACAGTGTTGTGACAAGGCAAGAAGCGGTACGCTTGAAGTGAGTGACAACATTGTCGTTATTGTAAGTACAGCATTTCAATGCTGTCTGTGGAAATCGATGAAACACGCTACCTCAGCTCATTGTGGTGAGGATACTAAGCAACTGAATGAGTGTCCATGCATACAAAGTGCAACATCTGCAAGCTTAGTAGCGAGATGAAAGGCCCAGACGTGATGAGTTTGCTAGCAACATGTTCGACGGACTTGATGCAGACAGTTACTACCTTCATAAACTTTCTTTTTCCGATAAAGCGACTTTTCACATCTCCAGGGAACTAAACAGGCAAATTTCCGGATCTAGGGGCTGAAGAATCCACATATTGTGATACAGCAGATAAGGGATAGCTTGAAAGTTAATGAGCAATGTGGTTTAACGCACAACATAGTTATTGTACCATTCTTCCTCACTGAGCCTACCATTACGACAACAGTTTACCTGGACATGTTCGAACTTTACCTTGCACCTTAATTACAGGAACTTCAACTGTTTCAACAAGATGGTGCACCACCACATTGGGGGTTATTTGTTCGCCAGTTCTTGGACGAAAACTTATAAGCAGCGTTGCCAACCATACAACCCGGTCCGCACATGTACGATAATTTAAGATGGTGCACGAACATGCCATCCCCCTTCGGATCGCACGTCTGTTATATTATCTTTTGAAACGCTTCTTATTGTTGAGATTTCGTCTTTTTTATTATTTTAATTTCTGCGGTTTCTTTAATTTTTGACATTCCACAAATACAGTTTTCATCAGTCTACATGCCAGTCTGTCCAGTAGCGGGATTCCCAAATTTCATTACACTGCAGCCGCATAGGTCACATTAGGTTATTCCCCGAGACGAATCCTTGTAGAATTCACCGTATTGACTGCTTTGCATCCTGCGCGGTGCTCTTACGTAAGCGAAAACGATTACGGTTAACTTGCTGGCTCAGACGAGGACAGTGAGCGATTAATAACGTATTACGTACTGCAGAATTGTGTCAATGGAAACAGAAGACAGTGACTGTGGTCCTAGAAGTCCCAAAAAAGTGCACAGTTTACGTGTTTAAATGCAAGAAGCGAAAATAAAAATACAGAAAAGTCTGGAAAACTAATACTGAATTTAAAGGTTGGTTTTACGTTGATGAATTTAACTCAGAAAGGACTAGGTGTAGAATATGTAACGTAACTTTTGTGTCTGAATTGGGATGCGTTGAAAAACATTCTGAATAATGTCAAAAAAGTGAAGGTGGTGTCATCTAAAAGCCAGACAATTTTGAATACATTTGTGAAATCAGCTACAACTGATACGTCTTTAAATAATCAGCCTCACCTTCCTGAAATTAAGTCGGCAGGATTCGTGGCAAAACATGATCTTCGTTTCAATGTTGTAGATCACCAGGATGATGTAGTTCAAAGTTGCTTTCCTGATTCTAAAATCGCCGACGTTATATATTTGCGACGCACTTGCGTCGCACTAAATCTTCACAGATAGTGAAGGACGTGATAGGAGAGAGCCATAAGAACGGACATGCACAAAAACTGCGACACACAAAATTGAGTGCTTTTACTGATGAGTTAATAGACGTAGAATATGTTAAAACATTGTGTATCGTAGTTAGACATTTTGATAAAGACACAAATAAAATTGAGAGTGAATTTTGGAATATTTGTGAAACTTTTAAGCAAGCTGAATACTGTAACACAACGAAGGTGTAACAAATAAAAACCTTTATTCTAACCTAATGCTTTCATTTTCTGTCAATCTTTCTGGAAACAATATTACAGGACTTGCTTCTCATGGTTGTAATTCTATGATGGGGTCAAGAAACTCTGTTGCTACTCAATTAACTGAAAAATATCCCGGACTAATTATTCTCAAATATAACGGGTGATCAAAAAGTCAGTATGAATTTGAAAACTGAATAAATCACTGAATAATGTAGATAGAGAGGTACAAATTGACACACATGCTTGGAATGACATGGGGTTTTATTAGAACCAAAAAAATACAAAAGTTCAAAAAATGTCCGACAGATGGCGCTTCATCTGATCAGAATATCAATAATTAGCATAACAAAGTAAGACAAAGCAAAGATGATGTTCTTTACAGAAAATGCTCAATATGTCCACCATCATTCCTCAACAATAGCTGTAGTCGAGGAATAATGTTGTGAACAGCACTGTAAAGCATGTCCGGAGTTATGGTGAGGCATTGGCGTCGGATGTTGTCTTTCAGCATCGCTAGAGGTGTCGGTCGATCACGATACACTTGCGACTTCAGGTAACCCCAAAGCCAATAATCGCACGGACTGAGGTCTGGGGACCTGGGACGCCAAGCATGACGAAAGTAGCAGCTGAGCACACGATCATCACCAAACGACGCGCGCAAGAGATCTTTTACGCGTCTAGCAATATGAGGTGATTTTTTTTCTTTTTTTTCTGGTTCTGATAAAACCCCATGTCATTCCAAGCATGTGTGTCAATTTTTACCTCTCTATCTACATTATTCCGTGGTTTATTAAGTTTTCGAATTTATACTGACTTTTTGATCACCCGGTATATGTTACTGACTTCACATATGTGCCAGTGAAGGTTGTAAATGTCTTCCTAGACGTTGTGAAATCCTAGCTGGGAACGTTCATAACCATTTTAAAGCTAGCGCTAAGAGAAAGGCACAACTGCATGAAATTCAAAAGTTTTTAGGTATCAAAATTCACAATTGTTGCATCCAACACAGACGAGATGGCTATCCTTGCGGGCCACTGTAGTGAGCATTTCAGAACAATGGAATGCATTGCGTTTTTATTTTGATTCTGAATACGTAGAGGAGAGGCTGGTTGCGGCGGAAAAAATTCGCCGGACCCTGAATAATAATTTTTCAAAGGTATCTTTTATTTTTGGCCTTTATTTTGTCGAAATTCACAGATTTAAATAAGTATTCCCAGAGTGGTAAAGTTGTTATTACTGACTTACATCAAAAGATGGTCGAAGGGTACAAGGAAATGTTGATTTGCTACATGGACTGGCAGTAGGTCGTAACCAATAAACTGGTTGCAATAACTCCAACAATAGGTCAAAGTTTGTTACTGACAATCTAGTGTATTTAGGAGTTGAAGTTCTGAAGGCAATTCAGAAACCAGAAATATTTAATGAACGGTTTACCGTAAAAGACTTTTATCGCATATGTAGGGATTTCATGCAGACGGGATATTCAGAACTGAAAAAGAGATATAAATTTGATGATGTTTTATTGCCATTGCTTGCAGTTTGACGCCTACAGCGCTCTTTCAAACAAGGAAAGAGAAAAAAAACTCCCTTTCTTATATCTCTTACGCCAAAATTGCCAAGAATAGTCTCTCTAGATGATGACAAGCGTCTACAACAACTCTATGATGACTGGAGGAAACTTCCTATCGTAAAAATAGAAGAAGATATTAACAACTGTAGAGATGTGGACGTATTTTGGGGGAACATACTCATCATAAAAACTTTATTTGTTTGCACTTTAATGTTTATCCCTTCCACATTCAAATGCTGACTGCGAAAAAGTTTTTAGTAAGAAGAGTGTTATAAAAGTGAAAATAGGAATACGTTCGATACTTCCATAGTGAATGAATGTTTGCTTGATAGCCAGTGTGTGAGGAACAGGCGCTCACGCAAAAATTTTGTTCCTGCCGAAAATACACTTAGTAGCATGGAAAAAAACTCAGTTATATTCACGGCCATGCAGATCCAGTTCTTCTGTTCCGACCCTCCAGATGATGATGATGATGCGTTCCGTTTTTAAGTCGTCTTCTAAGGTACGCAGATAACAAAATAGTATTTTAATATAATTTTTTGAATCAAATTTAATTTTTAAAAATTGTTTCCTAACAGAAAAAATTTAAGATCAATAGCATTAAAATGTGGAGAAGCTAACGTGAAATAATGGGACTCGTCTATTTTTATGTGGAACGAGTTTATAAGCCCATGCCAAGGCCGGCCCAGAGTTCATCTCAATGCACTGCAACAATCATACTAGCGCTCTAATTTCATTATTCTAGACGACAAGCTTGTAAGCGAGAAAAAGTTTGGAAATGGATTGAAATTATGCTTAAAGTTCGTCAGAAGTCGCTAACGACTTTCATTATAATATATCGGATGATTGTAGGATAGGCAATTTGCCCTTAATTTTAAGCAGAAGCGCGTTTTTGACTCATGTCATTATTTCTGACGTCATATCGCCTGAGATATTTGCTGTCCAGTGATATTACGTTGCAGTTGCATCAGTCATATATGTAGATTCTATATACTAAATGTGTTGCGAATGGGATTAATAGTAAAGATGTGATAAATTAAAACGTCACTCCTGCTGAAGTTTTACTGCACACTAGTGTAAGCTGAATATAGTTTCTGACACGTCAAAGTGTCTGTCACGTCCTAACCTCCTGAGCTATGTGTTGTACAGTGATATAATTTTAAAGGTGCATTCAGTAATGTATGTAGATACTGTCTACAAAGTGTGTTGCGAATAGCATCAGTTGTAAAGAAGCAAAAAATCAAAACGTAATGGCAGAAGTTGAAGTATGGCCACGGGAACAGCGAAAATGTAGTAAGCAATAAACTTTTTTCTTCCATCGTTTTGTGGGGGCTGTCAGCGAGAAAAAAAGTTTCGTAAAGGTTTGAAGCTATACGTGAAGTTTGTTGGAAGTCGCTAAGTGTTATCATTTCCGAATAACGGATAAACAAATTTGCAATATTTGAGCGCCATCAGCTTCAAGACAAATACCTATTGTCTAACTGTAATAGTTATCGTGTTAAACTTGACTTACTCTTAGTGAATAGATAATGACATCCAAAAACGGATTTTATATCGTAGATCGTACATTTGTACGATCCCTCAACGAAATGTACGATAATTTAGATGCAATTATGCGATCCAGTAACGGTGAAAAGTTGGCAACGCTGCTTCTCAGATAGATGGATCAGTAGAGATAGTTCAGCTTCATTGCCACCATAATTACCAAAAACAATCCCTCTTGACTTCGTTAAGGGTTTATGTTGCCGGTATGGGTAAGGTGTTCAGTTTACCAGTTTCTGTAGTGCAAATTCTTACAGCACCGATACGAGATGCTGCAGAAACGATGACACAAGACGTCTTGACAAAGACACAGAGAGAAACTGCGTATCGGTTAGACGCTCTACAGACAACAAACAGAACACATCTACATCTACATCTACATTTATACTCCGCAAGCCACCCAACGGTGTGTGGCGGAGGGCACTTTACGTGCCACTGTCATTACCTCCCTTTCCTGTTCCAGTCGCGTATGGTTCGCGGGAAGAACGACTGTCTGAAAGCCTCCGTGCGCGCTCTAATCTCTCTAATTTTACATTCGTGATCTCCTCGGGAGGTATAAGTAGGGGGAAGCAATATATTCGATACCTCATCCAGAAACTCACCCTCTCGAAACCTGGCGAGCAAGCTACACTGCGATGCAGAGCGCCTCTTTTGCAGAGTCTGCCACTTGAGTTTGTTAAACATCTCCGTAGCGCTATCACGGTTACCAAATAACCCTGTGACGAAACGCGCCGCTCTTCTTTGGATCCTCTCTATCTCCTCCGTCAACCTGATCTGGTACGGATCCCACACTCATGAGCAATACTCAAGTATAGGTCGAACGAGTGTTTTTTAAGCCACCTCCTTTGTTGATGGACTACATTTTCTAAGAACTCTCCCAATGAATCTCAACCTGGTACCCGCCTTACCAACAATTAATTTTATATGATCATTCTACTTCAAATCGTTCCGCACGCATACTCCCAGATATTTTACAGAAGTAACTGCTACCAGTGTTTGTTCCGCCATCATATAATCATACAATAAAGGATCCTTCTTTCTATGTATTCGCAATACATTACATTTGTCTATGTTAAGGGTCAGTTGCCACTCCCTGCACCAAGTGCCTATCCGCTGCAGATCTTCCTGCATTTCGCTACAATTTTCTAATGCTGCAACTTCTCTGTATACTACAGCATCATCCGCGAAAAGCCGCATGGAACTTCCGACACTATCTACTACGTCACATGTTACATGCTACATGTTAGAGCATGTTCATAAAAGTTGTTACGAGTAAAGCTGCCAGCTGTAACAAACCGCATAACTGTACCTAGCATTGATCCTTAGAAATACATTCTTGTCATCAAAGAAAGACATTATGCTCACCCTACATTCCGATGTCCGGTACCGTACTTGTAGACTGTTCATTGTCATGTTACAGGACATCTGCCTTTGTTCATTTTTTGGAATCACACAGAATTATAGGAGTGTGTCTTCGTTGCTGTCTGAGATCATACTGAGGTTTGAATACCAAATATTTACATTCCGCTATATGACTGAATATTATTATTGTCATTTTGCATGATAGTTATTGAATGACCAGTTTATTTACTACACTAGTGAATGTTTTGAAACTAATTATTTTAGGCAATAAAAAGAAGCCAAGTATACGAAATGTATCTTGAAAATGAGTACAGATGTTTGTATAAATGTTGCAACTAAAATCATGAAAGATCACCTAAGAGCATTAGAGCACAAAAGGATTTCCTTCATCCAGAAAAAAATCGGATCTTGAAAGGTGTGAAAAGAATGGGGAACGATAGTCGAGCATTTCCTCTGATGTCACTGATAAGTGACACTTGATGTGGTGTGAACAGCTACGCCATTGGACAGTGGCAATCAGATGGAAGGGTTTGAGATCGGCGAACGCCTGCAGCACGTTAACTGCCGTCACATATACTGACAATAATGAAGTATGAAGTAGGTGGTGTTATGGCATGGGGAGGTTTTTGGTGTTAGGCTTTGGTCCCCTTATTGCGCTTAAGAGAATGCTAAATGAGGAAAGATATGAACGCATTTTACAGCGTTGTGTGTTGCGCACAACTGAGGAACAGTTCGGAAGTAATGCACCCTGGCCTAATGCAGCATCTATTACGCATCGGTCCGTGGACTGTAACATTCCTATAATGGGCTCGCCTGCACAGAGTCCCGAACTGAACCCAATGGAACAGATCTCATACGAGGTAGAATGTGGACTTCATTCCAGACCCCAGCATCCATTATCACTACCTTCTCTGGTTTCGGCTCTTGAGGAAGCATGGACTGCCATTCCTATGCAGACATCCCGATACCTAACTGAAAATCTCTCCAGCAGAGTTGAAGCCCCGATAAAGGTGAAGGGTGGACACACCCCTTGTTAAGTTCAGTAATAATGTCACATAGTTTTGATCAAACAGAGTAATTATATCCACAGAACCTGGGGATTTGGGATTTTACATTATTAATGGGGGGTTTCCCTTAATATTACTTAAACTACAAGGTGTAACGGTATGAAATGAGCGTTAAGATAGAAATGTGTCGATAGGGAACATTTGTTGTGAACGAGCCTTAATTGTTTTTTGTTTGGTTGGTATGAAATCTGTCAAGGATATTTTAGTATACATCATGTCATGGAACAAACAACATCATATGTTTTCATCGTGTTAACAATGTCGAATTTTGTACCAGAAAGTGTTGATTTGTGGAAAGTATTAATTTTTTGTTTTCTTTTGAAAAAAAGTGCTGCAGAGTCGCACCGAATGCTTGTCGAGGCATATTGTGATCATGCTCTATCAGAAGCAACATGCAAAAGATGGTTTCAACGGTTGAGAAATAATGATTTTGATGTAAGAAATGAAGAACGTGGAAGACCACCAAAAAAGTTCGAAGACGCCGAATTGTTAGCAACATTGGATGAAGATGATATTTTGAGTCAGAAGCAAATGGCAGCAATGGTAAATGTTGCAGAACAAACAATTTCTGGCCGTTTGAAAGCTATTGGAAAGATCCAAAAGTGTGGAAAATGGGTGCCACAAAAATGGTTCAAATGGCTCTGAGCACTATGGGACTTAACATCTATGGTCATCAGTCCCCTAGAACTTAGAACTACTTAAACCTAACTAACCTAAGGACATCACACACATCCATGCCCGATGCAGGATTCGAACCTGCGACCGTAGCGGTCACGCGGTTCTGAGCACTATGGGACTTAACATCTATGGTCATCAGTCCCCTAGAACTTAGAACTACTTAAACCTAACTAACCTAAGGACATCACACACATCCATGCCCGATGCAGGATTCGAACCTGCGACCGTAGCGGTCACGCGGTTCCAGACTGGGTGCCACATGAGTTGAATGAAAGACAGATGGAAAACCGAAAAACCATTTGTCAAATTTTGCTTCAAAGACATGAAAGAAAATCAATTTTGCATCGAATTGTTACTGGCGATGAAAAATGGATTTATTTTAAGAATCCTAAACGGGAAAAATCATGGGTTAATCCGGGACGACCATCAACATCGACTGCAAAACCAGATCGATTCAGCAAGAAGACAATGCTCTGTGTTTGGTGGGATCAGAAAGGTGTGGTGTATCACAAGCTTCTAAAATCCGGGGAAACTGTGAATACTAATCGCTACAGACAAAATGATGAATTTGAACTATGTATTGATCGAAAAAAGACCAGAATGGGCCAGAAGACATGGCAGAGTAATTTTTTTACACAAGAATGCACCTGCACACAAAGCAAAACTGGTTCAGGATACAATAAAAACACTTGGCTGCGAGCTGCTACCCCACCCAGCCTTGGCCTCTTCCGACTACCATTTGTTTTCATCGATGGGACACGCATTGACTGAGGAACACTTCGATTCCTACGAAGAAGTCGAAATTTGGGTGTCTGATTGGTTTGCTTCAAAAGACGATTGGCGTGGTGACCACAAATTGCCAGAAAGATGGCCAAAATGCATAGAAAGCAATGGTCAGTACTTTAAAATGTTTTTACTTTTCAATTCAAAATTAGTGTTTCATTTTCACAAGAAAAGGCTCATTTCATACCGCTACACATGGTAAACTACAGGTAGACCTCAATCTGACATGGCTTGGCTGTCTGCAGTTCACTCAAGAAAGCACGGGCACAGAAAGCGTTAAACTCCTTCGAGCAGCTAGAGTTGAGAGCTGCGACCACTTACGGTGGGGGTGGGCCAGCAGCAATGCCATTGGCAGTAGCAGCCGCGTCCTTGCTGCTGCCGTCGACGTGGTTCTCGCGGGCTGCTGCTGGCTCTACCGTGGGGAGCCTCTGGTAGGGCTTCTCGTCGAAGATGCGGACGCTGCTGCCCAGGTGGACGCTCTCCACGGAGGCGGAGGCCCACCACGGCTTGGCCGGCTTCGGCCGCTGCTCCTCCTCCGCCACCGACACGCTGCGCTGCAGGGACATCCGCCGCTGGCCTGCAGGCAGAAGCCACGTTCAGCGTCAGCACACCATTTGTTAATCGCTGTAATCAGTGGAAAATGGAATTCTTGTCCTCTCGGCGAAATATGGGGGAGGGGCAATGCGGTTGGACGTGGGTGAGAAGTCGACTGGATGGTGGTGACTGACGGAGAATATAACATCCACGATATATATATATATATATATATATATATATATATATATATATATATATGTATATGTATTATTATGAGTGGAATATGAACGTGTGGAAAATTACGTAACTCAATAATATTCATTCAATTATGTAATTATTTCTTAAAAAGATGATAATTATGTAAAACAGAAGCAATATTTGTTTCACATTCTTTGTTAATCTATGTCATTCTTTTCTTTTGTTTTGTACCCTTTTGTCGTCTTCTTCTGATGTACGTCGCCGACACAAGACGCGAATCGATTTGAGGTCTGTTGAATGAAAAACATTCAATGTAAAATTATTGTACTTTTATGTTCATTTGCTGCTAAAAACAAATAGAGCCAAATGCGTTAAAACTATTTATGACTAATTATTGAAAATTCACTTCCTCTTTTAATAATAATTTTGTGTTAATTGTTTTATCATAGCTGCAGGAAGCGCAGCCATTGTTAGTTGCGATTATATAGCAACTTCGTCTGTACTTCTAGTTGAAAATAGCATGGGTTTGTGTTAAACTACTTTGCAAAACAATTTAATATTTTTTTTATTGGTGGCATCAATTTAAATGATTAATTATTTATTGAGCAAAGGAAAATCTTAATTAAAAAAGAAATCCTCTATCTTTTATTGACCGCCATTTTCACTTTTATCACAGCGGCAAATTTAAATTACTTGATACTGCAAACAATAGACGGACGTGTAAGAAATAAAT
This sequence comes from Schistocerca serialis cubense, assembly GCF_023864345.2. NCBI lineage: Eukaryota > Metazoa > Arthropoda > Insecta > Orthoptera > Acrididae > Schistocerca > Schistocerca serialis. The sequence goes on along the minus strand of NC_064641.1, from coordinate 762,034,449 downwards.
GTGCACCGGTGGTACTGAACTCTATTTATAAAAGAAAAAATTAATAGAATCAGACTGCATTTTCTAAGAACAGTGCTGATGGTATTTACTGTTGAACAAGATTTCATTGCTGATGTATGAGGCCACAATTAAACTACGGACGAATCACAGAGAAAAATATTTTTGGTAGTATACGTCAGTGTTGTGTGCGGGTGGTATTCTGTGGTTCCTTTTCGTGATCAATTTGATAAGAATAATGATATCCATCGAAGACAAAAATTATAAAAGCTCTGATGTACGATCTGTAATTTTAGTGATATGAACACAGCTTGCAGTCAACATTATTACACTACGTCAGGTGGAATTCTTGTGCAATTTGAACAAAATAATTATCCGGGAGAAGTTGTAGTATGAATAATGCATTATACATGTGTATAATATTGTCAGTATCATTTACAAAATCAAATCAATGCAACTTCTAAAAAAAAACAGAGTGAATTCAAACCGCAGAATACCATAGAGTATCGTATCATCCATATTCATTGCATTTGTCCATATTGATGATACACAATAAGCGTAGACAAAAATGTGGAAAAAAAAAATACAACACAACGATTACTGCCCGCTCTAAGGTTGGCCGCTCACTTATGGTGGAACGGGAGATCATTTCAAGGTGTGGCAGGCGGCGAAAGAGTTTGGAGGGCGGCGATCGAAGAGCCTCCGCAGTTCGTCTGACAAACAGGTTTCAGGCTGTGGCTAACAAAAATCCTAAGACAGATGTAGTCGCTTGTCTCGTAATAGAGGAAGGCTCTCAGCCTGCAAGATTCGGGCATTCACAGAAGGTGGGATTGCTAGTAACTGGGAGCTCTAATGTTAGGCGCATAATGGTGCACCTTGGGGTACGCCTGTGAAAGAAATCCAGTGTGCACTCTGTGTGCATACTGGAGAGTCATCATCCCAGACGTGAAACTGGTCCTTCCAGATGCCATGAAGAGCACAAGGTGCATCCAATTGCATGTAGAGGCTCATGCCGGTACTAATGACATGTTCTGCCTTGGATCGGATGACATTCTCCCCGGTTTCCGGTGCCTATCTGAATTGGTAAAAACTACAATTCGCGTTTTCGAAATTAACGCAGAGCTTACTGTCAGCAGCCGTATGGCAGGCGACAGTCAGGTTGGTGTTTCACAACTGTCTGGGGAGTCTCCAGACACGTCTTCAGCCTGGAATTTCACTGACCGGAGTAGAATTGCGGTCAATGGTGAGTCCCGCTTCGAACTGAGCCCCAATGACCAGTGAGGACGTGTCTGGAGATGCTCTAGACAGCGATGGGACAATAACGTGACTATCACCCGCCATATGGCACAATAACCAGGAGTGATGCTTTCGTGTGCCATTTCCTTTCATAGCAGGACGCCTTTCGTTGTCTTCTGCAGCAGCCTTATATCACAGAGGTACATCGATGACGTTCTACGCCCCGTTTTGTTGCCCTTGCTGGCAAGCCACCCTGAGCTGGCATTTCAGGAAGATAAAGCCCGGTACCACATAGAGAGACTTTTTACTGCTTGTCTTCGTGCATGTCAAACCCTGCCTTGGCCAGCAAGGTCTCCGGATCTCTCCCAAATTTGGAGCATTACGGGCAGGGCCCTCCATCCGCCTGGGGATTTTGACGATCTAAAGCGCCGATTGGAGTGAATTTGGCACGATAACCCTCAGGAGGACATCCAATAGCTCTGTCAACTAATATTCACTATCAAAAACAGTCTTCATCACAAATAATTTATTCCGGTGGCCGGTTTCGACCGCAACTGTGGTCATCTTCAGACCAATGAGTAAGAACCTCCTTCCGGTGGGAAACCGCTAGTCAGTAGTGATTTACCACCAGAAGGAGGTTCTTACTCATTGGTCTGAAGAGGACCACAGTTGTGGTCGAAACCGGCCACCGAAATAAATAATTTGTGATCAAGACTGTTTTTGATGGTAAATATTTGTAATAACATTGATCACTGCATACTCCCACAATGTATCCAAAAGTAATCTGCCAACTAATGTCAAGCGAATAACTGCTTGCGTAAGGGCCAGATCGTGGACCAACGCATCATTCACTTGTTCAGTTTGTGAAGCTCTTTCTCTTGAATAAATCATTCCAATTTTTCTGAAATTGTAATTTTGTCTGTACATGTACATCACATCTAGCTATTTCCGTCCAATTCGGATAATTCTTCGTGTTGCGCCCTTTTTTGTCATAGAGTCTATACGTATTATATTACTTATTTTCAGCATTTGTGAAATTAAATAGTTTAATAAACGTAACATTAGAGATTGGAAAGAAGGTGTCCGTATTTTTTGCTGAAGACATACCATTACGATATAACGACACGAACATTCATCTCGTCTTCCTCGTACGATCATTTCATTTCATAAAAAATGGAAACTTCGTTCCTTCGTACGAAATATTGCAAAAGGAAAATTTTGTAAGCTCTAGAACTTCTTTGGGTAAACAATAATTAATTGAAACCCTCACCTGCTGACAGGTGCTGTTGATATACCTCGATGGGGACAGCTGAAAATGTGTGCCCCGACCGGGACTCGAAGCCGGGATTTCCTGCTTACACGGCAGACGCTCCATGCATCTGAGCCACCGTGGACACAGATAAATAGCGCGCTTCCCGTGAGACCCACATTCCCAAATGTCCACAGTCTACGTAAGTAATGTTCGCAATAGATATTTGCCCATGCACGGTCATCAATGGTATCTGTTTTTCGAGAACAGTTACTATCTTCATATATAGGTAAATGATTACCCGGCCATTGATCTTCGTCGATGCGAATGCGCACAGGTTGCCCGAATTCTTACGGGAATCGTCACCTTAGCTGGCGCGAGTACTGAGTGGATGGGCAAATATCTATTAGGAACATTACTTATGTAGACTGTAGACAGTTGTGAATGTGGGTCTCACGAGAAGCGTGCAAGGGATAAGTCCCTGTAGTGGCGGTATTCATCTGTGTCCTTGGTGGCTCTAATGGATAGAGCCTCTGCCATGTAAGCAAGAGGCCCGGGGTTCGAGTCCCGTCGGGGCACACATTTTCAGCTGTCCCCATCGAGGTATATCAACCACACCTGTCAGCAGCTGAGAGTTTGAATTAATTATCGTTTATTCTAGAGAAACTGCACGGTCATCAATGGTATCTGTTCTTCCGAGAACAGTTACTATCTTCATATACTTCTTTGGTTCTTCTACGATTACAGCGAAATTACGTACGACTGCCGTTTTTCAATAATGAGTAACAAAACTGCAGTTATTAAGAAACTACAAGCAATAAAAAGTTCAGGAAAAAAGTGATACAGAGTAAGAGAACGTGCTTCGAAGTAACAAGAGCACTTTTGTCTTAATTCTAGATTCCAGCTCTTGAGAAAGAAGGGATAGCCATGCTTGTCTTTTTGCCTGCGGCCAGTTATTGGAGGTGGTTTGGCTTGGAAGACATGCTGTGTATGAGAGGACTGCAGTCAATACAGGAAGTAGTAGACCCTTAACGGTCTGAATGAAGAGAAACAAATCCCTGTCATAGAACAGGACAAGTGGCTCACTAATTATGGAAGGCCGTGATTCTTACCTTACAGCGGAAATTAGCAGTAAAGTGCAAACTTAAACAGCGGAAAGAACTTCAAAAATAAGCTTATATTATAATGACCTGTAAATACAGACTGAGCTTTTGAGCTTAGCCGTGCGGAGAGGCCGCGCGGTTTGAGGTGCCATGTCACGGCCTCCAGCCACAGGTTCGGGTCCTACCTCGGGCAGGGGTGTGTGTGTTATTCTTAGAATAAGTTATTTTTGAGTTAATTTAAGTAGTGTGTAAGTCTAGGGACTGATGACCTCAGCTCAGCAATTTGGTCCCTTAGGAATTCACACACATTTGAACAATTTTTGAGCTTATGTTATCTCGTTTTCCAAAGCAGGAGAAGAGGAGTAAATGATGCAGAGTCTTTTATGAAGGAAGAGATGAAAGGTATAGGATATTAAGTGTTTACCTGTGGAAACGAAGTTTAGAGGGGCACAGATTACAATTACTATGATTCGTGTTGTCTTCACGCTGCAGAATAGCGTGGCTCACTGGTTAAATGCCGGTCTACAGATCCACATATCTCATGTTCAATCTCCAGTCCATTCTAGGAATTTCATCTGTCACTTTTCACTACTTTTACTTACAGCAATGTTTTTTAATCTAAAAAATGCCGAGACGCACAGTTCGGCATCCAAATTAATATGAATGTCCCCTACAAGTAACTGGGGAAGTCAGTTAAAAGGCCGGAGGAATGCAACGGCATACCACCTCCAATAGTGCCACCATCTTCCAGATTACATTAAATTTATTTGTAGTTGAGAATATGGACAATCATCAGCTGCAAAATGGAATGACGACTATGAAAATTTATGCCGGATCGGGTCTCTAACTTATAATTGAGGCTTATCGCGAGCGGTCGCCTTACCATTAAGCTTGAAAGGGTCCTGTAGCCACGTTTCATTAGTCCGGTAGCCCATTTTCACTAGCATTTCTCTTTCTTTTCCTTGTTTCTCTTTTCTCATAAGTCTCATAGTGGTGTGATTGAATGTGGTTGTGTGTCACGTTGCTAGACGGTGGCGTAGTCTGCTGCAGAAAGTCAGCGATAGTCATACAGATTCAGCAGCAGTTGTACAGAAAAGACAACTCTCGTAGTGGTCAAGTAGGCAAAGAGGTTTGCGCTACTTGTGAGAAATTCACCTGCGTTAGGTTGATGGCGGAAGTGGCATCTTTGGGTTTTCCGGGCCACGCGGAGCGTGGAAGAGGCTGGAGAAGAAGCGGGAGGCAGTCTGCCGCCGGTACGGGAAGCGTCCACAGCTGTGCTCCAGTCGAAGAAGGGTGAGTTAGACCAAGGCTTCCCAACCTTTTCAGTCGAAAATCCATGGCGGACCCCTAGTCAGTCAAGAGCACAGTAAATTCAAATTTCAGAGCGAAACCCATGGGAACTGAAAGCTTCTTAATGTAGGTGCCATGTCCCCCCCCCCCTCCCCTCCCCCGAAGTATCAATAGTCTTTGGTTTAGAGATGAATGAAAAGAACTTGAAATTAACGATCCAACTGGAATTCTCACTGTATCCAGACACTAGTGGATTTACACCCTTTGTTCAACACACTATAGCCTGATTAAAATTACTTGGTAATTGAAATTTCACGCGATGGACCTGTCTTCCTCCAAGAGCAATCAACGTCACGTCCAAACTGTTCGCTGTTGACAAGCTGTCGCTTATGGTCTGTTCACTTCCACTATTTGGCTACTGTTATGTAAGGAGCATGCATATTTCGTAACAGTCGTGTGTGTGTGTGTGTGTGTGTGTGTGTGAGTGTGTGTGTGGTTTTTCGTGAAATCCGAAGAAAAATGTTCAAATGTATGTAAAGTTTTCCTTTGATCGTCCTCTCTCATCATTCATTTCAACTGGAAACTTCCCTTGTTGTGAAGGCGATGGAGAAACTGCAGCCTTCTTCAATGATCCTGACTTCAGCCACCAATCCATGTTAGTAGTAATACACTGGTCAAAAATCGACTTATGAAATAGGTAGTGCACTGACAAGGCAAGTTTAACATTTAGTGGTGCCTGGAGCCGCATACGTGCCAGCGAGCGATGTGATTGGTCGACAAAGCTCGCTCCGCGCATGCGTAAAAGGTTTCAGCGCATCTAGTGCCGTGAGCCAGCGCACAAACGACCCCCGTATTGTCGCTAAACAGTCGATCAGAGAAGTCGCATTCTCCGGCACTAAACTGTGTATACGTTCTCATATAGGAACCGCAAAGGCTGCTTGGGTATACGACCTGAAGTAAAAATACACATGTTTTTCACACGAAAAAAAAATAGTGATGAATTTGATTTTCACATTTTTATTCAATAATTTTACTCATTATTTTAGACGATTTGGTGAAAGGCGGCCGCGGACCCCCTAGAAAGAGCCGGCGGACCCCTAAGGGGTCTGCGGACCACAGGTTGGGAAGCCCTGAGTTAGACTGACCGCGTGGCGTGTTGTTACTTGGCGAGAGGAGACCTTTTAGCTTTTGGTCTCGCTTTCCAACTCTGAAAGAATGCTTTGCCTTGTCGCTGCAAGGAATGCAAAACTTTGGCAGATTTTTCTTTTAGTAAATTTCTGTAGCAGACTAGGATCGGCCGGAAGAGCGCCACACAAAGGTGTCGATAAGAAGTGAGCACTCGCTTCTGTATGAATATCTGTTTGCCTTCAGCTGTGCCTGTACACGCTTTTGTTTTTCTAAATATTAATAGCTTTGCCCTCTCGTAATATGTGTCTATCGTCCGTGGGGAGCCAACCACGTGGTAGAACATTAGAGATTGTTGGGCTACCGTCACCACTAACTGTCCGATCTCATGCTTTTTTTTTTTCTTTTTTTTTTTTTTTTTTTTAAAGAATGTTAACTGTTCATGATTGTGTGATGTGATAGTGTTGCAACTTGGCCACGATACCTAGAAATTGCGTCTCCACAAACCACGTGGGCGCGCTGGTGTACTGCGAAACGTGTACCGCTTTACGAGTTATTGCGATAAGTTATCAGGCAACAGCAGTTGTATGAATGATTCACACCAATGATTTTAGGTGTAGATTATAACGGTGAATGTATCGATGCTTTTCTTTAATGTTTTAGGATTTAATGTTATCAGGAATTGTGTACATGCCTCACATCCATATCTTAGGAATAAATGATTTTATCCAAAATTTTCTCTTGTGTTCCGAGGTTACGTTTTTGCACCTAAGCCACTCAACTCATAGCTTTCCGTTAGCACATCCAACGCGTTTCCTTACGCACAGGTCCAGTGATTAGCTTCCCCTTTTATTTTAAAACAAATGCTTTAGATTAAGTCTTATTTTCAGGTGTGTTGGTTTGGTTCAAATGGCTCTGAGCACTATGGGAGTTAACAGCTATGGCCATCAGTCCCCTAGAACTTAGAACTACTTAAACCTAATTAACCTAAGGATATCACACAACACCCAGTCATCACGAGGCAGAGAAAATCCCTGACCCCGCCGGGAATCGAACCAGGGAACCCGGGCGCGGGAAACGAGAACGCTACCGCACGACCACGAGCTGCGGACTCAGGTGTGTTGCTGAGAGCTGATCTTATGTACAGTGTTCATACATTTTCTAGTTTATTTTAAATGTTTGATTCTCGTGAACAGTGCACGGGCAGTACTATTAATTAAATCGCATCCTCTATGAGCGATATCACGACGTATGCATTTTTATGAGTTTTTGGTCTGTGATGAAATTAATTTATTTTCCGACTCGGCCAAACCTTTGATTAGTTGTATGGTTAGAGTCGGTGGCGACCCTAATCTTAACGTAATAACCCGTAGAAACAGGTTAGTTACAAGCTGTCCGAGCACGTCTCACGGCCTGTGCCTACGTTGTTAAGAAACACGATGTCTTTCGGACAGGCACGCAATATCTTATTTATCTTCCGACTACAGGCGAGCGACTTTCAATTAAACGTCTCTCCTGTACAGGAATATACACTCTTGGAAATGGAAAAAAGAACACATTGACACCGGTGTGTCAGACCCACCATACTTGCTCCGGACACTGCGAGAGGGATGTACAAGCAATGATCACACGCACGGCACAGCGGACACACCAGGAACCGCGGTGTTGGCCGTCGAATGGCGCTAGCTGCGCAGCATTTGTGCACCGCCGCCGTCAGTGTCAGCCAGTTTGCCGTGGCATACGGAGCTCCATCGCAGTCTTTAACACTGGTAGCATGCCGCGACAGCGTGGACGTGAACCGTATGTGCAGTTGACGGACTTTGAGCGAGGGCGTATAGTGGGCATGCGGGAGGCCGGGTGGACGTACCGCCGAATTGCTCAACACGTGGGGCGTGAGGTCTCCACAGTACATCGATGTTGTCGCCAGTGGTCGGCGGAAGGTGCACGTGCTCGTCGACCTGGGACCGGACCGCAGCGACGCACGGATGCACGCCAAGACCGTAGGATCCTACGCAGTGCCGTAGGGACCGCACCGCCACTTCCCAGCAAATTACGGACACTGTTGCTCCTGGGGTATCGGCGAGGACCATTCGCAACCGTCTCCATGAAGCTTGGCTACGGTCCCGCACACCGTTAGGCCGACTTCCGCTCACGCCCCAACATCGTGCAGCCCGCCTCCAGTGGTGTCGCGACAGGCGTGAATGGAGGGACGAATGGAGACGTGTCGTCTTCAGCGATGAGAGTCGCTTCTGCCTTGGTGCCAATGATGGTCGTATGCGTGTTTGGCGCCGTGCAGGTGAGCGCCACAATCAGGACTGCATACGACCGAGGCACACAGGGCCAACACCCGGCATCATGGTGTGGGGAGCGATCTCCTACACTGGCCGTACACCACTGGTGATCGTCGAGGGGACACTGAATAGTGCACGGTACATGCAAACCGTCATCGAACCCATCGTTCTACCATTCCTAGACCGGCAAGGGAACTTGCTGTTCCAACAGGACAATGCACGTCCGCATGTATCCCGTGCCACCCAACGTGCTCTAGAAGGTGTACGTCAACTACCCTGGCCAGCAAGATCTCCGGATCTGTCCCCCATTGAGCATGTTTGGGACTGGATGAAGCGTCGTCTCACGCGGTCTGCACGTCCAGCACGAACGCTGGTCCAACTGAGGCGCCAGGTGGAAATGGCATGGCAAGCCGTTCCACAGGACTACATCCAGCATCTCTACGATCGTCTCCATGGGAGAATAGCAGCCTGCATTGCTGCTAAAGGTGGATATACACTGTACTAGTGCCGACATTGTGCATGCTCTGTTGCCTGTGTCTATGTGCCTGTGGTTCTGTCAGTGTGATCATGTGATGTATCTGACCCCAGGAATGTGTCAATAAAGTTTCCCCTTCCTGGGACAATGAATTCACGGTGTTCTTATTTCAATTTCCAGGAGTGTACATAATAAAAGCACGGGTACAGCTTGTTGACGTATGGCTGACGACATATGGAAGTCTTCCTGCAGCTGTGTGTGGGCAGTATACGAGTACACACAAAGGCATAGGAGTGAAGTAATTTCAGTTTAGCAATAGTTCGGTGATGGTTACCACTGAAGAGGATAGGGGGCGTACTCACTGACGCTGAGCGTTGAGCCGAAGGCCTTGTGCGAGGTGGCGGGCGTCTCCCAGCCGTACACGGAGTGCGAGTCGATGTCCGGGTCAACATCGACAGAGCACACGGTGCTGGTGCGGCGCCTGTGGGAGGCGGTGCCGTCCGGCTGCCTCTCCGCGTCCTTGTCTTTCTCCAGCGGAGTCTCCTTATCTGTCACCTCCAGCTTCTTCTCCTCCACCGCCTCGTTTTTGTTTTCTGCTGAAATCAAAGTCACATCGCATAACACTGGTTTGAGATTTCATGACCAATAGGTAGGGGAACACGTAGAAATATCGATCGGAATCACCACTGACATCATTTTCCAAAATTTCTGAGAAGGTGATGTGTTCTAGAATAGTGCCAACAATAAACGATAATATCGCTAGCAAATCACGGTTTGGATTTCAGAAGAGTTTCTCTACTACATTTGCATGTTCACTCATCACATTTCTGGCCGAGCGGTTCTAGGTGCTACAGTCTGGAATCCTGCCTCGGGCATGGATGTGTGTCATGTCCTTAGGTTAGTTAGATTTAAGTAGTTCTAAGTTCTAGGGGACTGATGACCTCAGAAGTTAAGTCTCATAGTGCTCAGAGCCATTTGAACCATCACCACATTTCACAATTATTAAAATAATAATTGGTATTTTCTGCGACCTATCTAAGGCACATGATTGTGTGAATCACAGTATTCCCCTAGACAACCTGAAGTTTTATGGGATTGATGGTATAGCCAACCAATCGACAATGTCACATCTAGCCAAAAGAATGCAGAAACTTGTACTTACAAGGGAAACTCCCCATCCCTCCCCCATTATATTTAGTGCTAAGATGGCCCATTGGATAGCCCTTCAACAAATGAACACAGGTCGAGCACGAAAACAGGAGGAAGGTATACTGAACTGTGGAAAAAAGAAGAAAAGAAAAACAGTGACAGATCCAAGACCAACATGTACAGTATCGAGCTATTTGGAAGACCGTAGCGTCGTTGTTATGTTGTGACGATGTCGGGCAGACAAGGGAGAAATCCGAGTTCAAATATCCCTCGTGCCCATTTTTTTTTCCCACAAAATTATGATCTGTCCGTCCCGTCATAGACGTGTCAGTTCGCTGTATTCAAATTTGTGTCTGTATCGCGGTCTAACGTGTTTGCAACAGTGACGTGTAACAAAGGGACCTCCAGACATACGTACGTCCTATTTGTTCTTCACGAATACCACAGGTTACGTCTCTTTCTTTCCATTTTGGAAGTTTTAGCTCCTTAATTCCTTCGTCGGAACATAGTTCACACCAGTATATTTGTCCGTGGCTCGTGGACTAGTGGCTAGCGCTGCTGCCTCTGCATCACGGGATCCCGGGATCGATTCCCGGCCGGTTTGGGACTGGATGTTTGTGTTGTCCTCATCATTTCATCATCATCATCATCATTCGTGACAGTGGCTAGATTGGACTGTTTAAGAAATTGGACTGCGAAAAAGTTGGGACTTAGTATGGGCGCAGATGACCGCGCAGTTGAGCAGCCCACAAACCAAACATCAACAAACGAGTTTATTTGCTGTTTTCATTTCTGTGAGAGGTCTACGAGGCGTCTCGCCTGCTGTCACTGTTCATCACATTTACTTGCGACGGTAATATAGCCTGACCACATGAATCTTATCCTATAACCAGTGTGTAGTATAATTGCCAATTACGGAAGGAGAACAGACACATCAATGATCGGACGAACAGTTCATAAATTTGTTTAAAAAATGCGCATGAGGGAGATTTGAACACGGATCTCCCGCTTTGTAGTCCAACACTGTGACCAGACAAAAAAACGTTCAAAAGTGTGTGAAATCTTATGGGACTTAACTGCTAAGGTCATCAGTCCCTAAGCTTACACACTACTTAACATAAATTATCCTAAGGACAAACACACACACCCATGCCTGAGAGAGGACTCGAACCTCCGCTGGGACCAGCTGGTGACCAGACAGTGACGACAACATTGGTCTTGCATGTCGCTCTATGTTGCATATCCTGATCTTGGACCGCTCACTGTTTCTACTTTGTTTCTTTTTTCACAGTTCGGTACACCTTCTTCTTGTTTTCGTGCTAGATCTGTTTTCAGTTTTTGATGGGCTATCCACTGGGCCATTTTACCGCTAAATCTGAGAGGGTGCGATAGGGAGTTTTCCTTGTTAATAATTCGACCATTATGGTACAGGGATGTTATTTCGTTTGGAAAGAAATCAGGTATGTGCTTCCCCAAGGCTCAGTATTAGGTCCTTCATTGTTCCTCATATATGTAAACCATCTTCCGTCTAATATACAAAATCAGAATTAGTTGTTTTTGCAGATGACGCTAGTATTATAATTAATCCAGGCGTACATTACAGAAACAGAACAAATGGTAACAATGTTCTTAAAAATATCACTGAATCATTTTCCGCAAATGCCACAACATATTCAGTTCTGCACATCCATGCATACTAAACCAGTGATAAGGGTAACAAACGGTGAGGAAGTAATAAATATGACGGAAACTCCAAAATTCTTGAACGTCCATACTGATGAGAATTTTAACTGAGAAAAACACGTTTTGGAACCAACCACATTTGCACTTACAACCATTGCAAATCTTGGGGAGAGACAGATCAGTAAATTGACACATTTTGCATATCTTTAATCAATAATATTATGTGGAGTGAAGTTTTGGGGAAACTCATCTTTAAACAAGGAAGTCTTCATCGTTCAAAACCGTGCTGCAAGAATATTATATAATGCTAGAATATTATATAATGCTGACCCACGATCATGTTGTAGACATCTGTTTAAGTAATTGAGCATTCAGACTACTGCTTCATAGTATACTTATTCCGCCATGAATTTGTTGCAGATAATCCAATACAGTTAAAAACGAACAATGATGTACTTAACTACAATACCAGAAAAAAATGACATTCATCACTCCAAATTAAGGTTTTCTTTAGCACAATAAGGGGCGCACAACGCTTCAACTAAAATTTTTGATCGCTTACCTTGGGGATATAAAATGTCTGACAGATAACATTGTACAATTTGAAAACAAACTGAAAAAGTTTCTACTTGACAACTCCTTCGATTCCGTAGAAGACATTCCATTATAGTAATGTTTGAGAGGTGGTGTGTAGGAATTATTAACTCACATCTTCATACTAAAAAAAGTCTCATAAGTATTCAGAAGGTAGCATAGTTACAAACTAATTAGCGATGCGAATGTATTGACTTGTTCCACATCATAACGATTTATCGTGCAAAATGATTCGTAGAAAATGAAAATAACTAACTAACTAGTCAACGCGGAAATTCTGACAGACACAAAGGCAAGAGTGAGATTGTGAGAAGCACTATCGGAAGAGTGTGAGATCAAGGCTGGTGGGGTCCATTGTCACCAGTTTTGTTCAACTCAGCACTGGGTGAAATGATGAGAGAAAGGAGAGAAATTAACGAGAAAACGGGAATAGCAAAGACGCACGAAGAGGATAGAAAGAACAGCTGAGCCCAAGTGCAGATCACGTAGCTATAACAAGTAAGACGGAAGAAGATGCAGCGGCAAAATTCGACAACTTAATCAAGATACCCAAAAGAGGAGGGGGGGGGGGGGGTTGAATATCCCCTATAACAAGAAAAAGTCATTGATTACCACAAGGAATTGCAAAAACACCAGAAGCCACTGTGCAAAAGGAGAACAGATTTAAATATCTGGCAGGACATATAGCAGAAAGAAACGGGAGTAATGAGAGAAAGATAGAGAAGATGAAGAAGATGAAGTCGGCCTTCTGTATGACCATAAATGAACCTGATGTCCCTTCTAAGGGGCGTCACGCGCATTTTCTCTGGAGTTTCGGCAGATATTTTCAGTTTAGATTTTGCGGTATGCACTTGGAGTCACTCCAAACAAATACTGATCATCATGTCTTTCCTGTGACGCCCAGTCGGAAAGCGTCGGATTGTTTACCGTGTAAGGCGTATGCTTCGCCGGCGATGGGCGAGGCATGACAGAATCTCTGACCAGAGAGTAGTTTATTGTTAGTTGTTGCTTGTCGCGAGCCTGCGCTAGTCTGCGCGAGTCGGCAGTAGTAGTCAGTCGGATACAGTAGTAGTCGGTCTGCAGTAGTAGTCGGTCGGCTTTAGTAGCGAGTGGACAGGAGTAGCCTGCGGGAGTCGGCATGCGTCGGCTGTGTGCTCTGCTCGCGACTCTGATCAGGACTCTGGAGGATGAGTATTGTTGTAGAAGGTAAAGAAGCAGCCTTGCGCATATTTAATAATGTATGTTATTTGTAATTTAATTTGTTCCAAAAAGATGCCCCAATAATAATTTTCATAATATAAAGTAATTTTTTAAAGAAAAGCATTCATTTCAATTTAAAGAATATTTCCATTCCTTGATCATTCCTTCCAAGAATTAGAAAAAATATACGCCAGCATTGCACGAAGCTGTGCTAAAAAAATTTTTGCATAAGAGCAGATATATACGCAGTTTTATTGAGGTAAGAATTTTTGCTTTTTTATTCAGAATACAGGGCCGAAGGTCAGCGCTGCTGTCCTTATAAAATTTACCAGATATTTTTATTTCTGTTGGGAGGTTACTTTTCGTTCATGGTTCATTATTTAATCAATATTATTGTGGAGTTTATGGTCAATTATCATTCATTAATTTTTGTGTGAGGAGGTTACACTTGGCTCCATTCCACATTTTTCATTTAATAATTTTTGCAGAGAGGTTACACTTGGCGACATCCGGCCAGGATCGTATTTCTTTGTGAATCTTCTGAGAAGTAGTCATATATCTGCTCTTAATTACTTAAATGTAGTTTGCATCTGGCGCAACGCATTTACTAATTTGTCACTCTTTCTTCCACAGATCGTCGGCAATTTGTTGCTCTTTGTTGTATTTGTGTTTGTTGGATTTTGTATTGTCTTTGTTTTATTTGTGAATAATTTTGATTTATGAGAAATGCTGCGAAAAACTGTTAACAGTACATCGCGATGTGTAATGAGTGAAATAGCCGATTCTAATAATTTGACCGATAGTACTTGCGACACGCAGTGTAATGATGACAATCCTCGATTTACAGACAATCAGTGCGTACCGACCACTAATAATGATTTTTATCCTAATGATGAACAAATGAATTCAATTGTGTCCTCTGTTAATTTGACGACAATCGATGACGCGGGACGTTCTATTACAACGAACGCTGCCCAGCTTGACACACCCGGTTTGCAAAATTTACGTAATGAACAGACAAATTTTTTTAACGAAAATGAACAGTTTAATCAGAGTACGACAGATTTATTTGATTCCGGTGTAGTGACTAACAGTGCACATCCGATTGGCGAACATTTTCAAAAATTACAGAATGACCAAATGGTTACAGAAAACGTGACAAATGCCTATACACCATCACACAGCACAGAGAATGCATCAGCTATTTTTGGCTTGGATCAAATTATGGCAGTATTTCTACAGTTTAAGAAGGAACAAAACGAGAATCTCAAACAACAATTTAGTGAAAATTTAAAACAACTTAGTGAACAGAACAAACAACTTAGTGAAAAACAAGACAACCTTAATGAAAATTTCAAACAACTTAGTGAACAGAATAAACAATTTAATGAAAAACAAGACAACCTTAATGAAAAGCTAGACAACAATTCCAAACAGTTGAATGAAAAATTAGACAACAATTCCGGACAGCTTAGTGAACAAATTACAGCTGTTGCCGCGCAATGTCATGATAATAAAGAAAAATTACGTGAGGAAATTGAGGCTTGTGCTAAGAAAAGTAGCGAAGAAATTAGATCTGTTGCGCAAGAATTAAGGGATATGCAAACAGCTGCAACAGAATCACTTAGAGACGAAATTAGTGCAGTCGGTAAACAATGCTCTGAAAAAGCAACACAGTTACGCGACGAGTTTAAATTAATGACAGCAGAACTTTCGCGCACACTGGATGCAAAAGTAGACGCGAAATTCGACCAACAGAATAGTCAAATTGACGAACGTTTTAATCACCACCTACAAAACAGTGAAACGCGTTTCCGTAAATTTATACAGGAACAAAATAAAGTAAAGCGACAAGTCATGGAAACAATTACTGCACAGAGACAGGAAGATAAACGTAAATTGTTTGCGAAAGCAAAAACGTACGTAGACAACAATATCGCTACAGTATCAGACGAAATTTATACCATCAAACAGTTGAACACCGAATTGCGTGATGAAATTTCCGATCTTAAATTAAAAACAGACACACACACAGTAGATTTTCAAACAGTGACCGACAGACTCGAACAATTAGAACTAACACAGGATTCCGATGTCATCAAAGCTGACGTTAAAAAATTGAACGAAACCACACGTAAAATACAAAAACAAATTAATGCTTCTGACACTAAAAACGAGGATCAGGTAAAAATACTGACTGAAAAATATGATGAATTGGCCAGTCGTATTGACGTTATTGAATGTAATAATGACAGCAAATCAGACGATACTTCACCGATTTCGTTTAATCAAACACCTGAATTCCAAAATCTACAGCAGACAATCAGTGAGATAGATTCGTCTAATAATACATTGCGTAGAAAATTGTCAACTTTACAACAAGAAGTGACAGAGATAAAAAATATTTCAGTTAATAACACGTCACAGCATACGGCACATTCCGAACATTTCTCACACTCCCACAGTCAGTATAATTTGGGTAATTTACAGAGAGTACGCGACTTAGATTCCAAACAGTCACAGACAAATAGATTCTCATACAATCCTGAACCTGTTCAGACGTACAGAGACGATAATTTTGATTATAAGCATTTTCTGTCCATGAGAAAATTTAAAGTATTTAAAAATGACAGAACACAGATTCATCCCTTGAATTGGATACAACAATTTAGCTTTGCTTTTCCACCAACTTGGCCTGTAACGCACAAACTTGAATTCATTTGCAGTTTTTTGGAAGGCGAACCGGCAACTCGTATGAGACCGATCGTGAGACAATGCTATTCGGTAGGAGAATTTCAGAACGCTTTTCTGTCAGCGTATTGGTCGAAGACGACACAGCACGGAATTAAGGATCAACTAATTAGTTTACCAAATTATGAGAACTCAAATTTTCCCAGTGTCACGCAATTTTTTGAGCACATGGTCCAACAAAACCAGTACTTAAGTGAACCATATAGTGAATCTGCACTTATTCAGTTATGTATTTCTAAATTGCCACGATCATTAAGAGTGTCACTTTTAACG
The DNA here is from genome assembly GCF_023864345.2 of Schistocerca serialis cubense. Classification (NCBI taxonomy): domain Eukaryota; kingdom Metazoa; phylum Arthropoda; class Insecta; order Orthoptera; family Acrididae; genus Schistocerca; species Schistocerca serialis. The sequence continues at coordinate 762,018,033 of NC_064641.1, read as the reverse complement.
AGTCAGCAAAAAGAAAATATTTCGGCATTCAGAGATCTGTTACAGCTTTTGGAAGTGCAGCAATCGGATTATTCCTTTATAAACAAAAATTTTTCATATAATAACCAAGGTCAACAAACATACAGCAATTACGATCAGCCACGCAATTTGAATAGGAAAGCTAATAGACGCTTCAGGAACGAAAACTACCAGAACTTTAATAACAGACAAAATTTTAATCATCAGTATCGTCAAAATTATCTGCAACAGGAACCACGTGTTGGTAACAATATAGGTTTTTCCCAACAACAGCAACAAAACCAACTGGTTAGCATACCTAACCAGCAACGTAGTACACAAAGTCAGTCAAGCTTTAATGTTTCGCCGCGTACGCGTATAGCGTCGGCCCCAACTAATAGTAATGCACAGCAACAAGGAAATCAGTACGTACAGAAAACACACTATTTCAATTCCTATCGCAATGCACCGTATAGAAATGACTATCATGACAGACGTAAAAGTAATGAGCACAATTTTCAGCGTACATTTAATAACAGTAGGTCTTATCAGCAGCAAGAACATCAGCAACAACATATTATCATGAATGAACCAGACGGTAGGTATCATCCAGAGCGTAACACGTCTGGAAGAAATAACAGAACAGTTCAAATAGTCGAAATGCCACAGCAGCCTCCCGAAAATAATAACACGTCAGATAGAATTTGACTAGATACAGTACAGGCTGAATCTTCCAGCAACGTGAGCAATACTTCAGATACACAGAATCTTGTTCACGAAAATGTTATTACTTTTGACGACATCCGAGACACTCTTTTGCAGGAAAGACCAGTTGTTCAAAAAACCATTTCACACCCTGTCATCGAAGTTAAAATTGGATCATCTAAATTTTCAGCAGTAATCGATTCTGGATAACCTATGTCAGTTATAAATGAAGAAACTTTCAACGAGTGTAACAAAGAGAATACTTATCCTACGTTACCATTAGGCAAAACGAAAGTAAAAGGAGCAGTATCTAGTAAAGGAGAAGACGTAAAATTACAGACACATTTATCATTTTGTATTGCAGGTCATACGTTTCACTCAAATTTTTGGATTGTTCGCTTGTTGACAACAGACATTATTTTAGGTACGAATTTTCTGGTACAACACGATGCCGTTATTGACTTTCAAAATTCCTATTTAATGTTGAAGGATGAAAATGTATAACTGGCTTTAGAATTTCAGCACTCTTTATCTGCGGAAGAACAAACAATTAATTGTACAGAGGTCATTTCCGCATCACGTAACATAGACTGTAATTCCACATTGTTCACAGATACATACGTACACAACTATAATACTCCAGACGAAACCGACTATGACGTTTTACAGATGATTTCTGATAAAGTTAAACAGAGCAGTGCAAATACAGACGACGGACGCACGCAACTACACAAAATTCTCTTACAGCAAGCTCCAGTTCTTGACAACGTTCCTGGTACTATGTCCGGCTTTATGTATGAATTTCAAGTTAAACAGCATGACACATTTAAAGCCATGCATTATCCCATTCCGTATATTCATAGAGAACAGGTTAAGAAGGAATTGCAAGCTATGCTCGACCAAGGAATTATTGAACCGGCAGTTAGTCCGTACATAAACCCGCTCCATATTGTTAAGAAAAAAGATGGTTCACTTCGCCTCGTACTTGATTCGCGTCACATCAATGACATTATTATAAATGAAACAGATCGCCCACAGACACTAGAAGAACTTCTACAGAAATTTCATGGTACTGCTATTTATTCCACATTAGATTTTAAATCTGGAGTTTGGCAAATTCAGCTCCATCCGAACTGCAGAAAGTACACAGCATTTCTCTGTTTTGGTGACTGTTATCAATTTTGTAAATTACCGTTCGGTTTAACAATTTCTTCAGCAGCTTTTATTCGCGGTTTGAATACAATACTTCCGACAGAGCTTAAAGACAGAATCACAACGTACGTAGACGACATTCTTATTGCAGAAGCTAACTGGTCTGAACACAATCTGGTTCTTGAACGACTGTTGCAAACTTTTCGTGCGCAAGGACTCACAGTTAATCTCAGTAAATCGCACTTTGGCAAAACTTCCATAAAATTTCTTGGACATGTAATTTCAGCAGAAGGCATTGCGCCTGACCCGGAAAAACTTCAAGCTTCACGTGGCATTACCGTTCCTACGACGAAGAAACAACTACGCAGTTTTTTGGGTTTAATTAACTTTTTTCGTAAATTTATTCATTACTCTGCTTTAGACACCCCTAGATTATGTCGATTGACAGGTAGAAACACTAATTGGTCCTGGGATAGGCAAGCACATTCTGAATTTGTGAACCTGAAAGAAGCCTTGTTGAATGCACCACTTTTATCGCACCCAGATCTTACTAGAAATTTTTCTATTGCCACCGACAGTTCTAACACCGCTTTAGGCGTACATATTTTTCAGGAAATTGAAGAAGATGGTTGTACAGTAATTAAAAACATCGCTTTTGCAATTCGCATTCTGTCACCTGCTGAACGTAATTATTCTGTTACAGAACTTGAAACATTATGTGTTGTACGGGCTTTTACCAGATTTAGGCATTTTCTTTATGGAAGACCACAGAGCGATACAATTTTTACTTTCGGCTAAATTTACACACGACAGATTAAGTAGATGGAAACTTTATTTGCAGGAATTTAATTTTACGATTGTTCACATTCCCGGCACACAAAATATTGAAGCAGACACACTATTCTGTTCTCTCAGCAACAATCAGCAAGACATCGCAACCAACGTCTGCAAAGCAAATTTCAGCATCATGTACATTCAACAAGTTGCATTTGAAAATTTTATTTCATCGTCATTACAAGACATATCACAAGGGCAGAATAAAGACAACGTATGGAAAGAGATTAAACAGCTTTGGCAAGATAGGAATAATGTTACCATTAGAAACCATTACACTGTACGCAATGACATTCTGTTTCGCCGCTCTCATTCTGACAGCAACAATTGGTTATTATGCATTCCTGACGAACTTGTTAACAAATTAATCTGGTATACTCATTTAAGTTATGCACATTACGGAGCCAGAAAATGTTTTCTTATACTGAGACAGAACTGTTATTTTACCAACATGGAGAAACGTATTCGACGAGTTTTAGCGTCATGTAAAATCTGCCAGAAAGCTAAATCAGACACGACTTCACATATTCCTCCATTATATCCCATTGTACCTGTTAAATTGAGACATATGGCCGCTGTAGACATTTTTGGTCCGATTCCCAGAACTAATAGAGGTTTTTGCTACATATTTGTCGCTGTTGAACTCACTTCAAAATTTGTTACCTTCACTCCGTTAGGCAAAGCTACTGCTAAAACTGTTTCGAAAGCATTTGTAAAACATTTTCTATTTCATGTAGGGCATGTGTTGAAAGTGATTTCCGACAATGGATCACAGTATGTTATGGACACGTATGTTACGAGCTAGAAACATTTCTCTGGTCTATATATCCAGGTACCACGCTTCTTCGAACCCTCGTGAACGATTAATTAAAGAAATTGGTAAACTGTGTAGAATATACTGCCATAAATAACATATTGATTGGGACACACACATACTCTCATTCCAAGATGTAATTGATTCCATACCGAATTAATCTACTATGCTATCTCCGTCTGTTATACTGAAAAATGTTGAACCACCTAACAAAATTAAAGAATTAGTAACGTTTCCTACATCTCGTCGACTTCGACACCATGAAATAATTGACATTGCGCTGAACAACATAAAACGTGCCGCAGAGCGCCGGAGAAGACAGCAAAAACAGGTTTGTACACGCCGTGACTTTCACATTGGACAGAAGATATTAGTACGTACACACTATTTATCTAACAAAGGAAAGAGTAGATGCAGCAAATTTGAGCTTCTATACGCAGGGCCATATCGGATTCGCAGCATTCCTCACCCCAATGTAGTACACGTCGAAACTTTGAGAACCAGAAAAGCCAAAGGGAACCACCACATATCCAACATCAAACCTTTTATTGAATGAAGATACTTTATGATTTATCTCACTGTAATGCCATTTCCTAATTTTTATGATGGCTTATGCAATTATATTCACATGAACACCTACTGATGATCATCGTAATTTTTTTCTTGGCAAGGTAAGGTTAGCAGGTCACTTTTCTTGTCGTTACACATCAGACAGTGCACATTTTCCAGATAAAATTACATATCTTACGAATAATTATGCAATTCCATCTAGTGATATATTAATTTTATCAAATTTTCTCTCCATTAAAGTCTTCAATTCTCGCCTCTATTAACTACACAACATACAAGCTGTACACAAAGAAGATCACATTTCTTGTCGTTATACACCCTAGACCGTGCATATTTTCCATTTTTTATGTATGTATGAGTGTTTTCCTGTTTTGTTTGTATGTACTATGAAATATTTAAGATATAACAAACACCAGTTGACTTTATTATTTTGCCTTATGACTATTTTACATTTTTTTTTTTTGCTGCTACATTGTGATACACAGTGTACAATTTTGCTTCTGAACACTGTCGATGTTTTTGACATATTACGTTTTCTGTCATGTTATGCTGTATGCTCCATTATGTTATTATAAACCAGCTTTTATCTAATGGGTATATGAATTAAATACAAGACATCAATCTTTGTTCATCATTTTCAGAAAGAAATAACGTGTAAACGAAATAAATTAAACAGAAATGGGAATTTCACCTTCGGAATGAATGAAAGAGGATGCAATACCTCGTGATGAAGAGTAAATGGATCAGAATTAACAAGCATTAACAAGAATATACTATTCACATCGTAGAATAGCAGTCTTAACTAATTTTTTCTTTCAGAATACGAGGCGATTGATGCAGGCTGTCAGACAGAACTACACATCTTAGTTTTAGTGATGAAATATGCTAGAAATAAGGAATAGTTGTATAATGAATAATGAAGTTACTTTTCTGCAGATGATAATGAATGGTGATGAATAATGATGAAGAATATGCTACTATGGATAATGAAGTTTTTCTTTACAGGTGATGATAATAATGGAGTTATGGTGATAAGGATAATGAAGTTTTTTCTTTGCAGATGAAATAATGATGAAGTATATATATTTACTGTTAGTTAAGAGATGTTATGTAGTTGTTTAAGTATTTGTTGCAGTTCGTTTTGACAGTATGTCTTATATCGCATGGTATGATGACTGAAGGTTTTGGAAAGGACAGCTAGAGAACATATCTATTTTTTATACACATTTCACTACCTGTTAATTCGAAGTTCACTACATTTCAGCATAATATGCGTTTCTTCTTTCAGTTTCATAATCCATTTTGTATATTTTACAGGAGAAATTATTCATGAAATTAATGTGGTATAAATAGTTGTTTATTAAACCTATGTCGTTTATGAATGTGATCAAATAAATTCTACTTGTTTCATAACCTTGCTACAGCTGACTCATGACGAATGACGTTACACATCTTCATTTGCAGCAATAACTCAAAAGCAAACAAAGTAATTACCAGTCCCAAATAATGCTACTAGTTTAAGAGAGTTCTGAGTAATACTGATCAGCTCTGAATAGTATGTCACTTCAATAATGACTTCTGAATAATACATACAAAAAAATGCTTTGTAACTGGCCAATGAATGCCACTGTTTATTGTAATAAGATGACTTATGATGCCAATGATTACTATAATTAGATTAATTATGTATAAATGGTATGCCAATAATTAACTCATTTTGAATAATGACTTCTGAAGAATAAAAAAAAATGCTTTGTAACTGGCCAATGAATGCCATTGATTATTGTAATAAGATGACCTACGATGTCAATGTTTACTATAATTAGATTAATTATGTAAAATTGTAACTGGCCAATGAATGCCACTAATTACTGTAATAAGATGACTTATGATGCCAATGATTACTATAATTAGATTAATTATGTGTAATTGTAACTGGCCAATGAATGCCACTGATTACTGTAATAAGATGACCTATGATGCCAATGATTACTATAATTAGATTAATTATGTATAAATGGTATGCCAATAATTAACTCATTTTGAGTAATGACTTCTGAAAAATGCAAAAAAAAATGCTTTGTAGCTGGCCAATGAATGCCACTGTTTATTGTAATAAGATGACCTATGATGCCAATGATTACTGAATTATGTTAATACTATTATGTTAATACTATTATGTTAATACTATTATGTTAATACTATGCCATTCATTAGCTTCTGTTTTGAGTGATGACTTCTGATAGTTTGTAACTGGGCAATGAGTGCCAATAATTACTATATTCAGATAATTTATGAACATTATTCTGTAATACTACATACATGGTACAGAAATGTTCAGTAACTGGGCGATGAGTGCCACCAATTACTCAAATCAGTGGTTAGACTAGTGTAATTCTCAATGAAGACTACTATGTGACTTAATGTCCTTCACCTTCTGACCCAATTACCAGAAATTTCTGCAATATCCATTTGTCCTGTCTATCCTCATGATCATGGAGCACTATATTTGGTTTTTGCACTAATTCTACGTTGGTCTACTTTACAAGAACATGGTGTTGACACGACATGCTGTCCACCACCTTGAGCGATGGAGATGTTACTATGGTCCAACTGTTTGGTGTACCTAGTGTACAACCAAAATGATAGCATGGAATATTATTACGACATTTCAGTGTCTTGGCTACACTGATTAATACTTCAAGGAAAAGAGCTTCAGATTGTCTCACTTGGTGTTGTGCTTCTGTAGAAAGATATGGACTTTCAGTGCAGCTGCGTGCAAACTAAAGTGCTACAACCATGACGCAATCCTTCCCATTCCATTCCTATTTCTTGTCAAATGATAAAGACATATACAGTGCGTGTGCACTTCATTTCATTTGTTAACAAGATCACTTGTCCTAAAAATACTAAAGACTTCTATAGTGCGTGTGCACTTTATTTCACTCCTTGATATGTTTATTTGTTGTAAAAATATTAGAGAGTTTTACAGTGCGTGTGCACTTTATACCATTTGTACTCATTAAGTATACATTTTGTGATTCCCAGATATGTTCTGTATTACAGTGCGTGTGCACTTTCGTCATTTTGTTAACATGATTTGTATTAACTGCATATACATTTTGTGATTTGCTGATATATTCTGAACTACAGTGCGTGTGCACTTTATGTCATTTCATTTGTACTCATTGTGTATACATTTTGTCTTTGCTTGATATGTTCTGTACTCAGTGCGTGTGCACTATATTTTATTTCATGTTCTACACCTATATACATGTAAAAATTTTGTGATTGTAAACTTAGTTAATTAAGAAAAATTTGTTGCTCATGGCGAGTCCAATTGACTCACCATCGCTGCCAAATTTTTGCCCCCCCCCCCCAGTGGAGGGTTATGTAAGGCGTACTCTTCGCCGGCGATGGGCGAGGCATGACAGAATCTCTGACCAGAGAGTAGTTTATTGTTAGTTGTTGCTTATCGCGAGTCTGCGCGAGTCGACAGTAGTAGTCAGTCGGATACAGTAGTAGTCAGTCTGCAGTAGTAGTCGGTCGGCTTTAGTAGCGAGTGTACAGGAGTAGCCTGCGGGAGTCGGCATGCGTCGGCTGTGTGCTCTGCTCGCGACTCTGGTCAGGACTCTGGAGGATGAGTATTGTTGTAGAAGGTAAAGAAGCAGCCTTGCGCATATTTAATAATGTATGTTATTTGTAATTTAATTTGTTCCAAAAAGATGCCCCAGTAATAATTTTCATAATATAAAGTAATTTTTTAAAGAAAAGCATTCATTTCAATTTAAAGAATATTTCCATTGCTTGATCATTCCTTCCAAGAATTAGAAAAAATATACGCCAGCATTGCACGAAGCTGTGCTAAAAAAATTTTTACATAAGAGCAGATATATACGTAGTTTTATTGAGGTAAGAATTTTTGCTTTTTTATTCAGAATACAGGGCCGAAGGTCAGCGCTGCTGTCCTTATAAAATTTACCAGATATTTTTATTTCTGTTGGGAGGTTACTTTTCGTTCATGGTTCATTATTTAATCAATATTATTGTGGAGTTTATGGTCAATTATCATTCATTAATTTTTGTGTGAGGAGGTTACACTTGGCTCCATTCCACATTTTTCATTTAATAATTTTTGCGGAGAGGTTACACCCGTTACGAACAAAATTATTTTTCAGGCGGACATCTACGTGCCCATTCGATAAAGAGGTCTCAGATTAGTCTGCTGATATATGATATGTACTAACAGGGACAGTAAAACACGAATACTCTAACAGCGGCTGAGCAGCGCTGCAGCATCGCGATAGCAATCAGCGCAGGCCAGGGTGGTGCTGTCGCTGATGGAGTATTGATTAGCCTTCGTGTTTTATGATATCTGCTAACACATATCGATGAACTACACTAATTTTGGACCACTCTATTGAATGGGCACATAAAATTCTGCTTTAAAAGCAATTTTCTTGGTAACAGGAAACAAACCGACGCTTTGTACGCATGTACGCATGTACGACGTGATGAACAGTATTTTTTTCTTTGGGTGGGGGAGGGCGTGGGTCAAGCTACACACGGAAAAAGCGAAATTGCACATATCTGCCGAATCATAAGAGATAATGGACCTAATGAGGGAGGAAACCATGTAGACGGAAAAAAGAAAGTATCCACAGACGAAAAGGTCAGACACTACAAGCAAACGGGGAAGAATGCTGCACTATATGCGCCGAGACGACAACACTTTGAGGAAGTAGTGAAGAACATGTAGAGAAAGAAGCGTGGAAAATACTGAGGAATACATTGGGCCCTAAAAGAGGTAGTGAGCAATGGATGAGAGGAGAACTACCGCAAGCATGAGGACGCTATCAAGAGAAATCAGACTGAAGAGAGCGAAGTTTGCCGGCCATGTAATGGGAAGAAAAGTAAAATGCAATTCATGAAGGGGCTGCCTATGATCAAAAGACTCCCTAACGCAAGAAGAATAAGAAAAAGAAGAAGAAGAAGAAGAAGAAGAAGAAGAACTAGTCAGTATCCATAGCATGTCTTGGCATTCTTGAGTCTGATACTGAACTGATAAGCTTTCTTCTGGTGGACAGGATGTGAGTTTGGTTAGTGTAGATTTAATATCATTTTTCTATAGGTGGGGAGGGAGTGGGGGGCTTACCTTGCCTTGTCCCTCTCTCGGTACACTTTAGAACAAGCTCAGTGACTCGTCTACGGACACATTTGGAAAGATAAAGACGTTTCAGACACTTCATTTAATTTATATTTTCGGTGAAATGCCATGTACGAGGAAAGACCCTTAAGTAAATAGAGGTCACGCGGAATGTCTGCGAAGTGAAAGCACTTCTGGGCTAACAAGGCGAGGAGACAAGAGGAAGTCTGCCGCCGACAAATCTGGAGAATAAGGAGGGTACTGAAGAACAGTCACCTCGCGCTGAGCTAGAAAGCTGACTGAGCACGCAGGCATACGCGGATGTCCAACAACACCTTACCACGGTGCTTCAAGCGAGTCTACAGTAAGCGTTTGATGACGGTTTCCAACAGCTTTAAAATCGATGTCAGAAGTGTGCTGTAGCTAATGATGATTACTTTAAAGGCCAGTAAAGGAATTTTGCATCTAACTCTTGGTTCCGATGTTTTCCGAGACCATTCACCGAACTTTTCAGGCGCACCTTCTGTATCAGTTGACCAATCGTCAGCCCTGTGGAAGTTCAATCATATATAAACCATTACGTTTTAGGAAAACTTCATTTCTTATATTCGACGATTTGTCAATCATGTATACAACAGAATAAAGTGTTAACTTCAGCCTCTGCATCCTGGTTGGGAAATCTATAGCACAAGTTGTCAGTGTGCGTCTGCAGTCGTACGGGAAGAAAGTGTTAATTTGCATAATTTTATACCCATGATGGATGAAAGAAAAACTTTCTTTGGCTTCTTATATTCTCTAGAATGGAGAAGGATCTAAAAGGGGAGCGTTTTCAGGGCACAGAAGAAACGAAACCAAAATAGTTCCAGACAGCTTATAGCGTACCTTCGGACGATTTTAAAATGTGTTTCTATCAGTTGGTGAAACAGTGGATCAAGTCCACTATATCCGTCTGCCTTTTTTAATACGTAAGTAGTAACAGAATTTTTATGGTTTCTTTTATTGGTTCCCACATCCAATCTTTGTCGATTACCAGCTACGAAAACGGATTTTATTCCCTAGGATCAACACGATCTCGTTGATTTCTTTTCTTCTCTTCTGTTTTCAGTTTCGAACTGAAAAAACTTCAATTAATTTGTCTGTATTGCTAAGATATATTGTACTGCAACAACTAAATCGATATTTCAAGAGCAATTATCACTTACAAGCTGTGTATATTCCGTTCTCTCGAGTAGTAAGACGGGTGAAAACGTGCAGATATATAGTGGTTGGTTGGTTTAGAAAGGGAGGGGTGGGGGTGGGGGGAGGAAGCGATGAAACTGGTGGATAGACACTTTGGTAAGGAACGAAGGTTAGAGTTTAAATGTCGTCGATGGTAACACGATGATGTTTATTGATCGTGTTCTTACCAATGGAGATATTAGCTTCCTGACTAAAATTTAATTTTCTTGAGCAATATAGCTTCAAAGCACGTAGGACTTCGATTTTAAACTGTAAAAATCTTAAAGAAAGAAGCAAGTAACACTTACACGTAATTAAACACTGTTTATGTTTTTCCAGAATGAATTTTCACTCTCCAGCGGAGTGTGTGCTGATATGAAACTTCCTGGTTGATCAAAATTTATTTAATTATTCATGTTGTGTTTGTACGCATGTTTCTTAAGAATGAAGTAAAATAGTTTCACAAGAATTAAATTTGTAATGCAGGGAAATGTCGATGTCTAATCAATAATAAAAAGGTGAACTACAAATCTATCTTCAAATACCTGATTTAGGCAGAAGACCAGGCATTCGCAGAATCTTAAAATTTATATCATGTATGTCTCATTATTCCGCCTGTACTAAAATATTATTCCAAAATATTGATGTTCGTGTCTTGAGTACATGAAACTGTGTAAGGTAAACTTTTGTGGCTTTCACAAATTTTTTGAAAAAGTTTACCGATCAATTTTAAAGCTGTCTGTCGTACTACGCTGTACACAGTTGTTATTGTCTTTGTTTTGTGCCACTGCATTTGAGGTCTAATAATAATATGATTAATAATAATGCTAATAATAATAATAATAATAATAATAAATATTGGAACTCCGCCGTTGCCGGTTGCATCCCGAGGCCTCATCGTCCAAGTGGTGAGGAAGGAGGAGGGGGAGGAGTATCAACCTCGTAAAAAATCAGGGTCCATCTGGCTGCGGATGGTAGTACCCTGTTATAGGGCCCCTACCTAGGGTTACTAGGCGAAGCAGGTCAACGGTCTTAGGGGCAGAAGAGGAAGCAGGATATTTTCCAATGGCGTTGAGAGCGGAAGAACCGAGGGGAGCAAACCCCATAATGAAAGCTCATTAAATCCAGGCGCGACGATTCCCGTATGGGGTGGCTTCTTGGTCAGCGTCTGATTCCATTTTAAGGACGGCTGTTCTAGTTACTCCTGGTCTCACCAACTTTGTTTTATCCCACAAATCTAAACCCACGCAACTACCATGATGGCATAACGTACGGAAACTAGTGCCCCAGCCGGCTCAATCCGGGGCCAAAACTTTGGTTCAAGTAGGGCAATGGACTCTGGGGGCCCTACACCATCATGTTTGGATCAGTCGGAAGATCCATCATGCCGCAAATCAGAACGAAGGAGAAACATTTCTTTGGTACACTTAACGTGAACACCCTATTGAAAATTGGAAAACAAATGGAACTGATCAAAGTACTTGATGAAAACAAAATAAAACTTCTAACAGTCCAAGAAACAAGATTCACAACAGATGAAGTGTCAGTTATGGGCAATTACAGGATACTGAAAGGACGACCAGCTATCAGGGTTAAGAAAACAGAGAAAACGAATAATCCATTGTTAATCCTTGGAACGGCCTTCTTTATTTATAATTCTATAACTGAAGCTACAGCAGAGTTCATATATCCATCTCCTAGACTGCAAGTGGAAACAAATTATACACCATATTCAATGCCCATCGAAGAACTGTTCATAAACCCAGACAAGCATGTCAAGATCCTTATGGGGGACTTCAACGACCAGATTGGAAGAGAGAAAAAATTCCGGAACATTGCGGGCAAATATGTAGCGCACAGGAAGACAAACAGAAATGGTGAAAGGTTGATTGATATTTGTGAATCATTTGGAATGAAAATTATGTCCATTCTGTTTATGAGGGCTCCAAAGCACATGAAAACATGGCGATCACCCAATCCCATGTTAGGAGAATTTCAGATTGATCACGTAGCGACCACCAGCTCGAAGGAAATAATGAACGTCAGAGTGCGGAAAGGTGCTAATTCTGATTCCGATCATTATCTGACAAGGGTCAAAGTGAAACCAATCCCTGGAAACCGGAGAAAGAAAACACTCGGAATGCAGAAGTACAGAAATGAAGAACTAAAAATCAGTGAAGAAATAGTTGTGAAGTATCAGCATGAACTTGACACGTTAAACTCCAACGAGGCCGGCCGTTGTCGCCGAGCGGTTCTAGGCACTGCAGTCCGGAACAGCGGTGCTGCCACGGTCGCAGGTTCGAATCCTGCCTCGGGCATGGATGTGTCTGCTGTCCTTACGTTAGTCAGATTTAAGTAGTTCTAAGTCTAGGGGACTGATGACCTCAGATGTTAAGTCCCATAGTACTCAGGGCCATTTGAACCATTTTTGAACTGCAACGAGTGGGACAAAATGGCTCAAAAGACTCAGGAAGCAGCGAAACAGTTTTCCTTGCTAAGAAAAAGAAACATCTATGGTGGGATGCTGAATCTCAAGATGCCTTGCAGAAACGTTCTGGAGCTTGGAACAAGTGGAATTCTACCAAACAGAACTTCGAAGAATTTAAAACCCAAAGGAGGGCGACAGCAGAAGTATTTAGGAATACCAAACGAAAGTTTGAAAGAGATCAATTAAAGGAGCTAGCAGATAATCTCCAGAAGAACAACACCAGAAGTTTCTATCAGACATTTAAATCAAAACTTAGAAGTTACTCATCACCCAAAATCTGTTTCAAAAATAATCAGTGCAAATTGATTATGAGCAACAAACAGAATTGTGAACACTTGGCTAGATACTTCAAAGAGTTGCTCAACTGTGTCCCACCACCAGAAAAATTAACCTTCCAGAAACCACAAAACAAACTTCCTGATTCCAGTCCACCAATAAAAAGGAAATACGAGAGATCACCAGGGACTTGAAAAACAACGAAGTGTCTGGCAAAGATTCAATTCTTGCAGAACTTTTGAAGTACGCAGGAAACAGTTTCCTGGAACGACTTGAAAGACTCTTACAAAAAATCTGGCTCACAGGAGAGATCTCAGAAGAATGGAGAGATGCTCTCATCTACCCATTGCACAAGAAAGGAGACAAATCTGTCAATAATTACAGAGGAATGTCACTTCTACCACTAGCATACAAGATCCTTGCCATTGCTCTCAAACAAAGAATAGAACAACACATAGATCAACAACTAGGTGAATATCAAGTCGGCTTTAGGACAGGAAGATCGTATGGAGAGCAGATCTTTACCATCAAAACCTTGTTGTTGTTGTGGTCTTCAGTCCTGAGACTGGTTTGATGAGGCTCTGAGCACTATGAGACTTCACTTCTGAGGTCATCAGTCACTGGTTTGATGCAGCTCTCCATGCTACTCTGTCCTGTGCAAGCTTCTTCATCTCCCAGTACCTACTGCAACCTACATCCTTCTGAATCTGTTTAGTGTATTCATTTCTTGGTCTCCCTCTACGATTTTTACTCTCCACGCTGCCCTCCAATACTAAATTGGTGATTCCTTGATGCCTCAGAACATGTCCTACCAACCGATCCCTTCTTCTAGTCAAGTTGCGCCACAAACTCCTCTCCTCCACAATCCTATTCAATACCTTCTCATTAGTTATGTGATCTACCCATCTAATCTTCAGCATTCTTCTGTAGCACCACATTTCGAAAGCTTCTATTCTCTTCTTGTCCAAACTATTTATCGTCCATGTTTCACTTCCATACATGGCTACGCTCCATACAAATACTTTCAGAAACGACTTCCTGACACTTAAATCTATACTCGATGTTAACAAATTTCTCTTGTTCAGAAACACTTTCCTTGCCATTGCCAGTCTACATTTGATATCCTCTCTACTTCGACCATCATCAGTTATTCTGCTCCCCAAATAGCAAAACTCCTTTACTACTTTAAGTGTCTCATTTTCTAATCTAATTCCCTCAGCATCACCTGACTTAATTCGACTGCATTCGCCGGCCGCGGTGGCCGTGCGTTTCTGGGCGCTGCAGTCCGGAACCGCGGGACTACTACTGTCGCAGGTTCGAATTATGTCTCGGACATGGATGTGTGTCATGTCCTTAGGTTAGTTAGGTTTAAGTAGTTCTAAGTTCTAGGGGACTGATGACCTAAGATGTTAAGTCACATAGTGCTCAGAGCCATTTCGACTACATTCCATTATCCTCGTTTTGCTTTTGTTGATGTTCATCTTATACCCTCCTTTCATGACACTGTCGATTCCGTTCAACTGCTCTTCCAAGTACTTTGCTGTAACTGACAGAATTACAATGTCATCGGCGAACCTCAAAGTTTTTATTTCTTCTCCATGGATTTTAATACCTACTCCGAATTTTTCTTTTGTTTCCTTCACTGCTTGCTCAATATACAAATTGAATAACATCGGGGATAGGCTACAACCCTGTCTCACTCCCTTCCCAACCACTGTTTCCCTTTCATGCCCCTCGACTCTTATAACTGCCATCTGGCTCCTGTACAAATTGTAAACAGCCTTTCTCTCCTTGTATTTTACCCCTGGCACCTTTAGAATTTGAAAGAGAGTATTCCAGTCAAAACCTTAATCAAAATAAAGACACTAGCAACTGATAAGAAAGTGATCAAGACATTTGTGGACTTTAAAAACGCGCATTACTCCGTAGATAGAGACACATTAATAGAAGTGCTGAAAGAATTTGGAATAGACGATAAGACAACGAGGCTTATTCAGCAAACACTAACAAACACCCGATCAGAAATTAAATTTTTAGGAGAACTGTTAGAGCTCTTTGAAATCAAAACAGGTTTGAGACAAGAAGACAGTCTCTCTCCGATCTTTTTCAACTGTGTTTTAGAAAAAGTTATCAGGGAATGGCGAAAAGAAATGAGTCAGTTCAACTTTCCAAATGGAATCAGGCTAGGCCGCAAACAGTCTGGGCTTACATTTGAAAGCCTCGCGTTTGCAGATAATATAGTGTTTTTTGTAGAGAATCCGCAAATTGCAACTAAACAGATTGAACTCCTCAAGGAAACAGCAGTGAAAGCAGGATTGCAAATATCTTTTGAGAAGACACAACATATGAACATAAATCGACAGTGAGGACCGTGTATGGCGACATCAAAAGAGGTCAGAAATTCAAGTACCTGGGAGAGATTTTGACTCCAAACAACAATGAAAAGGAAGCAATTGAATAACGGGCAAGAAAAATGGAAATAGCATTCAGATTGTGTCAGAACACATACAAACCTAAATCACTCTCATACCAGGCCACATTCCAACACTACAGCACATTCGTCGACCCTGAATGTTTATATGCATCTGAGACAATAGCCAGGAAGGGACTTTCAGACTTGGAAAAGAAAGAAACGAAATTCCTTAGATTCTTGGGCCCAGAAAAGTATCTAATGAATTTACGTTATGCCTAAGATCAAATCAAGAACTTTATCAACGATTTGAAAATATCACCAGCACAATGAAGAAAAGAAGACTGTCTTTCTATGGACATATTGAAAGAATGGAATCAGAGAGGCTCGCCAACAAGATTCCTCTCTTCCAGGAGAACAGGAAGACACAAGTTCCATGGGTGAAAGAAGTGCACTGGGATCTAGAAGAATGCGGGATCACGGCAGAAGAAATTGTGAACAGGAAGATCTTTAGGAAAAAGGTTGCGGAGGTGAAGAATTTCTTCGAGGAGTAAACGAGGAAGAACATTCTTGGCAGAAGAAAATGCACGAGTGAGCCAACGGATGAAGGAGTACTGGCGAAATAGGAAGGAAGAGAACTTTAGAAAATGAGGGAAGTTGTGTAAACGTAGCCCATAGATGGCTGTAACGGAAATAAATAAATAATAAATATTGGGGCAGCCTATTCCCTGCGTTCACTCATTCCAACGATTCCCAAACTTAGGGCGGAATTCAATGCGAGATACTTTTAATAGCTTTCACAAGGAAGCTCTATCTCAAAATCTGAATGAAAATCCGACGAGATTCTGGTCGTATGTAAAGTATACCGGCGGCAAGGCATAACCAATATCTTCACTGAGTGATACCAACGGTAATATTACCGACTGCAGCGTCACTAAAAGTGCAGTTATTACTTAGTTTTCCGAAATTTCTTCACGAAAGAAGATGAAGTAAACCTTCTAGAATTCGAATCAAGAACAGCTGCCAACATGAGTAACTCTGAAGTAGAGGTCTTAGGCGTAGCAAAGCAGCTTACATCAGTTAATAAAGCAGGTCTTCCTGTCCAGATAACACATCAATTACGTTTCCTTTAGAGGACATGGCGCTGAAGACGGCGTCCTTAAAACCGACTTGTTTCTGGAGGTACGTTGACGATACGTTTATGGTGTGGCCTCATGGGAGAGAAGCTCTTGACCGCCTCCTAGATCATTTTAATTCCCTGCATCCTAGCATCAAGTTTACCATGGAGGTGGAAAGTGATGGAAAGCTTCCGTTTCTGGATGTTCTGGTGTACAGAAAGGATGATGGGACACTGGGACACAGTGTTTATCGAAAGCCTACGCACACGGACCGTTTACCTGCATGCTTCTAGCTGTCATCCATCGTTCCAGCGTACGGGGGTCCTGCGGACGTTGGCGAGAAGAGCTTATGCCATTTCAGATGGAGAAAGCTTGACACAAGAATTGGACCATCTTAAGGTTGTGTTCAAGCAGAATGGCTATACAGATAAACAGATCCGTCGTGCTTTCCAGTTTGGACCTTCGCCTGAACCACTGGGAGCATTTTGCTGGGAGCATTTCCTCGAAGATAGGAAGAATTCTGAAAAGATACCATATCAAAAGTATTTTTCGTCCGCCAGACAAGATTAGAGCGCTCCTTGGCTCTGTAAAGGATGACTTGGGTTTGAGGAAGCCCGGTGTGTACAAGATCCCTTGCCACTGTGGGAAGGCTTATATTGGGCAGACAATCCGGACCACCCAGGACCGATGTGTTGAGCATCAGTGGCACACACGGCTGCTTCAACCTGAGAAATCTGCAGTGGCGGAACACTGTCTCACCGAGGGACACAGAATGCTCTACGACAAGACACAAATGGTTGCCCCTGCATCTCGCTATTGGGACTGTGTTTTAAAAGAATCCATAGAGATTCGTTTATCTGACAATCTTATTAAAAGAGACAAGGGCTATCTTTTAAGTAAGACTTGGGACCCGGTGTTATCTGACATCAAAAAACAACGGTCTGTGTTTCGATCGTCGGAATAAAAAAAAAAATTTTTTTTTAATTTTTGACAGCGATATCTCGATTTCCACCACTGGCGGCGCGGTATGTTTACTGCGCTAGAGGGCAGTTACGGCACCTTCTCGCGCACGCGTGGTGGGTCTTCTGCGGCCTATATAGTGGCCGCAGCTTGCGCTAGGAAGTCAGTTCCGGCGAGATCGTGCACCAGCACTCTCACCTGAAGATGGCGGCCAGTTGGACCGCGGAAATATTGTGTCATGAAGACGTTATGATCCGGCTGCATACCCGAGAAGAATATTATCAATAGCCCCAGACTTTGCAATTATACACAACCTCTCGCCCGAAGAAAGATACGCGATAAAGGACTGGAAAGTGGCACAGGCCACACCAATACTCAAGAAAAGAAGAGGGAGTAATCCGATGAATTACAGGCTCATATCATTGACGTCGATTTGCAGTAGGGTTATGGAGTATGTACTGCGTTCGAACATTACGAGTTACCTTGAATGAAACAATCTCTTGACACATAGCACGAATTCAGAAAATATTGTTATTGTGAAACACAACTCGACCTTTATTTGCATGAAATAACGAGTGCTATGGACAGGGGATCTCAAGTTGATTCTATGTTTCCAGATTTCCAGAAGGCTTTTGACGCCATTCCTCAGAAGAGACTTCTAATCAAATTGTGTATCTATGGAATATCGCTTATATTGTGCAACTATTATTCGCGATTTCCAGTCAGAAAGGTCGCAATACGTTGTAATCGATGGAAAATAATCGACTAAACTAGAAGTGATATCCGGTGTTCCCCAAGGAAGTGTTAGAGGCCCTCTGTGGTTCCTAATCTATATAAATGATTTAGAAGACGATCTGAGCAGCCCTTTCAGATTGGTTGCAGACGATCCCGTCATTTACCGCATAGTAAAGTCATCATAAGATAAAAATCAATTGCAAAATGTTTTAGACGCAATATCTGGATGGTGAGCAAACTGGCAATTGCCTCGGAATAAAGAAACGTATGAGATCATGCACAAGAGTACTAATCCGTTAAATTTCGGCTTTACGATAAATCACATAAATTTAAAGTCTGTTAATTCACCTAAATATCTATGAATTACAACAACGAATAACTTTAGTTGGAACTATCACAAAGCTGGCCGGTGTGGCCGAGCGGTTCTAGGCGATTCAGTCTGGAACCGCGCGACTGCTACGGTCGCAGGTTCGAATCCTGCCTCGGGCATGGATGTGTGTGATGTCCTTAGGTTAGTTAGGTTTAAGTAGTTCTAAGTTCTAGGGGACTGATGACCTCAGATGTTAAGTCCCATAGTGCTCAGAGCTATTTCCTTTTGAACTATCTCATAGATAACGTTGTGGGGAAGGCAAACCAAAGATTGGGTTTTATTGGCAGAACGCTTAGAAGATGGAACAGATTTAATAAAGAGACTGCTTGCACTACGCTTGCCTGTCGTGTGGTGGACTACTGTTGTGTGGTATGGAATCCTTACCAGATAGGATTGACGGAGAACACCGAAAGAGTCCAAGCAAGGCCAGCTCGTTTTCTATTATCGCGATGTAGTGGAGAGAGACTCAAGGATGACAAGCGAGTTAGGGTGACAATAATTAAAAGACAGGCGTTTTTCGCTGTGGAGAGGTGTTTTCACGAAATTTCGATCAGTAACTTTCTCCTCTGAATCCAGAAGTATTTCACTGTCGCAATCGTAAATAAATAAAATGAGATAAATCAGATCTCATACAGAAAGAATTTAGTGTTCATTTTTCCCACATGCTATTAGAGAGTAGGACGGTAGAGAAATTGTCTGAATGTGGTTCGAAGAACCCTCTGCTAGGCACTTAAATGTGAACTGTAGAGTAATTATGTAGATGTAGACGTAGATGTACGTGTAAACGCTGGGTTTTGATGGGGGAACTTACGTAAATAGGTCACATATTACATATGGATGTTTAGAAGTTGTATATACGCAAGAAAAAACTGAATGCTTTGCTCTTGCTCCCCCTTTGTTTCTTAGTTGATAATTCTATTATTCACTTAGCAATGAGTGAGCGATTTAGCTCTGCAACGGGCGAAGAAGGGGAAAGGATTCATTACGCTGGTCGGGTCTATACCCATGCAAAAATCGGGTTCACGGTGTTTTTAAAGTATTCGAAACGACTACGCATTAAATGTACACAAAGACTTTATGATTCTGGCTGAAACTGAGGGCTTTTGTCGCGCATAAAGAGCTAAGCACTTGGTTGTCTTACAACGATGCAACAAGACGACGTAGACGCTTTTACTCATGGACTGACGTACTGCACAACTCAGAACGATTTAACGGTATACAATACTCATTTTTTATCTCTTTTGGAGATAACGGTTAAACAGTTCAAAGCAAATATTTCTTCGCAGGGGAAAAAGGCGTCCGTAGTGACAAAGTACCGGAAATGTTTTACGAAAAATACGGTCCGAAAAATTACAAGAGACACGGTTTTAATTTGACGTCACTTAACAATAACTCTACCCCCTCCTGCACATACATATCAACCAGTATAATTTGCTGATGTAGTCTCATACACCGTTATTTCTCCAAATAGGCTAGTCATTGTGTGCTGAATGAAGTGTGACAGCTATTAAAGAGCATAACTTCCAGTAGAGAGAGAGAGAGAGAGAGAGAGAGAGAGAGAGAGTTCCATATCCTTCTGAGGACATCTAGACTTACATTCTCTATTGCTGTTATGGTCTTTAGTCCAAAGACTGGTTTGTTGCAGCTCTCCATGTTAGTCGTGTGGAAGCCCCTTCATCTCTGCATAACTACCGCAACAAACTCAAATGAAAACCGAACACTCGCTACAACGGAACCATCGAATGGAATTCAAAAGTAATCGCCACACGCGTTACAACATTTTGCCACTGGCAGTCGAGACGATCAATTCATGTTTTGTAGGAAACAGTCCGTTGCTCATGGATCCAGAACAGTACCCACTCTTGCACTTGTCCGACTGAAACCGACGTCCACGTATTTGTTCAGGTCACCAAAGATATAAAAATTACGTCGTGAAAGATCCGTGCTTACCAATAAAATTGCGGAAGCATAGCCTCCGTCGGAATGGTAATGTTGGAGGTGGGCATTATCGTGAAACTGGATAATTCCATCCGACAGTATTCCTAGAGCCCGAGGCTGAACGACAAAGCCAAAACTGGAAACATTTCATATCTCCCCATGCAAAGAAATCCAAAGTTGTTCACACAAGTCCCGGTAAGGTCATGATGACCTAATTGCAGGGCTATCTGGTCGTCGAGTTCCTCGAGCATTGAGCCACGGTCAATGCACAACGCTATGAAGGCACATTCCAGAAACTGCGACGTGCCAACAAGTCAAAATGCCAGGAAATGCTGACGGACGGAATCACACTGTTGCACGATGATGTCTGTCCCCACACTGCCAACCGGATGAAGGCGACTTGATTAGGAAACACTGAAACATCCTCCGTACAGCCCGGATCTTTCACTGTGTTATTTTCACATCTTTGGCGACCTTACGAATGACATGCATGGACTCCGGTTTCAGTTGGACGAGGAAGTGAAAAAGTGGGTGCCGTTGTGGATCCATTAGCGACCGACTACGTACTACGAAATAGGAATTGATCGTTTCGGTTCCCCGTGAGATAAATGTCTTAACGCGTGTGGTGATTAAATTTGAGTGGAAACATTTCATGTTCCCGTTGTGGCGGGTGTTTGGTTTTCATTTGACTGTCCCTAATACATCAGATTTTTGTATCCCCCACATCTTCCTCCAGTACTACATTGGCGATTTTTGGATGTCTCAGCATGTGTCCTCTCTTCTTGTCTTAAGTA
Source organism: Schistocerca serialis cubense (assembly GCF_023864345.2). Taxonomy (NCBI): domain Eukaryota; kingdom Metazoa; phylum Arthropoda; class Insecta; order Orthoptera; family Acrididae; genus Schistocerca; species Schistocerca serialis. The sequence continues at coordinate 761,996,508 of NC_064641.1, read as the reverse complement.
TTCATCGACCATATTTCACTTTGTTACAGTGTGCAAATTTATATCCTTCCTACTTCGGACACTGCTGCTTATTTTGGTGCCCAAATAGAAAAAGTATCTACCACTTATAGTGCCTCATTTGCTAATAGAATTTCCTCAGCAGTACTGATCTGATTCGACTACATCCATAACCTTTGTTTTATTTTTGTTGATGTTAATCTCACATCTTTTGAGGGCACTATCTGTTCCGTCGAAATGCTCTTTCAAATCCTTTGCTGTCTCTGACAGAATTACAGCGTCTTCTATAAAGCCCAAAAGTTTTGATTTCTTCTCCATAGTTTTAATTCTCTTTAAAAATTTCTTTTTGATTTCCTGCACAGCATGCTCATTGTACAGACTGAATGATATCACGGATAGGATACAACCTTGTCTCATTGGCTTCTAACTGCTATTCCGAACCGACAGAGAGAAACGGCAGCGCGTAGGACCAGCCGGCTTGCTCGTCAGGTCTGTGCGTTACGACTGCTATATATCAGGAGCAGAAATTACTTAGCTGACCCACTACCTTTTACAGGGCACTGTACCGGGACCTGTGCATCATATCCGATACCATGCGCCGCATGTCGTACTGAATGTAGGTATGGATTAGGCCTATACCCAGCAGTGGAATAATACTTACGGATTAGGGCCAGTACAGCCGTGGAATAAGACAGACTGAAGAAAGAAGGTTCGATCAACACGCGAGTATTACAGAAATTCCATTTGAGCACCAATGTGAACCATTGGAGGGAAGACGACGTTCTTTTCGCGAAAAATTATCGAAAAAATTTCGGGAATTTGCGGCTGAATGCGAAACGATTTTACTTCCGCCAATGTACATTTCGCATAAGGAACGGGACGAGAGGATAAGAGAAATTAGGACTCGTATGGGTCATTTTGCTTAGAAGGTAGCAGAATTTCTTCACTTTTTCTGCTTCGTGGCCACCGATACTGATGTTAAATTTATGATTAAGCTGATTTCTGCTACTCCTCACAATTTTCGTCTTTCTTTGATTTGCCCTTAGTCCGTATTCTGTACTCGTTAGACTGTTCGTTCCATTCAAAAGATCCTGTAACTATTCTTCCACTTTTACTGAGTACAGCAATGTCATCAGTAAATCTTGTCATTGACATTATTTCACCCTAAATTTTAATCCCCCTCTTGAACCTTTCTTTTATCTCCGTCATTGCTTCTTCGATGTGTAAATTAAAAAGTAGGGGGGATAGACTGCATCCCTGCATCGTTCGTGGTATTCCATTCTTATCGTTGTCTATTGGGTTTTATACATATTGTATATTACCTGCCTTTCCCTATAGCTTACTACAATTTTTCTCAGACTTTCGAACATCTTGCACGATTCCACACTGTCGAACGCTTTTTCCAGTTCGACAAATCTTATGACCGTATCTTGATCTTTATTCAGTCTTGGTTCCATTATCAAGCGGAACGTCGCAACTATCTCTGGTGCCTTTGCCTTTTCAAAAACTAAACTGATCGCCATCTAAGAGATTCTCAATTTTCTTTTCCATTCTTCTGTATACGAGGGTCGTCCACAGAGTAAGTTCCGTTTGTTTATATAAAATAAATGTGTACAGATACAGACAAAATATTTATTTTACAAAAGCCTACAAATGTTAAACTACTTTTATACATAGCTTCCGAAATTTTGAAGGTACTTGTTATATCGTGGCACAAGTTTTTGTATGCCTTCTTCATAGAAGGTTTCCGCCTGTGTATTCAACCATGTGGTAATATGTTCTTTCGGCTCGTCATCATCGTTGATGTGTTGACAGGTTTTAGGTGTAAGAAGAGATGAAAGTCGCTAGCAGTGAGGTCCAGGCTGTAAGGAATATGATCAAACGTGTCCCAGTGAAATTCCCGTAAGAGTTCAAATGGTTCAAATGGCTCTGAGCACTATGGGACTCAACTGCTGTGGTCATAAGTCCCCTAGAACCTAGAACTACTTAAACCTAACTAACCTAAGGACATCACACACATCCATGCCCGAGGCAGGATTCGAACCTGCGACCGTAGCGGTCGTGCGGTTCCAGACTGTAGCGCCTTTAACCGCTCGGCCACACCGGTCGGCCCCGTAAGAGTTGTTTGGTCACATTCGCCGTGTGAGGTCGGGCATTATCGTGGAAAAAAACAACACGTTTTGACAGTAATCCTCGGCGCTTGTTCTGTATTGCGCGGCGCAGTTTCTTAATGGTCTCGCACTAACCGTGTGCATTGGTTGTCTGGTCTCGTGGTAAAAAATCAATCAGCAAAATGCCTTTTTTGTCTCAAAAAATGGCGCACATGACTTTTCGAAGCAAGATTTGCTTAGGCATAACCTTTGTTGGCTATGAAGTGTGCCTCCATTCCACTGATTACCGTTTTGTTTCAGGGGTGTCGTACGATACCCATGTTTCATCCCCCATGACTATCCGAGAAAGAAAAACATCGCGTTCTTCAATGTAGTGCGTCAAAATCTGAAATGCGCTGCTCATCCGTTGCTTTTTGTGTTGTTCAGTAAGAATTTTGGTTACCCAACGTGAGCAAAGTTTTCTAAATGTCAGTTTTTCAGTGACAATTTCATGAATTAGTGATTGTGAGATTTGCAGAACTTCCATAACTAGGGCACTAAGTATAAACTTACGGTTGTACTTAATCTTCTCTTCAATTGTGTGAACCAGTTCATAAGTAACCACAGACTGGCGTCCACTTCGTTCTTCATCGTGCACTTGATCACGTCCTCCATTGAACAGTCTGACATATTTTCTAACCATTGAATCACTCATAGCATTTTGCCCATGAACCTTGCAGATTTGCCGATGAATTTCTTTTGGTTTAACTTTCTTTGCATTTAGAAAACGAATCACAGATCTGATTTCACACGCGGCGGCATTTTCAATTACGGCTGACACGATAAAGAAGCACTACAAAGCACACGTCGGCAGCAGCGATCTGAAAATGGCGTACATGTCTTCTCCTTGAGTCAGAGTAACTACCGCGCATGCTCGGAACAGCGATCGTAGCGCTGTCGCGGATAGAAATAGAAACGGAGCTTACTTTGTGGACGACCCTCGTATTATTATAGTCAGTAAGTTTGATCCATGAGATGTTAAGTTGATTATGTGATAGTTCTCGCACTGATCAGCTCATGCTATCTTCAGTATTGTGTCTTTGATGTTCCACCCCGAGTCTGATGTTATGCCGGCAGTCTCATAGATTATACACACCAGCTTGATAGTTGTTTGGTTGTGACTCAACCGCAATGATTTAGAAATTTTGATGCAGCGATATCTATCGCTTTTGCCTTTTCCATGGTGGAAGAAGTAAGGAGGATATAAAAAGTAGACTAGTAGAGACAAAAAAGGCATTCCTGGCCAAGAGAAGTCTGATATCTGCTATCAAACGCAGGCCTTACTTTGAGGAATAAATCTATGAGAACATGCGTTTGGTGCAAAACATAGGATGATAGTGATTCATGGCCTGTGGGAAAACTGGGACAGAAGAGAATCGATGAATTTGAGATGTAGTGCTACAGAAGGACTTTGAATATTAGGTGGACTGGTTAAGATAAGGAATGAGGAGGTTCTCCGTAGAATCTGTGAGGAAATGAATATATGGAAATCACTGACAAACAAGTGACAGGCTGATAGGGCTTATATTAAGATATCAGGGAATAACTTCCTTGGTACTAGAGGGGAAAAGTTGTAGAGGAAGACAGAGGTTGGAATACATACAACTAATAACTGAGGACTGATGTTGCAAGTGATACTCTTATGACAAGTCCTAAGCGGTGGGACAGACTTTTTGAAACTGTCTATATCGTTACATAGTTTAAGGACTCAGGTATCACATCCTGTAGCTAATCACCTTCGTGGGCCCTTGTTTAGGAGCAATTGGCCAAAATTTTGACAGACTGTATGCGTTGTGTAATGGTTAAGGTGCTGTCCTCAAATTCGAAATAGTTGTAGATTCGAATCTCACCAGGTGCTTTCACTTTCTTTGTTTTCAAATCTTTATCAAATTTACTTTAATCATTGTTTTTGTTCAATGAATTGGTTGAAATATAATTTTTTATTTTTATTCATTTGTCACATCATTTTAATCATTGTTTTAAAGGTAACAAGTGGAAAAAGACAGAGAAAGCAGAATAAGAGCAAACGAAAAAGTTAATATGGTGGTTAAAATGATGTGACATATGAGTAAAAATAAGAAAAATTACATTTAAACTAATTCACTGAAAAAAAAATAATGATCGAAGTCATTCGATGGTGGTTTGAAAATTTAAAAAAATGTCGAAGCACCTGATGAGATTCGAGCTCATAATCTTTCCCATCTGAGGACTGTAACTTAACAATTACCCTACACAGCCAATCTGAGTCACATATCTGTTTTTAAAGCTATAGAGCATCACGCGTTCATATGAATTTCTTTTTAGATAATTACTCGCAAACGACTGCTCGCCAGGGTGATTGGCTGTAGGTGTGATATCTTGGAACTTAACCTACATCATCGTATAGATGGTTTCAAAAGGTCGATCTGGCCACTGGAGACCTCTCCGTGTGAGATGAAGACGTTGGCACAGGAGAGTAATGGAGTCATGAGAAAAGAAATGACTGAAAAAAAAAAAGGAGGAGGCACATGAACAGCAGTTTCGCGCGGAACCTCGATGCACCAGAAACTTCGCTTTGTGGAAGATGAGTCAAGACAAGCAAACTCGCGTCTCACGTTATCGGTAGATAATCGACCGTTTCTGAGAAAACGATAGTCGAAGTTTTTGGGGTATTTTATATGGCTTTTACTTCGTAACTAATTTAGTCGAAGCGTTAGCACAGTGGCTTGCGTCGTGGTTTCATACTTTTACATTCTGTATTTGAAACCTGATTATTGCTTTTATTTTTATTTTTTTCGTCTCTGTACCCATGACCGCAGAAGATTAGTACACGAATGTGTAAAACAATAAGTTAATGAGAAAAATTTGAAATCGTTTTCAGTCAAATTCCTGTTGTGTGGCTTGTCAGTAATATTGGTGATGTTGCGTACTTGTTCCCATTTGGTTTATTACTCATGAAGGAATCAATAAGGGAAACACATCACTGCCGAATTAGTTCTCAAAACGAACAGACAACACTGGAGCATATAGACATATATAATAATTGTATTTCACGTATTGTGAAAACCCAGCTGTAATTTTACAATTAATATAACGCCACTGTATTCCCTAATTTAATAGCGAACATTCTTGCAGTAACCTTCTACGAACATGGATAGGTAAATGAGAACGAAAGAAATCAAATGGAAAAAATAATCTGGTTTCGAGCACGTTGCGCAGAAGTGCAAAGCCACGACGCTGCAAAATGTGCCAACGCTTCAACTGAACTGCAAGCGCGATGAAAGGTATCTTGCGTGGAAAATATTGAATGCCGAGACACGTCCTCCCTTAATTTGACTCCTCTTCCACTGAGCAAAGTTTCTAGAAAATCAGGTTGTGGCACTTGCAGTGTTCTTCTTGTCAGTATACGAAAGGGAATGAATAGCAGCGGTACGAGGTAGCCTCCAGCGTGCATCATACGAGGTGCGACAATAAAGTACTGAGACTGATTTTCTTTGAAAGATGTGGCAACTCTGCAAGCTTGCGTAGGCACAATATCTTTGACCTTGGTCTATAAGATGCTTCTAGTCGATTCAGCTGCTCAGTCATGAGTTGTGCTGTAATAAGTTAACACGTGTTTGTGTCTCTCGTCACGGAAATGGAATTGCATAATATTGTGCAAAGGTATGCCATTTATTTTTGCGTTAAACTGGGTGAAAACGCGACGACAACTTACAGTAAGCTTCAGAAGGCTCTTGGAGAGGAGGTTATGCCGAGAGCTCAAGTTTTTCGTTGGCATAAAATGTTTAGTGAAGGCAGAACGAATGTTGAAGATGAAGACCACAGTGGACGACCATCAACTTCACGGACGGATGTCAACTTGGCCAGGGTGGATGAACTCGTACGATCTGATCGAAGATTATCCGTGAAAATTATTGCAGAAGAACTGAACATTAATCGAGAAATGGTTTGTCTAATAATAAATGAAGACCTGCATCTCGATAATGCGCCATCCCATACTGCTCTGTCAGTACAGCAATTTTTAACCTAAAAAACAAAAATGTCAGTACTACCACAGCCACCTTATTCACCAGATATCGCTGTGTGCGACTTTTTTCTATTTCCAAGAGTCAAAACTACGGTCAAGGGACACCATTTTCAAACAACACAAGATGTCCAAAAAGCTGTGACGAGGGTCTTGGAGGATATTACAGAAGATGAGTTCTTGAAATGTTACCATCAACGGCAGAAGCGCTGATAAAAGTGTGTGCAATCAGAAGGGCACTACTTTGAGGGAGACAACTCTAAACTTCACCAAAACGGCAAGCAACATTTTTTTTAACATGTCTCATTACTTTATTGTCACACCCCATATAGTGGCATACGGAATACGTACAGCTTGTACACCAATGAGCCAAAACACTATGAACACTGGCTACCGTGAGGTTGAATGCCTCCCACTGGTGTTGCGGGCACGTAAAGCAGTAAGGAAAGAATGTGAGCGGAAGAGAGACGAATGGGCAGTCATTGTAGCAAAGATACGGGCCACAAATGCTGAAATCCAAGGATATAAGCGGTTTCGACACAAGGCACATTGTTGTAGCGCTGCAGCTGGAATCGAGAATCTATGAAACGGCGAAGCTGTTCGCCTGTTGGTGTACTTCTATCGTGAGCAGCTATGGAAAGTGGTTGAAGGATGGTGGAATGATGCGTAGACCATATGGTACTGGACGACCACCTCTCTTCGCAAAACGTAGAGATTGGAGGATCCCCCACTGTGGAATCAAGGACAGGCAGCAATCTGTGGCAGATGTGACGACAGAGTAAAACACTGGTGCTGGCATAAGCGTTTCAGAGCACAGCGTTTAGAGACCATTGTTGAACATGGAGCTCCACCTCACACGACTCCTACATGATACTGTGTTGACCCAATGACAGTTAGTTTGTTGGTTGCGTGTTCCATTGATCAATCGCACGGTATGGCAGCCGTTATGATGTGGAAGGTGTCAAGTGCACAAGCAATGCACAAATGAAACAAGATTTTTTAATATATATATATATATATATATATATATATATATATATATATATGTATATATATTACAGAGTTAAAAGATTAATATTTCTATTATTTACCCCATTCCCTTAAATAGCTCAAGATGCGTATACTATATTTATAGACTTACATACTCTTATTCAAGAATTCATCTATGGTATAGAAGGAGTTGTCAAGGAGATATGATTTCAATTTATTTTTGAAGCTATTACTGCTGTCTGTCAGACATTTTATTTCATCTGGTAATTTGTCGAAAACTTTTATAGCAGCGTATTTTACCCCTTTCTGTGCCAAACACAGGTTCAGTTAAGGACAGTGTAAGTCTTTCTTTTTTCTAGTATTATAATCATGGATGTCCCTGTTGTTTTAAACTGGTCCATGTTATTGAGAACAAATTTCATTAGTGAGTAAATGTACTGTGAGGCTGTTGTAAGAGTTCCCAATCTTTTAAAAAGATGCCTACAGGATGTGCGACTATGAACCCCACACATTATTCTAACCACTTTCTTTTGAGCAGTGAATACTTTTTGTCTAAATGTTGAGTTACCCTAAAATATTATTCTGTATGACATCAGAGAGTGAAAGTATGCAAAGTATGTTAGCTTACTAATTTCTACATCCTCAAAATTGGCAATTATTCTGATTGCAAAAGTTGCTGAACCTAATGGCTTTAGAAGATCCAAAATTTTAATTTTCCAATTAAGATTCTCACCTGTATGTACACCCAAATACTTAGTATGCTCTACCCTGTCCACTGACTTCTGTTGATGTATTATATTTATTGAAGGAACTGTACTTTTTGCAGCAGAAAATTGGATGTACTGTGTTTTTTCAAAGTTTAGAGCAAGCCCATTTGCAGAAAACCCATTAATGACTTTTCCAGAGACATTATTTGTATAATTTTCAATTGGAGTTTCTTTTACTGAATTAATAATGATGCTTGTTTCATCAGCAGACAGTGTCGGTTCAGCTTTCTGTTTCAGATAGGAAGGGAGGTCGTTCACATATATCAAGAACAGAAGAGGACCCATGACTGAACCCTGTGGAACACCTAATCTAATTTCATCCCAGTTACATGAAGTGGCAATCTTATTTAAATCACGTGACCCGTATGAGGAAACTTTTTGTTTCCTGTTCTGTAGGTATGACTTAAACCGCTCATATGCTATTGCATTTATACCATAGAATTGTAATTTCTGTAACATAATGGCATGGTTCACACAATCAAATGCTTCAGACAAGTCACAGAAAATTCCTATTGGTGCCATTTTACTATTTAAAGACTCTATTATGTCGACAGTGAAATTGTATATTGCTGTCTCAGTGGAACAGCATTTTTGAAATCTGAACTGTGATTTAGTAAGTATCCCATTACTGTTGAGATGGGTAACCACTCTTGAGTACATTACTTTCTTGAAGAGTTTTGAAAATGCTGTAAGCAAGGATTCATAGTCAGTTGTGACTGCAGTGGGCGCAGCATCGATGAGTTTTCGCCATGTGTCGATAGAAACGTGTCGCCTGTAGAATGAATCTCATTTCAGCTCGATGTTTGGGTCCTAACACACCGTCATCCAGGCGAATGGTTCACGTAACAGATGCACGTCGGTGAGAGCAGAATTATGATATGGGGTACATTTAGTTGGGCTTCCATGGGGTCTGTGTTGGTAATGGGAGGCATTACCTCAACAGTGAACCGCGCGAGCGTTATTGCGGCCCACCTACATTGTTTCCTGCTTGGAGACTCCCTCTATGGCGATGTCATCTTTCGGCAGGATAATTGTCCTTGTTGCAAGGTCACTATAGTGAATTCACATTGATGTCTCGACCAGCAAATGTGCCTGATCTGTACCCATTCGGACACATATCTGGCGCCAGCTGTGTGCCTGTAAACCACCACCCCGTAATTTGTGGGAACTGCTTGTGCTGTGCATGGACATTCCTTCACAAAAGAAGACGAAGAAAATATTCCAGAATCGTAACGAGAAAAGCTGTTACCATGAGTAACATAAAAGTAGATATCTTAAGTGTTGCGAAACAACTCAAATCAATTGAGAAAGGCAAGTCTTCCGGTCGAGATGGTATACCAATCAGGTTCCTTTCAGAGTATGCAGACACCATAGCGCCTTTCTTAGCAATCATATACAACCGCTCACTTGACGAAAGGTCTGTTCCTAAGGACTGCAAAGTAGCACAGAAAGAAAGCAAGAAAGGAAATAGGAGTAAATCGTTGAATTACAGACCCATAGCACTGACGTCAGTTTGCAGTAGGATTTTGGAGCATATACCGTACTTTAACATTATGAATCACCTTGAAGAAAATGAGTTATTCATACATAACCAACACGGTTTCAGAAAATATCGTTCTTGTGCAACACAGCTAGCTCTTTATTCCCATGAAGGAATGAGTGTTGTCGACAAGGGATCACAGATCGATTCCATATTCTTAGATTTCCAGAAGGCTTTTGATACCGTTCCTCACAAGCGACTATTAATCAAATTGCGTGCATATGGAGTATCGTCTCAGTTGTGTGACTAGATTGTGGTTTCCTCTCAGAGAGGTCGCAGTTCGTAGTGATACATGGTAAATCATCGAGTAGAACAGAAATGATATCTGGCGTTCCGCAAGGTAGTGTCATAGGCCCTCTGCTGTTTCCGATTTGCATAAATGATCTAGGTGATCTAGGTGATCTGAGCAGCCCCCTTAGATTATTTGCAGCTGATGGTGTAATTTACCGTCTAGTAAAATCATCAGACGATCAATTCCAATTACAAAATGATCTAGAGAGAATTTCTGTATGGTGCGAAAAGTGGCAACTGGCAGTAAACAAGGAAAAGTGCGAGGTCATCCACATGGGTACTAAAAGAAATACGATGAATTTTGGGTATACGATAAATTGCACAAATCTAAGGGCTGTCAATTCGAGTAAATACCTAGGAATTACAATTAAGAGCAACTTAAATTGGAAAGGGCACATAGATAATATTGTGGAGAAGGCGAAACGAAGACTGCGCTTTGTTGACAAAACACTTAGAAGATGCGACAAACCCACTAAAGAGAGAGCCTACATTACATCTGTCCGTCCTCTGCTGGAATATTGTTGCGCGGTATGGGATCCTTACCAAGTAGGATTGACGGAGGATATCGAAGAAGTGCAAAGAAGGGTGGCTCGTTTCGTGTTATCGCGCAACAGGCGTGAGAGTGTCACTGGTATGATAAGCGAGTTGGAGTGGCAGTCACTGAGAGAAAGGCACTTTGCGGCGAGATTTATTTACGAAATATTCTCTTCCGAATGCGAAAATATTTTGTTGACACGCACCTACATAGGGAGAAATGATCATCATAATAAGAGAAATCAGAGCTCGAACGAAAAGATTTAGTTGTTCGTTTTTCCCAAGCGCCACTCGAGAGTGGAATGGTAGAGAAGTAGTATGAAAATGGTTCGATGAACCCTCTGCCAGGCGTTTAAGTGTGAATTGCAGAGTAACCTGGAATCCTGTCAAGGATCGATACTGTATTATGTCTGCGTAGTGGGCCAACACGCTGTTCAAGTGGTGTTCATAATGTTTCGGCTCATCGGTGTAGATTTGCTTCAAATGGTTCAAATGGCTCTGAGCACTATGGGACTTAACATCTATGGTCATCAGTCCCCTAGAACTTAGAACTACTTAAACCTAACTAACCTAAGGACATCACACAACACCCAGCCATCACGAGGCAGAGAAAATTCCTGGCCCCGCCGGGAATCGAACCCGGGAACCCGGGTGTGATATGCGAGAACGCTACCGCACGACCACGAGCTGCGGAAATAGATTTGCTGGGGGCTACGGTGAGGCAGTGGGTGGTACCAACCTTGCGGGTCCGGCGGCGCGGGCTTCATGTGCCAACGCACGGGCTGCAGCAGCAGCGCGGCGACCACGCTGTGCAGTGAGAGACCTCCGATGATAAGGGCGGCGCCCGAGGTGCTGTAGTTGCGCAGCAGCAGCGTCACCAGCTGCGGCATCACCACCGGGCCCAGACCCATCAGCGAGATGGACACCCCGGCCGCGCGGCTGCGCAGCTCCTTGAAGTACGAGTTGAACGCCAGGCTCAGCGCCGCCGTCAGCATCTGGTTCCCCACCGCTGTGGGACAGCACCGCGCCAGTGTGACCAACAGGACGAAGAGTGAACAGACAGGCACTCAGCGCAAGACTAGGTTTCCGCTGAAGTTCTTCACTGGTTGCTTCGAAATTTTGACACAACGTTGCATGCGAACATGCACATCTTTTATGTTCCTAATTTTTAATACACTACTGGCCATTAAAATTGCTACACCAACAAAAAATGTAGATGATAAACGGGTATTCATTGGACAAATATCTTATACTAGAACTGATTACATTTTCGCGCAATTTGTGTGCATAGATCCTGAGAAATCAGTACCCAGAACAACCACCTCTGGCCGTAATAACGGCCTTGATACGCCTGGGCATTGAATCAAACAGAGCTTGGATGGTGTGTACAGGTACAGCTGCCCATGCAGCTTCAACACGATACCACAGTTCATCAAGAGTAGTGACTGGCGTATTGTGACGAGCCAGTTGCTCGGCCACCATTGACCAGACGTTTTCAGTTGGTGAGAGATCTGGAGAATGTGCTGGCCAGTGCAGCAGTCTAACATTTTCTGTATCCAGAAAGGCCCGTACAGGACCTGCAACATGCGGTCGTGCATTATCCTGCCGAAATGTAGGTTTTCGAAGGGATCGAATGAAGGGTAGAGCCACGGGTCGCAACACATCTGAAATGTAACGTCCACTGTTCAAAGTGCCGTCAATGCGAACAAGAGGTGACCGAGACGTGAAACCAGTGGCATCCCGTACCATCACGCCGGGTGATACGCCAGTATGGCGATGACGAATACACGCTTCCAATGTGCGTTCGCCGCGATGTCGCCAAATACGGATGCGACCATGATGATGCTGTAAACAGAACCTGGATTCATCGGAAAAAATGACGTTTTGCCGTTCGTCCACCCAGGTTCGTCGTTGAGTACACCATCGCAGACGCTCCTGTCTGTGATGCAGCGTCAAAGGTAACCGCAGCCATGGTCTCCGAGCTGATACTCCACGCTGCTGCAAACGTCGTCGAACTGTTGGTGCAGATGGTTGTTGTCTTGCAAACATCCCCATCTGTTGACTCAGGGATCGAGACGTGGGTGCAAGATTCGTTGCAGCCATGCGGATAAGATGCCTCTCATCTCGACCGCTAGTGATACGAGGCCGTTGGGATCCAACACGGTGTTCCGTATTACCCTCCTGAACCCACCGACTCCGTATTCTGCTAACAGTCATTGGATCTCGACTAACGCGAGCAGCAATGTCGCGATACGATAAACCGCAAAGGCGCTAGGCTACAATCCGACCTTTATCAAAGTCGGAAACGTGATGGTACGCATTTCTCTTCCTTATATGAGGCATCACAACAACGTTTCACCAGACAACGCCGGTCAACTGCCGTTTGTGTATGAAAAATCGGTTGGGAACTTTTCTCATGTGAGCACGTTGTAGGTGTCGCCACCGGCACCAACCTTGTGTGAATACTCTCCAAAGCTAATCATTTGCATATCACAGCATCTTTTCCCTGTCGGTTAAATTTCGCGTCTGTAGCACGTCATCTTCGTTATGTAGCAATTCTAATAGCCAGTAGTGTATATATAACATATAAATAAACTTGTGCAGTGTAAAGGAGAAATGTTGTTACCAAAATTCTCGAAAAATTCTTGACCGATTTGGTTGGTTGTTGGATTTGGGGGAGGGGACCAGTGAACAAGATTTTGAAATTTTGGAAAATTGGGCTAATTTCCTGTGGGACCAAACAGCTAAGGTCATCGATCCCCCGGGTTACACATTACTTAATATAATTTAAACTAAATTACGCTAAGGACAACACACACATCCATGCCCGAGGGAGGACTCGAATCTCCGACGGAGGAAGCCGCGAGAACCGTGGCAAGGCGCATGAGACAGCGCGGGTAACCCGCGTGGCATACAGCAAGATCATCGGTCTCATCGGATTAGGGAAAGATGGGAAAGGAATTAGCCGTGCCCTTTCAAAGGAATCATCCCGGAATTTGCCTTGAGCGATTTAGGGAAATCACGGAATACCTAAATCAGGATGGCCGAACGCGGCTTTGAACCGTCGTCCTCCCGAATGCTAATCACTTCGCCAGCACGCTCGATCTAGACCGATTTACTTAAGACTTTCACAGGTTACTCTAATAAACGTTTCGAATAGGATATATTTGTTTCAATACAAACAACAGTACACAAGTTTTCTGTTAAAACCGATTGCGAAAAAGTAAATTTTCTGGTGTAAAGGTGTGCGGTTCTGTTTCCGTTTTCGCAGCCAGTTTTAGCTACCATACCAGGGCATTCAAACAATATGACAAACTGTATCTCGCATATAAATTTTTTCTCGTTATGTGCTCGTGTTTTAAACATAAATTGTTTACGCAAGAAAGTGCTGTTTTGTTTTCTTCCTCGCAAACGGTTTTCACAAAAACCAGGAAAGTTGTATTTGTGGATTATTGAAAATGGTGGTTTGTTCAAATGGTTCAAATGGCTCTAAGCACTATGGGACTTAACATCTGAGGTCATCAGTCCCCTAGACTTAGAACTACTTAAGCCTAACTAACCTAAGGACATGACAAACACCCATGCCGGAGGCAGTATTCGAACTTGCGACCGCAGCAGCAGCGCGGTTCCGGACTGAAGCGCCGAGAACCGCTCGGCCACAGCGGCCGGCGATGGTTTGTTGGGTGCTCAACATCGTGGTCCAAATCTTTCCATTTCTAGCCTCAGCACTTCCCAAGTGATGATGGGATGATGAGGACAACACAAACACCCAGTCCCCAGGCGGAGAAAAGCCTCAACCCGGCCGGGAACCGAACCTGGTATCCCGTGATCCAGAGGCAGCGACGCTAGCCACTAGCCCACGAGCCACGGACCTGGATTATTGGCTTATGATTACTACTACTGCTACTACGGAATCTGCATTTACAGTAACAATAAACAACGCTCAACGTCAGAGGGATGGGGAGAAGATATGGACGAAGAGATGAGAGGAAGTGGATATAGAGAGAGAAAATGAGAAGATGGGCAGAGGGCAGGAGGAGATGGAAAGAGAGTGGGGGGTGGGGGGGGGGAGGTAAAGAAGATGAACATAGGCAGGGTGGTGGAGTTGAAGAACAGAGGGGGGGGAGGGGGAGGTCATGGACAAAGGTAGTTGCAGGTGGAGATGTACAGAGGCAAGGCGGAGAAGAAGATTAGGATGTATGCCTAACTTCCATACATATTAGAAACGTGTGCCTCGTCTTTCCTTGTTTTCCCATTCAACTAGACTGTCACAGCAGTGTGTTTCACACATCATCGGATCGAAATCGACGTCGTCTTTCCAGATGCACTAATTTTTTTCCCAGCATTGTAGTTGTTACGTTCAGCTCTACAATGAGTGCCAAAAATATTATGCTTTGAATTCTGGTTTTATAAAATATGCAGGGTGTTTCGGAATTCCTGCTACAGTCTTGTAGTGTTTGAAGAGGCGACTTAGTAGTTAAAGGTTTAATAAGGAAGCCCTGTCCAAAAATGTACCGTTTGGATATAAAATAAGTTTGAAGATCGCCTCAATTTCAAATTTCCTGCCGGACAGTACGGTATATATTGGAAGAGCTACACAACGCATGTATCGAAATCGTTTTCCGGATTGAAGACGTTAAACCAACAACAGGCATCTTCTCCAAACGGTGCTCCAGACGCCATGTTTATTTTGGCATATTTAGCTGTTTAGTATTGTAGCTTGCATGCAGTATGCCATTTCAAGATAATGGCGCATTGAACATTTATCACAGGCACGTCACCCTTCTGCTGTATACCGAAAGACCGGCCGGGGTTGCCGAGCGGTTCTAGGCGCTACAGTCTGGAACCGCGCGACCGCTACGGTCGCAGGTTCGAATCCTGCCTCAGGCATGGATGTGTGTGATGTCCTTAGGTTAGTTAAGTTTAAGTAGTTCTACGTTGTAGGGGACTGATGACCTCAGAAGTTGAGTCCCATAGTGCCCAGAGCCATTTGAACCATTATGCCGAAAAATAGTGGAGATTTTAGAGGGTACCACGAGAAAAATAAACTTCAGATGGAAATCGGTGTCCGAAATCGTCACACATCGAGACAACAGAGCATTGCTTTATAGGAGACACGGCCTTTCTACGCAGCAGCTAGCTCGATCTGCTCCACTGGTGATCCTGGCAATCAGTCCCAACCACTGAATAACAAACAACATTGCGAGATGTTCCGCCTACGGTACGTCAGTGCACAAAGTCACGTTTCCTATCGGAGGGATGGGCTCCTGGCAGGCGCCACTCCCTATAACTTCGGCGCTCTGTAACGTCGTTGGATGACGGGGACACGGTTTCCTATACTCGATTTGTTCCTCAAGACCCCCTCTAAAACCCCTCGGAGTTTGTAGCAATACCCTGTAGACCACCCTAAGACTCCGACAGAACTGGTTTCTGTTTGGTTTGCTCTCTTCAGTTTGTCTATGATGTATTTGTCTTGGTAGAACTTATGGCTCTCAGTAAGCCTTCTTGGTGCCACTTTGTTGATCTGCCAAAGAGGATCTCCCATAAACACACAGTGATCGGAATCACTATGTCTGGCTGCCACTTGCTTCTGGGCATGGGAAAGTTCCTTTCAGAACGGCCAGACTCCTTCGACAAGCTGCTTTTAGAGGCGTGTTTGTAGTATTTGTTCCGCGCTGCCACACTCGTTCTTCATAGACCGCCATATTCTGTGTCCAAGTGGCTGGTCTATGATTGTTCACAGGTTGACGTATTTAGTAACAGAGCCCACTTGCAACAGCAGTGGAAACGATGGTATTAAAAGCGTGACGAAGCGCTCAGTCACTCCGGAAGGTTTTTTGGTAGACTACATGTACCTGGCAACACACTGCTGTGACTGTCTAGTTGAGTGGAAAAAAAGGAAATACAAGGCACACGTTTCTAATATGTATGGAAGTTGGGCATACATCCTAATCTTCTTCTCCGCCTTGCCTCGGTACATCTTAAGTGAGTTTGAATTTGGTGTTATAGTCGTCGCATGAGCGATGGGACACAGCACCTCCGAGGTAGTGATGAAGTAGGGATTATCCCTTATGACCATTTCACGAGTGTACCGTGAATATCTGGAGTCCGGTAAAACATCAAATCTCCGACATCGCTGCGGCTGGAAAAAGATCCTGCAAGAACGGGACCGATGACGATTGAAGAGAATCGTTCAACGTTACAGAAGTGCAGCCCTACCACAAATTGCTGCAGATTTCAATGTTGGGCTATCAACAAGTCTAGCGTGCGAACCATTCAACGAAACATCATCGATATGGGCTTCCGAAGGTAAATTCATGTTCCCTTGATAACTGCACAACACAAAGCTTTATGCCTCGCTTGAGTTCGTCAACACCGACTGGATGTTTCCCACTGTCTTGTTTTCGCAGCACGGGAATTCTATGACAGCACGTTGCTTCTGACGAACGTCAAGTGTAGCAGCCATCTTGAAGACATGCTGTGACGGCGCCACTCACGGGAACAGGTTGAATTAAGTTTGAAAACAAGCGGGAAGGATGTACCTACACACTGTGAAACTTTCACACATACAGAATGAAAACTGTATTTTTAGAAAAATAGTGTGCATTTCTTTTAGAGTGACCCTCGTAGTACAAATTGCTCATAACCAGTGTTTAGAAGGTAAGAATCAAATTCTATCGGTGATTTATTAAATATAAAGAAATAAATCTCTGTTGTTCTTATGAATTCATGATCGTTGGCAATTATGTATGTGATTTTTATGAAAAATAGCTGAAAGTAATGATGGATATGAACATGGTTGGTAAATTTTGAGGGTTTGTTTGATATGAGTAGATGTTCCGTGAAACAAGAAAGGGGACAGGTTTTTGGAAAGTGTTTCGAATCTGGAAGGGATTGAGTGGATTAGAAGAGGCGCCTGAAGCAAGCTCTTAATGGTGAGGATAGCTGTGGAGGCGAGAAGACGAAGACGATGGAGAGTGCGTTCAATCCACAAGATCTTTGAGCGGAGTTCAAGGTAGAGGTAACGTCTGAAATATATTTAGGAAATGGTATGGAGAGTATGCAGATGTATGTATGTCAGATGTGCTGATACAAGCTTTGTAAAGTACTTTGACTGGAGATCAGGGACAAAATGATACGATGTTTGGTGCCAAGAATGTATGGTGTTCAATGTGGAGGAGGGTGTGGGCTGCCGGCCGATGTGACCGAGCGGTTCTAGGCGCTATAGTCTGGAACCGCGCGACCGCTACGGTCGCAGCTTCGAATCCTGCCTCGGGCATGGGTGTGTGTGATGTCCTTAGGTTAGTTAGGTTTAAGTAGTTCTAAGTCTTGGGGACTGATGACCTTAGAAGTTAAGTCCCGTAGTGCTCAGAGCCATTTGAACATTTTTTGGATGTGGGCTGTATTGTTAGTTAAGATTTGTGTAGGGAAAGGTGTGTCGTATTCAAGGATTTGTAGAAGAAATCGTGTTCTGGAGGATTATAAATTAAGTTTACGTTTGAGCAGAAGGGGACGAGTGGAATGAAGTTTTTGTACGTGTGAAGGCGGGTTAAGTAATGAAATGCAATGTTCGGCTACTTATAAGTTAAGTTTTAGTCTTTTGTGGACTTTCTGTTCCCCAGTTAGTGATGTATCTTACTAATTTGCTACTGAAGGTTATTTTAATATACATTAGTTAAATGCTGCAGATTTTTTGTTAAAACCTTTAACTGTCAAAATCAGTATTTAGAAAAGGGTGATTACGGACTTCTTCAGATGAGGGTGCATACATGCTTGTCTATATGAAGAGGATAAGTAAGACCCCTAGTCATTTCAGTGTTAACATCCTTAAGGAAATGTCGACTAAGTGTTTTACTTATTGCACTGCATGTTTGTGTCCTGATCTGAAGATGGCAGTTGAAACTAGTAATCGCTGTTTTCTATATTACGACCTTGGCAAATTAAAAATGAAGAAACTCAACCCCGCCTAAAGAGGCGTTGAAGGCCCAATGGTACCGAAAGACCTCCGCTTTATCCTCACCCCACAGGTGTCACCGGATGCGGATATGGAGGAGCATGGGGTTAGCACACAGTTCTCCCAGCCGTTGCCAATTTCGTCATCGGAGCCGCCATCCAGTAGCTCCTCAATTGGACTCACAAGACTTCAGTGCACCCCGCTTTCCAACTCGGCAGACTGGACAGCATGCGGTAGACCCAGACGGTGACCCATCCAAGTGCTAGCCAAGCCCGACATCGCTTAACTTCGGTGATTTGACGGGAGCTGGAGTTACAACTGCGGCAAGGCCATTGACTTGGTAAATAAAGGATTTAATAAAAAATCTACAGCATTCAAGTTTACAGGACGCGCTCCCCCATTCCAGCTACGTCGGGTAATTGTCGTTGTTGTGGTCTTCAGTCCTGAGACTGGTTTGATGCAGCTCTCCATGCTACTCTACCCTGTGCAAGCTGCTTCATCTCCCAGTACTTACTGCAACCTACATCCTTCTGAATCTGCTTAGTGTATTCACCTCTTGGTCTCCCTCTACGATTTTTACCCTCCACGCTTCCCTACAATACTAAATGCCGGCCGAAGTGGCCGTGCGGTTAAAGACGCTGCAGTCTGGAACCGCAAGACCGCTACGGTCGCAGGTTCGAATCCTGCCTCGGGCATGGATGTTTGTGATGTCCTTAGGTTAGTTAGGTTTAACTAGTTCTAAGTTCTAGGGGACTAATGACCTCAGCAGTTGAGTCCCATAGTGCTCAGAGCCATTTGAACCATTTGAACAATACTAAATTGGTGAGCCCTTGATGCCTCAGAACATATCCTACCAACCGATCCCTTCTTATAGTCAAGTTGTGCCACAAATTTCTCTTCTCCCCAATCCTATTCAATACCTCCTCATTAGTTATATGATCTACCCATCTAATCTTCAGCATTCTCCTGTAGTACCGCATTTCCAAAGCTTCTATTCTCTTCTTGTGTAAACTAGTTATCGTCCATGTTTCACTTCCATACGTGGCCACACTCCATACAAATACTTTCAGAAACGACTTCCTGACACTTAAATCTATACTCGATGTTAACAAATTTCTCTTCCTCAGAAACGCTTTCCTTGTCATTGCCAATCTACATTTTATATCCTCTCTACTTCGACCAACATCAGTTATTTTGCTCCCCAAATAGCAAAACTCCTTTACTACTTTAAGTGTCTCATTTCCTAATCTAATTCCCTCAGCATCGCCCGACTTAATTCGACTACATTCCATTATTCTCGTTTTGCTTTTCTTGATGTTCGTCTTATATCCTCCTTTCAAGACACTATTCATTCCGTTCAACTGCTCTTCCAAGTACTTTGCTGTCTGTGACAGAATTACAATGTCATCGGCGAACCTCTAAGTTTTTATTTCTTCTCCATGGATTTTAATTCCTACTCCGAATTTTTCGTTTCCTTCACTGCTTGCTCAATATACAGATTGAATAACATCGGGGAGAGGCTACAACCCTGTCTCACTCCCTTCCCAACCACTGCTTCCCTTTCGTGCCCCTCGACTCTTATAACTGCCATCTGCTTTCTGTGCAAATTGTAAATAGCCTTTCGCTCCCTGTATTTTACCCGTGCCACCTTCAGAATTTCAAAGATAGTATTCCAGTCAACATTGTCAAAAGCTTTCTCTAAGTCTTCAAATGATAGAAACGTAGGTTTGCCTTTCCTTAATCGGGTAATTACAATATTTTAATTTGTTGGACGGTAATAAATAGTTAGGCAGAAGTCAGAAAGTCGAACGGTGTGCCTGATTCCTCCAGTAATTATTATCAAGGTTTTGGCAACGTTTATTCTGAAGAGGCAATGGCTCCAACAGGAGATGTATTGGTTGAGATCACCAGTGAAGGACTTTCAGAAAGGGGGGGGGGAGGAATACGAAATATGTCCACGTAAGGTATGTCACCAACATCAAAATTGTGTGATCGTTCCAAGTATTAGTATTATCTGGAGGAAACAGAAGAAACAGTGTATTTAAGACTTCCTGTTTTAGAACAGGTAGAGCGTGATATTAACTTAATTTGCAGCGGAGGGACGACTTACAGGTGATGATGCTGTAAGTGATGAGGAAATGCGTGAAGCTGTAGGCCCAGCTGGTGAGAATGACGCCCGAGGAGGACAGCAGGCCGCCCGTTATCGCCACCTTGCGGTAGCCGAAGCGGCGCAGCATCGGACCGCTGAACAGGCCTGCAACAAACACAGTACCACTCAGTCACTCAAAGTGGATATCGTTAAATAGTTTTCATGAATTCCCTCCTAGTGTGGGAGGCAATTCCTACGCAGAGTCCAAGGCAGCCTATGTAAGAAAATACACTTAAAGTAAAAAAAAAAAGGACGTACCAGGAAGGTATTATCCGAATGGGTAGGTGTGATGTAAATGTACAGACAAACAAATGATTATAGTTTCAGAAAAACTGGATGATTTATTGAAGAGAAAGAGATTCATGAATTGAACAAATCAGTAATGCATTGGTCAACCTCTGGACCTCAAGCATGTAGTTGTTCGGATGGCATTGATTGATAGAGTTGTTGGATCTACTCCTGGAGGAGATCGTGCCAAATTCTGTCCAATTGGCGTGTTAGATCGTCGAAGTCCCGAACTGGCTGGAAGGCCCTGTCCCTAATGATCCAGTTGGGGAGAGATCTGGCAGGTTGCTGGCCAAGGTAGTGTTTGACAAGCACGAAGACAAGCAATAGAAATTCTCGCCGTGTTCAAAAGGGCATTATTTTGATGAAAAGTAACCCTAAGGCAGATTGCTATGGAGGGCAACAAAACGTGTCATAGAACGTCGTTGATGTAGGGGTGCTGCAAATGGCAACCAAAGTGGTTTTACTACGAAAAGAAATGGCACTGCAGACTACCACTTCTGATTGTTGTGCCATAGGATGGGCGACAGTGAGATTGGTATCCCACCACTGTCCAGGGCGTCTCCAGACTTGTCTTCGTCTAGGAATCTCGTTGACTGGAGTAGAAGTGTTATCAGTGATGAGTCCCATTTCGAGCTGAGCCCCAGTGACCAGCGAAGACGTCTCTGGAAAGGCCCTGGACAATGTTGGGATACCAAACTGACCATCACTCGCCATACAGGCCGACAAAAAGGAGTGATGGGCTGGGGTACCATTTCTTTTCATAGCCTGACCCCTTCAAATGGCTCAAATGGCTCTAAGCACTATGAGACTTAACATCTGAGTTCATCAGTCCCCTAGACTTAGAACTACTTAAACCTAACTTAACCTAAGGACGTCACACACAACCATGCCCGAGGCAGGATTTGAACCCGTGACCGTAGCAGCAGCGCGCTTCCGGACTGAAGAGCCTAGAACCGCTCGGCCACAACGGTCGGCTCTGACCTCTTCGGTTGTCATTCACGTCACTTTTCTACAACAGATGTTGTACGCTCCATTTCGTTGCCCTTCATGGCAAGCAATCCTGTGCTTACAGTTCAGCTAGATAATGCCTGTCCACAACCGGAGAGAATCTGTACTGCTTGTATTCGTGTTTGCAAAACCCTCCCATTGCCTGCGAGATTGCCGGATCTCTCTCCAACTGAGCATACTTGATGGGCAGTGCCCTGCAACCAGCACGGGATTTTGACGCCAGACAGAATTTGGCGAGACATTCCACTAGAGGACATCCAAAAACTCTGTCAGACAATGCCAAGCCGAAAAACTGCTTGCATAAGCGCCAGAGGTGGACCAATAGATAACTGACTTGCTCAATTTGTGAGGCTATTTCTATTGAATTAGTTATCCATTTTTTCTGAAATTTTAATCATTTGTCTGTCTGTGCATGTACATCACATCTACCAGTTTCCATCCCATTCTGATAATTTCTTCATGGTAAGTCGCATTTTTGTCTTATAATGTATTTATAAATAGCACCTGATTCTGATAAGGTCAGTTTGGTATCTATGAATATATGACGCCAGCTGTAGGAGATACAAACGTATACATCCTGAATGGGACGCTCAATGGAGCAAGCTGGCAGATTACTTATGAGAGCACTCTGCCTCTGAATGATGGACTACATTTATCTGCCAACATCGCCTGACTCACCCGGAGAGCCGAGCGCATTAGTGCGGCTACTTCCGGGATTCAGGGAAGTGAGCTTATCCCAGACCGAATGCACCGCGCGGATTAATTGCGAGGGCTTGTGGGTCGGTCAGCGTGGGCATGAGTTTCAGGCGGTTTTACCAATACAGCTAGGTAAATACCGGGCTGATTACTAAGTCCCGCTTCAGATACACACTACTCGATTATTTAGGAAGCGTTCTCACACTCAAATTAGAGATTTACTGTAGACGCAGGTAGATGGGGTACACAAAGTCCGGCGAGGGGGAGTGTTGGTATGAGGGAGGCCACCCGGCCGCCAGCTGTCATTAACACTGCCAAAACGAGTGTAGCAATCCCAACCCTGTAGAGAACCGAGAAAGGCAACCAAGAACAACATAAGACGAATTAAGAATATCTGCTGCGATAATTCATTGAGAACGTGTCTGAATGTGATAAGTCTGCATTGGATGGCTCTGGATGTCTCTAATCTCAACTATGATGGCTTTTATTCGTCGTAGCTCTTCTGACTGGTTTGATGGCACCGCCAGGAACTCCGATTTTGTGCCAACCTCTTCATCTCAGATTAATACTTGCACCATACGTCTCCAATTATCTGTACAACGTATCCCAGTCTCTGTTTACCCTAAGAGTTTTTATTCTCTGCGGTCCCGTCTAGGAGCGTGAAAGTCATTTCCGTATGTCTTTAGCACATGACCTATCATTCTGTCCCTTATTGCCGGCCGGGGTGGCCGAGCGGTTCTTGGCGCTACAGTCTGGATCCGCGCGACCGCTACCGTCGCAGGTTCGAATCCTGCCTCGGGCATGGATGTGTGTGATGTCCTTAGGTTAATTAGGTTTAAGTTGTTGTAAGTTCTAGGGGACTGATGACCTCAGAAGTTAAGTCCCATAGTGCTCAGAGCCATTTGAACCATTTTGTCCCTTATTTTTGTCAGTATTTTCCATATGTTCCTTACTTCGCCGCCTCTGCGGAGAACCTCATCATTCCTTCTTCACCTAATTTTCAACATCCTTGTATAATATCACATCTCAAACGCTTTGTGTCTCTTCTTTTCCGGTTTTCCCACAGGCCGTTATTCACCATCCCAAATGGACATCCTCAGAAATTTCTTCATCACATTAAGGCTAATATTTGATTAGCATACTTCTTTTACATAGGAATGCCGCCTTTGTCTGTGATAGCCTTCTTTTTATGTTCTGCTTGCTTCGCCAGTTGTGTGTTATTTTACTTCCAAGGTAGCAGATTCTTTCATTTCACCTACTTCGTGGTCAACATTTTTTATGTTAAGTTTAACGTAAATCTCAGTTCTGCTATTCCAGACTGTGTACCAATTAGGTTCCTTTCGGAGTATGCTGATGCATTAGCTCCATACTCAACAATCATATACAACCGTTCGCTCGACAAAAGATCCGTACCCAAAGACTGGAAAGTTGCACAGGTCACACCACTATTCAAGAAAGGTAGTAGGAGTAGTCCTCTAAATTACAGGCCCATATCGTTAGATTTTAGAACATATATTGTGTTCGAACATTATAAATTACCTCGAAGAAAACTGTCTATTGACACGCAGTCAACATGGGTTCAGAAAACATCGTTCCTGTGAAACACAACTAGCTCTCTGTTCACACGATGTGTTGAGTGATATTCACAAGGGATTTCAGATCGATTCCGTATTTCTGAATTTCCGGAAGGCTTTTGACACTGTACAACACAAGCGGCTCGTAGTGAAAATGCGTGCTTATGGAATATCGTCTCAGTTATGTGACTGTACTTGTGATTTCCTGTCAGAGAGGTCACAGTTCGTAGTAATTGACGGAAAGCCATCGAGTAAAACAGAAGTGATTTCTGGCATTCCCCAAGGTAGTGTTATAGGCCCTTTGCTGTTCCTTATCTATACAAACGATTTAGGAGACAATCTGAGCAGCCGTCTTCGGTTGTTTGCAGATGACGCTGTCGTTTATCGACTAATAAAGTCATCAGAAGATCAAAATAAACTGCAAAGCGATTTAGAAAAAATATCTGAATGGTGCGAAAAGTGTCAGTTGACCCTTAACAACGAAAAGTGTGAGGTCATCCACATGAGTACTGAAAGGTACTCGTTAAACTTCGGTTGCACGATAAATCAGTGTAATCTAAAAGCCGTAATTAAACTAAATACCTAGGTATTACAATTACGAACAACTGAAATTGGAAGGAACACATAGAATATGTTGTAGGGAAGGCTAACCAAAGACTGCGTTTTATTGACAGGACACTTAGAAAATGTAACAGACCTACTAAGGAGACTGTCTACACTACGCTTGTCCGTCCTCTTTAGAATACTACTGCGCGGTGTGGGATCCTTACCAGATAGGACTAACGGAGTACATCGAAAAAGTTCAAAGAAAGGCAGCACGTTCTGTATTATCACGAAATATCGGAGAGAGTGGCACAGAAATGATACAGGGTATAAATCATTAAAAGAAATGCGTTTTTCGTTGCGACGGAATCTTCTCACGAAATTGCAATCACCAACTTTCTCCACCGACTGCGAAAATACTTTGTTGACACCGACGACCTACGCAGGGAGGAACGATCACCAAGATAAAATAAGGGAAATCAGAGCTCGTACGGAAAGGTATAGGTGTTCATTCTTTCCGCGCGTTGTACGAGATTGGAATAATAGAGAATTGTGAAAGTGGTTCGATGAACGCTCTGCCAGGCACTTAAATGTGATTTGCAGAGTATCCATGTAGATGTAGACGTAGATGTACACGTACCTTCAGCTTTCCACGGTTTACCCTCAAACTATAGTCTGCACTTGTCAGAATGTTCGTTCCATTCATCATGTCCTGAAATGTTTCTTCAATCACCGTGAATGTTAATCTCTCGAAATTTTCTTTCAGTTTTTTCGGTGGGTCTTCAATATATTGATTGAACAGTGGGTGCGAAAGACTTCATTCATCTCTTATATCAATTTCAATCTAAGCACTTCGTTCTTGGTCTTCCTCTTCCATTGTTATTGGTGCCTCTTGCTTCCTGTGCATGTTATGCATTAGCCGTATTTCCCTATAGCTTACACCTGTTTTTCTCATATTTTCGACCATCTTGCACCGTTTTACAATATCGAATGCTTTTTCCATCTCGACAACTACTACGAGTGTGTCTTGATTTTTCTTAAGTCTTGCTACCATTGTCGAGTGCATAATCAGAACTGCCTCTCCGGTTCCTTTACATTTCGTAAAGTTACATCGTTCGTTATCTAATACATCCTAAACTTCTTTTTCCATTCTTCTGTATGTTATTCTTGTCAGCAACTTGGATGTATAAGCTGTTGAGCTGAATATGTTTTGTTCTTGCACTTACTTTCTGCTGCAGTCTTCGAGACAATGTGGATGATACTTCTTCCGAAAGTCTGATGGTATGTCTCCAGCCTCATAGATTCTACATATACAGGGTGGTCCATTGATAGTGACCGGACCAAATATCTCACGAAATAAGCATCAAACGAAAAAACTACAAAGAACGAAACATGTCCAGCTTGAAGGGGGAAACCAGATGGCGCTGTGGTTGGTCCGCTAGATGGCGCTGCCATAGGTCAAACGGATATTAACTGCGTTTTTTAAAATGGGAACCCCCATTTTTATTACATATTCGTGTAGTACGTAAAGAAATATGAATGTTTTAGTTGGGCCACTTTTTTCGCTTTGTGATAGATGGCGCTGTAATAGTCACAAACGTATAAATATGTGGTATCACGTAACATTTCGCCAGTGCGGACGGTATTTGCTTCGTGATACATCACCCGTGTTAAAATGGACCGTTTACCAATTGCGGGAAAGGTCGATATCGTGTTGAGGTATGGCTATTGTGTGATCAAAATGCCCAACGGGCTGCTCGGTATCCTGGACGACATCATCCAAGTGTCCGGACCGTTGGCAGGATAGTTACGTTATTTAAGGAAACAGGAAGTGTTCAGCCACATGTGAAACGTCAACCACGACCTCCAACAAATGATGATGCCCAAGTAGGTGTTTTAGCTGCTGTCGCTGTTAATCCGCACATCAGTAGCTGACAAACTGCGCGAGAATCGGGAAACTCAAAAAACGTCGGTGTTGAGAGGAATGTCGTTACACGTATTGCCAAACGCACTGAGGTTAACGGGAATCATTTTGAGCATTCATTGCATTAATGTGGTATTTACAGGTAATCACGCTGTAACAGCATGCGTTCTCAGAAATGATAAGTTCACAAAGGTACATGTATCACATGGGAACAACCGAAATAAAATGTTCAAACTTACCTACGTTCTGTATTTTAATTTAAAAAACCTACCTGTTACCAACTGTTCGTCTAAAATTGTGAGCCATATGTTTGTGACCTTATATCACAAAGCGAAAGAAGTGGTCCAACTAAAACATTCATATTTCTTTACGTACTACACGAATATGTAATAAAAATGGGGGATCCTATTTAAAAACATGCAGCTGTTATCCGTTTGACGTATGGCAGCGCCCTCTAGCGGGCCAACCAAAGCGCCATCTGGTTTCCCCCTTCAAGCGAGACAAGTTTCGTTCTTTGTAGTTTTTTCGTTTGACGCTCATTTCGTGAGATATTTGGCCCGGTCACGATCAATGGACCACCCTGTATACCTGGATAGTCTGTTTGTTGATACTTGTACCAATGATTTTGAAATTTCGAAGGTATTTTATCTATCATTCTGCCTTATTTGATCGCAAGTCTTCCAAAGCTGGAAGACGAGACTGGAATAGAAGGGAGAACCGATAGAGGTACTCAAGGTGCCCTCCGCCACACACTGTCAGGTGGCTTGCGGAATATGGATGTAGATGTAGATGTAGATGTAGAAGCTTAAACTCTGATATTAGATCCCCTATGACTTCTGTGACGCGTATGCAGACGAGTTATTCAGCCGTCCAGAACTGGGAGCAGGTAAGTAGATGCATTTGTCTGTACAGTTCTAAGCTAAGTCGGCGGGCTTAGGGATCGAAAGCACGGCACGGCGGGACCAGAGGGAGCGAACATTGGTCTGCCCGGGTACCAAGGCTGTCGGTCTGGAGTGGCTGAAAATGAGAAAAACCGTACGGAGAATATGGACAGCGGTTACTCGCTTAACCGAAGGATAGACGATACGGGAAAATGGCGGACTCCGAGACACTCTGAAACGTGTCTTCCTACGGCGCTTAGATATTCCACAGTAAAAGACAGCCAAATAATAACTGCATCCAGTATTTTCAACACCTTTAAAACCACAGAAGTTAATGCTTTGCAGTGACTACTTTCACTGTGAACTTCTGAATTAACTACTTTTAAATGCTTCATGCAATTTAAACAAAAAAATCTCAGATAATGGCATTGCACAATAGCTATAATCTCTGAAAGCTGCGTATCTGTATCTGTTTTATTTCAGGGTTTATTAAGTTTTTTATATCTTTTAATTATGAAATCGTCTGTCAGAGCATCATATTCTTTGCAATAACAAAGCAAATGTATGCACCACGAGTACTTCATATCCTGTCATACTTGTGTACTTATTTAATGAATATGTTACTACTTTTTTAATATATTTATTTAACTATTGATTACACTTGCTGTACGAAATCATGGTAACTTAAGAAGTGGTCAGTCGCATGTGTTAGCTGACATAACCTTTGGAAACTGGGCCAAAAGATGATTATGTCAAGCAGGCGTAAATAATTGTTTAAACAATATCTAACTACAATCTGTTGCTATTTAATGTGAGCGCATTTGCGCAAGAATGCTGGCTTATTTATTTATGAGCGACCCTTTATTTATATTTATTGAGTAGTGTCTGTGTGTGACCGAAATGCTTATGACGTTTCATTATTTGAGTATACTAGTTCAGCCCGGGAAGTCGTCAGGTTGAGTCAAATCATGTCTGCGGAACTTAAGACCGATGTATTTTCTGTGAAGTGGCCTTCAGCCTATGGGAAAGCACACAGTGGAGGAACACCACTGGAGTCAAGTGGGGACAGACACTTCTTCGAGTGAAAAGCTGAAGGAAGCGATCTGGGACATTTTTCGTTTAGATCTCGTAGAAGACACTTTGAAAGCAGACCTGTCTATAGTAACGTGCATGATTCGATCGTAGGGGTGACTGATTCTGAGCGGTGAACGACAGCTAAAATACTCTGACTTTTTCCGATTGCATTACAGAACTGAAAATAGGAAGAGTATGAGTTTCTAACTGTTAACTCACATGTGTTAATTTGTAAACCATCATTTTCATCTCTGAAGTATTGTGAGCTGGTGAATATTTTGTATATTGTGATCACGAGTGGACTTAGTATTCGTATACCTTGGATGACAAGTTAGCTTGGGGATTTTGCTACCATTCTCGTAACACTTCCAACCCAATTTTACTGCATTTGATAAGGTTATTTTCTATCTGTATTTTAACTGTATATCATGGGACCACTTTCCGTTTAGCTGAGATATACTTTCATGATTTAAAAATATTCAACACGATTCTCTGTCGTCTACATCAGCTACAAACGTAATAATGGTAAACTATTCCTTCATCTTTTATTTAATATTCCCATGTATTTTATTACTTAGAAGTCCTAGTCAACGCATACACAATTTGACTGTAGGATCACAGCAGCACAATATCACTTGGAGCGAGTTGGCTGCTAGACGTGAAAGCAGACGGGTGCAACTCGACCGTATGACTACATCGAGCTACTCCTTTTAAACAGAGCCGTGGACAGCCCAGTTACCTAATATGCGGAAAACATAAGGTAAATTGGCAATTGGTTTACTCGTATGGACTGCTGGTTAGAGAGCAACCACTCAGCAGAAAACCGTTCGTTAATGTCGCAATATTGACCCTCATTTCCTCTTACAACATGTTACCAGACAGTTCCTCTTCCTCGCAGAGCCCTTCAGTGTGTTTTGTTCTGTTATCCAACGTTTTTTCACAGTTGCATTGCTTTAATGTATGCTTGTCCGTCCAACGTCTGACATCGCCCCTTTTGGAGATATACGTTCTTCTTCAACCGAGCTGCCTACTGTGGTGTTCACTATCGCAATAGCTCCAACGTTACAGAACTTTAAACGCATCTCATTATTCTTCAGTACCTCAGTATTACACTTCTTCCCACACTGATTCTTCCGGACGAGTCTTTTAACTTCTACCTACTCTTTATCATTTCAAAATGTTGATCGGAGTTTGTATCTGCTCATCGGTACGCCTTTAAACTCAGTAACTGAATCCGAAACTCTATCTCACGAAGATGTAGTCCGACTGAAATCTTCCTGTGTCTGATGGCCTTTACCATATGTACCTCCTCCTCTTGTGATTTTTGAACAGCATATTCGCAGTTAACAGCTGAAATTTATTACAGAACTCAGTCACTTCTTCTCCTCCCTCGTTCACACTACCAAGTCCATATTATCCCGTAACTGTCTTATATTCCTTCCCCTACTATAGTGTTCCCAATCACGAATGATTATTCCATTATCATCTCGTTTTACATGCTGAATTACCTGTTCGATATCGTCATATACTGTGTTCGTTCTTCATCTTCCACTTGGTAAGTGGGCTTGCTTACCTTACGTATTGTTGCTGGGTTTGGTTTGCTGTCGATTCTGATGAAAACAATACTGTCACGAACCGTTCACAGTAACTCACTTTTTGCCCTATCTTGTTATTCGTAATGAATCCTATTCCAGATTATCATTTTCTTCTGGTCTTGTTAGTGTCTTATATTTGTCTGACAAAAAAATCCTTATTTCTTTTCTATTTCACATCGCTTTACCTAGCCCTACCATATCTCTTTTCAGATTTTCTAGTTCACCTATGACGTCGAAACTTTTGACATTCCCAGCTTCGAGCTTTTTTTAGTTATTATGTATGTTTTTCATGGTCACCTACCCCTTAGCGGTCCCCTCCCGAAGATCCTAATCTGGGATTAATCCGGATACTCCGCCAATGGAGAGATCATCCTAACATCTCACATATTCCGCAGATATAGGCTGTGTGTCTTGAATGCAGTGGTTTCCATCGGCCTGTGCATTTGATCATAACTGATTCTACCTACCACTTTTTAGGGTCAGTTTATCACTCCAAGGGAGAAAGGTTATCCTGAAAATGTGTGTGCTCCACATACAAACTTTGTTTATCCCTTTTTTAGTTAATGTAATTATTTCTATGTGAAAAGAAATGGAAAGTCTTCCTACGTAAACACTCTGTCATTTGCGTATCTTCTGCACAAATGGTATCTGTGTAAGTCCAATATAATGTATATCTGTGTTTGCGACATTCAGTTCTCACCTGAAGATAGACTGAGAAACGAAAAGCCATTCGTGACCAAATAAATATAATTTTGCAGAAAATTAGGAATTTTTTTCTTCTTTTTAATATTATAATGTTCTGCCATGCACCGACGGAAAATTCGGGTAATGAAAATAACATCTTCCTAATGGAATTATGTGTTCTCCAAAATGCATTAATCTGAACAGAGAAAAAATATATAAACAATTAGCAGTGTTTAACTTCTTTCTTAATGGAATAATAGCTCTTTATTCGATTTGAAATTTGTTCGTAATGAGATTATTCAAAATTAAAAATTATAAAATTTTCTTGCTGATCAAGTGTACCCCAAGAACACAGGTATGACCTAGTTACGAGAGCCTGTTAAAGAGACAAATGAACACCAATCATTATTCTGTGTAATCCAGCATCCTATTGCAAGATATATTTAGTTACTGTTCGGAGAAATAGCAGTTCACTTCACTGTCGAGAGATCTACCAAGTAAAGGCAGTAGTTCACTTGTTAGCCCTGGGCCGTCGTGTTGCTGTATGCAACAGGCTGTAACACTGTCCGGTCAAATGAAAACAGAGCAAAGACTAACATATTCGGAACAACAACATGCGGTACTGGCATCAGTTTGTAACAAAAAAAATTTGTAAAATGTACAGTGGGTACTCGAATGTACGACTGAGATCTCCAGTATCTGCAGCAAGGCGTCAAGGATTCTGAATGTCGAATAGGCAGAAGTCTCTCGACACAGAGGCCAGACAAAGTCTTCCGACAAAGTCCCCCACTAATTCAAATTCAGTACATGCGCGACCTGTTCTTCGATAGCAGCAAATGTCCCAATGTGTGGTCAGGTACTCTACGTTGTGAGCCCATGGGTCACCTCGAGTGATCTTATAGTTTATGGATGTAGCAGTCAGATGAAGCTTATGGCGTTGTTGTCTTGGAAATGCATACTACTTCTGATATTCAGAGGCACGTCACTTATGACTTATAACGACACTCCTTCGACGGATACGAAATACCTCTGCCGTTTGAGATAAGAAAGTAGAATGTATCCTCCCGTCAATCTGTCATAAGCAGTGTTGAATGACACATTAACAGCAATTCACTCTTGAAGAGGAATGTGAGCCGTGTGGCTCTATCAGCGATATTCCCGCCGCCGGTATGGGTCATCTTTCCGGCGGTGTGCGAAGAGCGCGCGCTGGCGCCACCTACCGGGCTGACCGGGAGCGAGAGGAAAAGCTGAGGAAGTGATTTTGCTTTGGGACGCCAAGCAGTAACGGCGTTTTGGGAACTGTGGCGGACAGCTAAGGTCCGGTGTCAGCCAGAAAGCAGGGCACGTGGAAAGAGATGTTACTGGGAAGCCATTGGTGTTGTTTTTCCGCTTTCTTCATGTCTCCTGACATCGTGATCTGCGGTGGCTGGATTCGTCGAACAAGCAAGAGGGTAAGGGCCTTGCTTGTCCTGTAAATTGTGGTCGGAATCAGCTACTGGGCTCTGTGCGGTTGACTGTATTTTCTTGGGCGGCCGTCGCTACTCCTACTCAGTCTGGCCTACAGTGTGTTGATTTTAATTGGTTTGATACGTAGTGTTTTAAGGTGTATGTGGTGTGACCATTAACATTTACGAGGGCTTGGAGTGCTGAGACATTCCGTTGTAGATCCCTACTGTCAAGCTTTAACCGCCATTGAAAACAGTTTGCTGGCCCTTGTTTAAGTACCGCCTGGTTATTGTATTTATATCACACCACGGAGTTAAGATGGCCAGTCGCTATATATAGTTCTCAGTTCTAGGGGACGATGACCTCAGAAGTTAAGTCCCATAGTGCTCAGAGCCATTTGAGAGACGCGTGTATAGTTTTGAAATCAGTAGTTTCCTAAATTCTTACCAGTTATTGAGAGGCTAGTTGTTATTGTGTGTTTAATGGCCTGAAAGGGATTCTATCGATGGTGGTACTAGAATTCCTTCAATGACAGTACATCGATATTGTAATTAATTTCATGTATTAATTTTACTAATGTGTTGTAATGAGTTATTGTGTTTCTAGTTATTTAAGGCAGATGTCAGTCTGTTGTAGATACCCACTAGTTCTGGGATTTTCTCGTGCCCATTCGTGACCGTTGCTGCTCCCGTCTGGGGGTCCATGTCGAGCCTATATTGGTAACTGTTGAACGGGCGAGCGTCCGTTTCCTGAGCGTAGTTGTTGAATCTCACGAGCTAGTTTGCTCACACGAAATTTTATATGTTATATGCTAAATTAACTGAATTATTTTGGCAATAACAATCACTGTGGTAATGAAAAAGTACATTTGTTATGAAATTTAACTCATTCCAGTAAATGTGTAATAGGCCATAAGTGCCGAGTTTTTATGAGTGTTTAAAATTGAAGTAATTTATTTTCACCTGAATCGTAAATTTTAAATATGTATGGTTGTTTTAAACATGTGATAGTTTTATTTGTCAAGTTCTCTTGTTTAAAGGTACCAAATAAAATGTTAGGCGCAACTGTCGATTGTGATTGCCTGATGTGCTACTTTGCTCCTGTCCTACCACCCTACAGCCTATTGTGGTGGGATTGTGTCGTTGCGTAAAAGGTGTAATTACATGCTGTTTCGACACTTCAGAATGGTTCTTGTAACTCGTGGATTATGTGCTACCAAAGTATGCATTATGTCCGTGCCGCAGCCTTCATAAGTAATTTTATACTCGTCACAAGCTTTGAAAGGCCATGTTACGACATATTGCAAGTGTCTTACGTAGCCCCTTCCGTAGATTCCGTATCACATACATCTGCACAAGCATAAACTAATTTAATTTTCAGGAAAATTCACTCAAACTCGGGTTTAAACGTCGTGCATGTGCAGGTGAATTGCCTTTATCTCCTCGAAAGAATTATTCTGTGGCAGTATTACTTAGATTTCATGTCCCGTATATCTTATACACGTTTTCAAGTACATTGCTTGTTGCACGGAAGTTTTGAGTGTTTGATGTTGTGAAATGTCTGGGGAGAAGCGAGAGCAATATAACCTCACGGGAAACTCTCCGCGGGCCTTGACATCCATGCACGAGATTTGTGCCATGCAGCAGTTGGCGTAACGATACGCACTCTCTCCACAATCATTCCCATATGTGCGCTTTCTGCAAATTACGTTGCACGTATGACTGCTGGGGAAACAAAAGTTTCCTAGTGCTCCACTCCTTCCAGTCAAAGAGCCGAATAACACGGGATCACTGCTTCCAACAGCTGACGTCAATGATCATAGCTCCCTGTTACAGACATATCTGTCAATATGTTCTCTACGTCTTATAGAAATTTGGACGCACATTTTAGCATTACTTTGCATATGCCACATAACTGCAACAGCATGTAAGCTCACAGGAGCGACATAACCGCAACATCACGAATCTCGCAGCAGGTGCAGCATAAACTTACCCAGTGTCATGCCGAAGGCAGAGTTGACGTTCATGATGACGGAGATGTCTGTGGCGGGCATGTTGATCTCCTTGAACCTGTCTCGGTATAGCAGACCGAACGACTGCATGATGGGCACCATAATGAACTGTAGGAAGAAAGGCAAAGTTCATTCATAAATAAAACGGTTCTGTGCCGGTACAACAAATGCTGTGCTAGTAATAATAACAATAATAACGACAAACACGAATAAAAGGAAACTAAACTCTATAGTAATATCGGACTTGCAGAAGGTAAACACCGTATTTATTGGTTTTCCTATTTATACTTATATATTGCGAAAATATGTAGTTTAAGAGATAAATTACATTAAACATCTCTCCAAATCGTGTCCTTTTTGCAACGCTATGTTGTGCTGAAGTGTCGGGAAATGTGACTTCGGCTGCTAAACGTCAAAACATTGCTCCATTGAAATCATGTATATACCCTTACCTGGAGTTTCACTGATTATGTTATGATTGGAGTTCAGATCGAGTTCGGGAGCTCCAACTTCCATCACTTTCATCCTAAGCTTATGTTCCGAATCTTTGCCGAAAAAATGCACACTGAATTAGTATGGTGCTCTTATCAGAGCCGTGGCATGCTAAAGTTATTCGCAAAAAGATAAGAGTCACGAGAACTCAGGCGCATACACTCACAACAAGGAACTTCCTAATACCATACTTTCCAGCAAACGCCGTCAGCAAGCAAAGAAATTCCTAGCAACTGAAGGTAAGGACATGTTTAACTCGTTTATTTCCTTCCGCTACTCGTTACTGTAGTCCAGTGCACTCTGGCGTGACATTTACAGATTTGGCGTGCTTTCTTTACAGCGGATAACATCGCTAATTCCCTCCCCCCCCCTCTCCCGCCTAAAAAAATTCTACAAAACTATCAAATACTAATATTAACTGTTGATTAATGACGCGTGGAAGTGTAACACAAGGTGCGTCCTAAAAATTCATTGAATGGTCTCAGAAAATAAAGGAAACAAGAGTTACAAACAAAATATGTTTTCGAGCCTTCAAAGTCATCACCATTACCTACAACACACTTCTGACGTTGGTTGTAAAGCTGTTGGAACTGTCAACAACCGCTTCTACATCTACATCTACATGGATACTCTGCAAATCACATTTAAGTGCATGGCAGAGGGTTCATCGAACCACCTTCACAATTCTCTATTATTCCAATCTCGCATAGCGCTCGGAACGAATGAACACCTGTATCTTTCCGTACGAGCTGTGATTTCCCTTATTTTATCGTGGTGATCGTTCCTCCCTATGTAGGTCGTGTCAAAAAAATGTTTTCGCATTCGGAGGAGAAAGTTGGTGACTGGAATTTCGTCAGGAGATTCCGTCGCAGCGAAAAACGCATTTCTTTTAATGATATCCAGCCCAAATCCTGTATCATTTCTGTGACACTCTCTCTCATATTTCGTGATAATACAAAACGTGCTGCCCTTCTTTGAACCTTTTCGACGTACTCCGTCAGTCCTATCCGGTAAGGATCCCACACCGTGTAGCAGTATTCTAAAAGAGGACGGACAAGCGTAGTGTGGGCAGTCTCCTTGTAGATCCGTTATTTTTTCCAAGTGTCCTGCCAATAAAACGCACTCTTTGGTTAGCCTTCCCCACAACATTTTCTGTGTGTTCCTTCCAATTTAAGTTGTTCGTAATTGTAATACCTATGTATTTAGTTAAATTTACGGCTTTTAGATTAGACTAATTTATCGTGTAACCGAAGTTTAACGAGTTTCTTTTAGCACTCATTCTTCTTGTGGACTCGCTGAAAGCACCTTGGTCACGCGTTTTTGGATCAGACCTAATGTTGCCAATACGATCCAGAGACCAGGCAGCAGTTAATGGCACGGGGTTATCATCTCCACCTCTCTCGGCTTGAAATTCATAATAGATCAAGCCCTTGCTGTCGAAAAAGACAGTCAACGTCGTCTTACTTTTTAGTCAGCTGACTAAAGATGGGGAAGATGGACACCATGCCGTCGACTGTTGTGTTGGTCGCACTAGCTCTCACCTCATCTAAGGAAGCGGATATCCAACGATGCGTGACGAAGGTGCTTCGAGCGACTCCACAAGAAGCGTTTTTTGACAGTTTCTAATAACTTTATAATGGTAAGAAGTGTGTTGTAGCTATTGGCGATTATTTTGAAAGCTAGTAAACATATTCTGTTTGTAACGCTTGTTTCTTTTATTTTTTCGAGGTCATTCATCGAACTTTCCAGATGCACTTTGCACGAGGGCTATATTTTTAACCTCTGATCGGTCGCGAAACTAAAAATCACAGTGAAAATCCGACGAAGCTCCGTGCAGATGTGTTGTGCAGTGTTTCTAACATGCCCGTCGATCGCGTGACGTCGTAGTTTTGAGTTCTGAAAGCACAGTGACAATGTAAAGATGTCCATAACAGTAGAGTCTCCCGCCAAGTGTGAAGCGCCGGCTTAGCTGTTGCGCCGTATTTCGTGCAGCCTTCATAGCGTTACTGCCATGCGTTTTCTTCTTTGCGACAAAGCTCGGTCGCACGCTGCAGGTGGAACAACGACACTCCTGCAGCATTTTGGACGGGAAGTGTTTGATCACCCACCATACAGCCCGGATTTGGCTCCTTCTGATTTTCATCTCTTTGCTCACATGAATCACTGGCCATGAAGACAACCTTGTGGGACAAACAGTGAGCTGCAGACCAGCACAGGGAACTGGTGGAGAGCACAGGCGGTTCCTCTTGTGACGAGGGTATTGGAAATTTGGTACCACGCTACAAATGTCTGAGGTGGTGCAGTGACTCTGTGGAGAAGTAGCTGGAAGGTGCTGCTAAATGCTATACATAAAACAATTTTTGATTTTCAGTGATTTCCATTTCGCGACCGATCGAATGGTTAAAAACAAATCTCGGGTGAGATGACAAGACGTACAGCGGTTTGACAAAAAATATGTAAACACCAAGAGAAACGGTTGCTGGAACACAAATGCAGATGATAGCCAAGCCTGCAAGTTGTGCTGATGTACTTGACCACGAACGGCACCTGTGCAATGTCCTCCATGCGTTGCAACTGCCCGTCGTATTCAGAACAGTGTTCTGTGTACGTTTGAGTATACTAAGTCGGAACTAAGTGAAGTCGAACGTGGGAAAATTATTTGTGCACGTATGGTGGGCAGCCGAAGCATTTGGTGTTCCAAGAGGGACCACATCGAAGATTTATGCAGCATACAAGGAAAGCGGAAAAGCATGATCTGTTAAGCCACAACGCGGATGAAAGTCTGTTTTAAGCGACCGTGACGGACGGTCTTTGAAGAGTATCGTGATGACAAATAAGACTACGTCAGCTGCGAAAATACTGCATAATTGAATGTTCTACCCGCGAACCCTGAAAAAGAAAATACCCTAGTGGAGTAATGTAAGAGAGTCATTTGGTCGGGTGAGTCTTGTTGCACGCTGTTTCCAATTTCTGACCGTGTTGACGTCACAAAACTGAAAAATGGAGATGATCCGGTGTTGATTTGGGTAGCCATATCGGCGTATTCCGTGGTTATTCCGCAAGGTTGCATTACTCCTATGATTATGTGATCATTTTGGCTGATCAGGTCCATTCCATAGTACAATGTTTGTTCCAAATGGTGATGCTGTGATCCACCATGACGTATTGCATCTACCCTGGCCACCACAGTCCCTGACATTCCCACTACTTTGCAGGAAGTATGGTACAAGAGTCCCTTGAAAACCATACGCGACCTGTATTTACCCATTCCGGGAGTCATGTAAACTGTTTCGAATATCAACGCTTTCGGTACACCTAAATCTTGGTAGTGTGCTGTGGTTTTGGTGTTTCTACATTTTCGTCCACCGCCTGTATATTTGCGTATCATCCTCCAGCTGGTAATCTTGATGTAGTGACAAATGTATTACAGGCGTGGAAAGAAAATCCTCAAGATGACATTTGGAAGCGTTTAGTTGTGTCCACGAGGGTCGCACCTCATAGTGATGTTGAAGACAGACATTAGTTCCGAGTGGAATGAAAGTATAATAATTTAGTATCCGTTACGTGATGAGCTTCTCCGC
Organism: Schistocerca serialis cubense; assembly: GCF_023864345.2. Lineage (NCBI taxonomy): Eukaryota > Metazoa > Arthropoda > Insecta > Orthoptera > Acrididae > Schistocerca > Schistocerca serialis. Next base: position 761,958,336 of record NC_064641.1, on the reverse strand, counting down.
AAAGGCTGATAAATGTCCGATTGGCGTTTCATGGCGTAAAAATTTCCATTTCCGCCTACGTACATATTCTACAGTACAGGGTGTTTATAGGAGGAAGCGCCAAAGAAACTGCTATAGGCATGCGTATTCAAATACAAAGATATGCAAACACGCAGAATACGGCGCTGCGATCGGCAACGCCTGTGTAAGACAACAAGTCTGGCGCAATTGTTAGATCGATTACTGCTGCTACAATGGCAGGTTATCAAAATTTAAGTGAGTTTGAACACAGTGTTACAGTCGACACACGAGCTATGGAACACAACATCTCCAAGGCAGCGATGAAGGGGGATTTTTCCCGTACGACCATTTCACGAGTGTACCGTGAATATTAGGAATCCGGTAAAACATCAAATCTCCCACATCGCTGCGGCCAGAGAAAGATCCTGCAAAAATTGCACCACCGATGACTGAAGAGAATCGTTCAACGTGACAGAAGTGCAACCCTTCCACAAATTGCTACAGATTTCAATGCTGGATGATCAACAAGTGTCAGCATGCAAACCATTCAACGAAACATCACTGAAATTGGCTTTCGCAGTCAAAGGCCTATTCGTGTGCCCTTGATGACTGCATGACACAAAGCTTTACGCCTGGGCCCGTCAACACCGAAATTTTACTGTTTATGACTGGAAAAATGTTGCCTGGTCGGACGAGTATTGTTTCAAATTATATCGAGCGGATTGATGTGTACGGGTATGGAGACAACCTCATGAATCCATGGACCCTCCATGTCTGCAGGGGACTGTTCAAGCTGGTGGCGGCTCTGTAACGGTGTCGGGCGTGTGCCGTTGGAGTGTTATGGGACCCCTGATAGTCTAGATACGACTCTGACAGGTGACACGTACGTAAGCATCCTGTCTGATTACCTGCATCCGTTCATGTCCATTATGCATTTCGATGGACTTGGGCAATTCCAGCAGGTCAATGTAATACCCCACACGTCCAGAATTGCTACAGAGTAGCTCTAGGAACACCCTTGTAATTTTAAACACTTCCGCTGGCCACCACGCTTCCCAGACATGAACACTATTGAGCATATCTGGGATGCCTTGCAACATGCTGTTCAGAAGAGATCTCCACCGCGTCGTACTCTTACGGATTTATGGACAGCCCTGCAGAATTAATGGTGTCAGCTCCCTCCAGCATTACTTCAGGCATTTGTCGAATCCATGCCACGTCGTGTTGCGACACCTCTGCGTGCTCGCTGGGGCACACAATATTACGCAGGTGTACCAGTTTCTTTGGCTTTTCAGTGCAAATTAGTTACACACAAGCAAGATTTAATTTAAAAAAGCGTAAATAACTTGCAGAAATGTGTGAAACATCATTGAATGCAGTATATCTTCAAGTTTTATTTACAAATGTTCAATGTGACTATCTTTTATAACACTACAAATGTCCCATCTGTAACCAGTTTCCTGCCAAATCCTATGAAGCAAGGCTTGATATATAGTGGCAACTGTTGTGCTGTCCGTTTTCGCATCTCGTCGACGTACTTCGGAAGCGGAGGAACAAACACTAAGCATATTCAGTTCTAAGCTGGCATTTCTCGTTTATTTTCTTGGACTTGTTCAACTGCTGCATCAGAAACTGCTGGCCGACCCTTTCAGTGAAAGGATTGTGCCAAATAACAGTTTATCTTTGAGGTTTTAGCTTGTGATATATTAGTCCTGAGCTGTCTGAACTGTAATAGCGGATTTGGATTCATGAAACCATAAACAATACTGAGCGCAGTTTGCACTGTTATACGAATCCATAATGGTTGCTGGAATAACTCACTTGCTCTTATCACCTGGCGGGAATGTCGGGAACTAACAGTGTTAGGCGGGAATAAAACTTGATTATTACTGCATTCAGTGCTGCATCAAACATTTCCGTAAGCTATATGCCCTTTCCACAATTAACTGTTAATTCTGTATAACTGATTTACCAAAACCCTGTATACTAACATCGCTAAATATGCCTCGTTCCAGAAGGACTGTTGGCGCTTATTTTGTTGACCCGGAGTGGAAATATTTTCCAAAAATCTATGAAACCTAGGCGAAATACTGTGTCATATTCTTCTCTCTGTTCTATAATTAAGTTCTCGATTTGGAGGAGGCCTTTTTACTATATGAATTTATAGAGCCAATTTGACCTTTGCCTGATTAAAATTGAATATTTTTCCTATGCTGTTGGTGACAATTTTAGTGACTGTTTTGTACATTACGGAGAGAAGCTTGGTAGGCCTACGGTTTTTTATGTTCTCTCTCTCCTTTCTCGTGGATTAAAGTAATTACAGCGCCGTTGCAGATTTGGGGAATTATCTTATGATAAGGCTACGAAGTGAAAAATAAAATTACTCTTTCTCCTTATCCATTATAAATTATATCAATACCTAAGTTCAAACTTCAGTACTAGCCAATTTTTTACCGGCGCGATATTCTCTCTCTCTCTCTCTCTCTCTCTCTCTCTCTCTCTGTGTGTGTGTGTGTTTTTTTTTTATGAGTTCACACCACGCAGTGAGTGAATATAATGCAAAACTTGGGATGAGAACTGCTCTCTTTGTTCTCGTCATGAGTTTAAAGGCCGACACGTGGGGATCCACGATAAAAACCAGGGTAAAAGAAATAAATACTGATGTCTGATGATGAAACGTGCAGCCGTTAGTTGACGTGTACCATATAAACAGTTTTATGAAAAGTGTAGCGCGCAGAGTGCGCTTGAAAACATCATAAAATACAGGGAACATTTGAAAAACTTGGGTAACGGCTTTCCGGGTTGTATAACCTGTAAAGAAATTATAACTCCCTGCACACGAGTGAAAACTTTTTCTGGCAGCAGAAAAGAATTTCCTGCGGAGCTGGAAAGTATGCTGAATGGGGGCCGATATAATCCGTAAATGCCCATTCATCGCGCCCTGTTGCATGTAAACAGCTCTTGAGACGGAACGTAAACGGCAATAAAATGGAATTCGCATTACAGCTCCAAGGACCATGCGAAAACCCTGCTACGCGTGGTCAGCATGAGAGATTCTACCGAAGCTGTCTCGTACCAATCGACAAAGCAGCCGTGGCAGCAATATGTTTTACTGGTTTCCGCTCGTAAAAATTGAAAAAAAAAACTTATCGATAACGAGTGGGCAGAGAAAAACTAATTGGCGACTCAACGGGTTAGTCTAGGCTAGAACTCATGTAATAAAACTTAAATCGAACACAAGCCAGACTTTAATGACGTATTCTGTAAACTTTTCTGTACGAATAAAGCAGGCAACGGACTAGACCAGTAAAAGGAAACTTACATGACAAGCGAAAAGCAATAAGCTGTATTTACTTCGATTACTGCGCCAGTATTGCAAGGGCAACTGCATTAAGTTGTGAGATACAGGAATTCTTGTAAGAATAACTCAGAATTTTTTATCCATTACCGAACTTAAAATCTGTTCGTAATATTTTTAAAAAAGTGTGTGTTAGTTTATAAAAAACGAATTGAAATCCTCACTCTGCAAGCCATCTTTCAGTGTGTGGTGGAAGGAACTTCAGATATCATTAATACTTCGGTTTTTAATCTTCTAGCGCAAATTTTCGTAAATGGTTTCCAGATTTGCATCATCAGGAAAGAAAACTGTAACTCGTCTGCATAGTTAAAAGCACGAGTAGGAAAAAAATTCTGGCGAAATTTTGGACAGTAACACACAAAAGTAATACCAGGGTTTAAATTTCTGTCGAGGATTATACCGTTAGCTAAGGAGTACAAACTCGTATTGGATAAGTATGGCAAAAGGAGCTCGGTCGTGGAATTCCAAAAGGACCACCCCAGCAATCGCGTTAACAGCTTTAGGGAAATCATGTAAAACCTAATGCTGAATAGATAAACAAGAATTGAAAAATGTTGGCAAATGCGAGTCCAGTGTTTTAACTACTGCACTTACTAGATGGGTAGCATTAGGCCAGCAAAATCTAGAATATCCTTGCTAAGTGTGTGCCACACGTTTTGAAAATCGCTCACCTCTCAGTCTGTAATTAGGAAGATTCTTACCGTAGATTTGTAGTCTGATATTCAGGTCTGAATATGGAACTAGTTACTTCCTGCATGGAATTATTTACCGTTGACATCAACTTATTCATGGAACACTGTCATCTTGAAAGATACGTCATCATTAATCTTACCAGTTTTAGGGAGTGTTCTTAATTTTTTTAATGAATCGTTGTAAATAAATCATCATGAAAAGGAAACATGTAATAAAGAATTTTGTGATAGTGTTCCACCTGTTTGCAGTGTCAGTATCTTTTGCACCTTTTTTCTAGTCGGCGCCGTTTGTCAAAATTTGTTTTTTCTTCCGTACCTTACATTGTTTGGCGACAGATTTTGTTTCCAACATTTTCGAGACCCACTGCTGAAGACTTAGGTTTTGGCCGGAAAAATTTTTTCATGGAAGACATGAATTGAAAAATTTTTCTAGAATATTTGTTTTGATAAAATTTTAAGGAAGACAGATGTATCTCAGGTGGGATGATACATGTAACTGTTATTCTGAAAACTTTAGTCACATGATCGAATATAAGTTTTTTTTGTGATCTCTAGTAAACATTAAAAATTCAGCGATACTTCATTGACAGAATTTCATGTTACGTTTTGACGTATTTTAAAATACCCACGGTTCCTTTCCTGTTGAATACTTCTCTTCTTGATTGTATTTCCGAAATAAGAGACAGCAGCCTCAAATCATTTTGAATAACTTCTCATTAAGTAGGAGTTTTCAGATGCTTTGCCTGATGATTCTTCCGTAGTAAGAAAGTCTAAACAATTATCATGTACACAGCAAATACAGACAGTTTTTCTCCAATTTCCTTTGCAGTGTCTTCCCTAACCCACACCAGAGTTGGAGTCTTCCTGGCATGAAGAGTTGATCCCCGCCTCTTCGACACTTAGAACCGATATATTCACTGGCAATCGGAATGTTCTTCTTAAGCCGGCCGGGGTGACCGAGCGGTTCTAGGCGCTACAGTCTTGAACCGCGCGAGCGCTACGGTCGCAGGTTCGAATCCTGCCTCGGGCATGGATGTGTGTGATGTCCTTAGGTTAGTTAGGTTTAAGTAGTTCTAAGTTCTAGGGGACTGATGACCTCAGATGTTAAGTCCCATAGTGCTCAGAGCCATTTGAACCATTTGAACCACAGCAGTTAAATCCCATAGTGCTCAGAGCCATTTTTTGTTCTTCTTAGTCTGACGTCTTGCTACTCACTCCTCCTCATGTGACGTCGCTTTCCTGATATTCTCGGCGGTATTAATGCCAAAACTAAATAAACAAAAATGAAAAAGAACTAAAAGAAAAAAAAATAAACGATGTTCATTGTACCTCTACTCCACATTCCCGAAGCTTTTCTTGGTTTCTGGAAGGTGGGAGCGGGACATCGTGGCCAGGTCTCGGGTTGCGACCCGTGCCCCCCCCCCTCCCCCCCCCCCCAAAAAGAAAAGTGCTCGGCGTTTGCGTCATGCAAGAGGGTCGTAGTCGAAGCGACGGTTCTAATCCCGCTAGAACTAATTTTTCAATCTATATTTTTTCATCATTAGTCAGTTATTTTACTTGCATGTCATTTGAGAGGTAATATAATGAAAAAATACACACGTGTATTATCATGAAGTTGTAGTGAACTTATTAAATTTTCAAGGACGAGGGATAGGCTTGGAAAGCTTAAGTCAGACCTCAATAAATAATGACCCGAATGACGCTATTCAATAATATAGTTAGTCACAGCGTGCCAGACCAAAAGAATAATGTACAATTACTTGTCGGATGTGCTTTCGACGTCATACGTAGTGGTTGGTATTTGTCATACTGCCACGGAAAACATAAATTAAACGGCATCTATTATATCGAATGAATGCTGTGTTCCCGCAATTTGCAAGGAATGTTCAGAGTTTCTATGGGAAAACACACCTCATTGATATTTCGAAAATTAAATAATATGACCATTGATGAAACATAGATTAATAATTAAGTTCGAGCGGAAGTCGAATCGTCGCCTCGTATATGTTCGTCTCAGCAAGCTCTAAGGCTGATCACTCTTTTTTTTTTTTGCATTTTGTTCGTTATTTGGTGTGAAGGAAGCGCTCTGGGACATTTTCGTTTAGTTCTTGAAGACATGACATCCGTTGAAGTTCGTTGTTGATCCCTTCACTCAGTTTTTTTGTCGCTGAGACCAGTCAACTCTCTGACCGAACACACTGAGCTACCGTGCCGTCTCACTTAACCACCATGAACTCTAACGTCCAGTCCCTACGCACGGATACCTAAGCGCATAACAGACGCATAAAACTTCTCTTGCGATTTTCTCGGAATTGCCAGAGTAGCACAGCTTAGTACTTGCACATTATGTTGTTTTAGTGGCCTACTAAAAGTGTACAAAGTTTGATATAAACCTGTGATCAGAATCCCGTGGGCTCCCCTTGTTAGTTTACATAGTATAGGCAGTGGCTGTACTCACGTTGCTGAGCGCCTGCGCGCCCACGATGACCCACCCCCACCCGCCATCTGGGGGCAGCAGCGCCGCCTGCGGCTGCGGCTGCGGCTGCGGCGCCTTCGCAGCCCCCGTCATCTCGCCGCCGGTGCTGTGCGCATTTGCCGGGCGCCCGCGCTCGCTCCCGCACTCTGCTGCTGCCCCTGCAAACAACAATAGCACACTGTACTGGTGCACGCGTCGAGCTTGAAAGAGAGACACGGCTGTTAAATTTCTGATGAGTTGTTTGTATGTCACTATGATATCCGTCTATCAGCAGTAATGTGTCATCTACATACTTTGTTAGTAAATGGCCAGTTTGGGTTGAGGAGTTTTCTTCTAGTGTATCAATAAATATATCTGTAATAGTTCCTACAATACAGTTTGATACCCTATCAGCTTGTGTGTCAATTTTCTTGTCAAATACAAAATAATTTTGAGATAGAGTAAGTTGTAGGCAGTTTATGATTACATAGGCTTCAATAGTAGATTTCTATATTTGAGGAAGTTGTTCTCTATAATCTCAATTGTTTCAGATACCAGTACATTAGTGTATATGTTTGTTACGTCGAAAGAGTTGAATCTGTCTGTATATATTATGGGCCAATGTTCTTGTGTTTTTTATGGGTTCTTCTTTGTTATATGTGTGTAGGTTAGTTGTTTATTTATTATGTTTCTTCGGAGATACGAGGGTGAGTCAAATGAAAACCTTAAATTTGTAATAACAAATCGAAATTTCGCGCCGTTATCATGTAAGTTGGTAAGCGTGCTACAAACAGCGTGCAGAATGGACTGTAGGTGGCAGCATAGTGCAGATGCACACATACCGTCGCAGTATCAGTATAAAGATGGCCGCCCCACTTGCGACTTGCACCAGGGCAGAACAGCGTTCTGTTATTCGGTTTTTGAGTAGTGAAGGTATGAAACCTATTGAAATTCATCGAAGAATGATGGTTCAGTACGGTGATGCATGTTTGTCACAGCTGAAAGTCTACGAATGGAGTAGGAAGTTCGCAAATGGTGTGACTTCAGTGGAAGGTGCTCCTCGTGCAGGTCAGGCACTCCGAGTAGTGACTCCACAGAACATTGCAGCAGTTGGAGCCATAGTGAACGAAAACCGCCGAGTGACACTGAATGACATTACAGCATGTTTACAGATTAGTCATGGGTCAGCACACCACATTGTTTGTGATGTGCTACAGTTTCACAAAGTGTCTGCAAGATGGGTGCCACGGCAGCTGACTCCTGAAATGAGAGAACGACGTGTTGATGCTTGTGAAGAATTACTTCGGCGCTTTGAATGAGAAGGTGATGGCTTCCTTGCAAGAATAGTTACTGGGGACGAAACCTAGGTTCACTTCCACCGCCGGCCGCCGTGGTCTCGCGGTTCTAGGCGCGCAGTCCGGAACCGTGCGACTGCTACGGTCGCAGGTTCGAATCCTGCCTCCGGCATGGATGTGTGTGATGTCCTTAGGTTAGTTAGGTTTAAGTAGTTCTAAGTTCTAGGGGACTGATAACCACAGCAGTTGAGTCCCATAGTGCTCAGAGCCATTTGAACCATTTTTTTTTCACTTCCACCAACCGGAAACGAAGAGAGCGAGCAAGGAATTGCGCCATTCTTCATCACCAAAACCAAAGAAGTTTCGAACAGAACCATCAGCAGGGAAGGTTATGCTGACTCTTTTTTGGGACGAAAAAGAAGTCATTTTGGAGCATTACTTGCCTAGAGGGACCACTATCACCAGTGCATCATACACACATGTCCTAAAAAATTATCTGCGGCCTGCAAACAAATCAAAGCGACAGCAGGTGTCCTTTTGCAACATGACAATGCAAGGCCCCACACTGCCCGTACAACAGTTGCAACAATCACAGACCTGCATTTTGAGTGTGTTTCTCATGCACCATACTCATCAGATCTTGCGCCATATGATTTCCATATGTTTGGACCACTCAAAGTCGCAGTGGGAGGAAAGAAGTTCCGTTCTGATGAAATGGTACGTGACGCGGTGCATCAGTGGTTGTGCGGACTACCAAAAGCATTTTTTTCTAAAGGAATTTATGCACTTTGTGAGCGCTGGCGGACTTGCATTGAGCATGGGGGAGATTATGTTGAAAAGTGATACAGCTTTGTACCACTTCCGCACAATAAATAATATTTTAAAAAAATATTTAAGTTTTCATTTGACTCACCCTCGTATATCAGACTGTGAACACAATTTATTATTGCACAGATTGCATTCAGGTTTTTATGTACTTCACGTTGTGCATGTAAAGTTGGAATATATGGGTTCAGAAAAGATTGCACTACAAATTTTAATTGCTTTTTTTATTGATGCCTTATATTTATCGGTTGTATTGTGCTGAGTTTGTTTAATGTTGTTGCTCTGGAAAAGATTTATTACTTAATCAATGTAGTTATTATATTTTACAATGACTCTACCATTTCTTTTGTCTCATTTCAATGCTACTGGATTTGATGTTAACGGCCTACTGTTTATGTTTTTTAGAGTATTCATTGCGTAAATATCTTTTTGACGTAGATTTTTCTGTTCTCCATTTTAGTTTCTATGATTTCGGCGATTTTATTGTTACCTCGTTTTGTCCACATATAGGTAATTTTGCCATGTCAGTTCCTGCATTCGTTGTAGGTACGAGTTGTTTTACAGTCATGCTGTGAAGCCGTCGTTCCATCTTGTATTTGAGATCTTTATTGAGTAATTCTCTTTCCTCATTTGTGAGTTTATGTTGGTAAGCTTCACTCGATTAGTGAGACTGGCAGACGATTTTTTTTCCTTTACTGGAGGTTTAGTTTTCTAGGTACCACCCAGAAAAAAATGGTCCTATGATAACGAACTACCATGGAACATGCGATGCTTGCAAAATACCTAAGTTTCTTTACTGTCTTAACGGTTTTATCTGCCTTGAAAATGGTGTTTTGTGTGAGTTTTTTGGTATATAGTTAGAAATCTTTGTGTGTCAGACATGATGTGCTCGGAGTCCTCTGCCTTGTGTCCATTCTTTTCTCTGTGACTTTCGGGGAGCGGAGACAAAAGTATTGTTGATTCGATAAGAGTAAGAGCTATTTGAAACACTATTCAAGAACTGATCGAAAATAGTTGTGTGCAAACGGAAGGTTGTCCAGGCTGTGGGCAAGTATTTGAATTAATTAGTAAACTAAAACTCCATGAAAGGGAGTAATAATCATATTTCTACAGAAATAAAAGTTTAAGATAAGCTAAAACTTACAACGAATCTTTACAAGGTTGTCACTGTTGCTGAGGAGATTACCTAACGTATGGTTCGGAAGAGTTGTTCGAAAGTGGCCTGGATACCTAGAGCCTGTACTTTGGATCCCAGTTTGGGGAAAATTTTCTTTCAGTTCAAATTACTATACGACGGCTGTGGACCATTAGCCAACAACAGTTCCATACCTCGCACTGTGTGCGGCCTTGTTCTCAGTGGTACTTCCGTAGTGTCTATGCATAGAAGTGTGAATTTAATTTTGTTATGTACTCTCAGTTTAGTTTTCTGGAGAAGTAAATACAGGCTTATGCATATCCTGAAGTAAGACTGATGCAATAATAGAGTATCTGAAATACCATAGCTAAACTTTGTGAATTTACAATGCAGAAACATTCAGTTTGTAGTAATAATCTTGCAGATAGAGTACGTCGAATTGAATTCAGTATGACAAAAGAAAGTAAAGCAGAATCACTCCCACTTTAATATCAATGGTAATTTTAACACCACCTATAAATAAGAGAGAGGTGCAGTGTTAAGAGTCAGATCGATATATAAAATTTAGTTCCAAAATTATTACTTTCCATCTCTTCACAATACAGTTTCAAATAAATTCTATTACAAAATGCGTCTAGCTTGTAAATAGTTCTTGTTTACACTTATACTGAAACTGATTTCGATTACTGATTGTTGGTACACAGCAGAGTAATGACAAAACAGAGATTATTGATCAAAATATTGAAAAAGTTATCGATTGCAACAGTTTTAAATTTTAGTAGGATATTTGTTCCTATGTACATGGGCATGATGCACCTTGGAACATTTTTCACATTTGCAACATTCTTACTTTTCTGGAGAAATTTTTGTAATTTCAGAAAAAGTTGCAGCACACAAAAAGTGAATGATACCTTTTAAAAATGGAATAGTAGAGTATATTAAAGACTGAAATGTGTTCCAAGATATAACACTCTACCATATGATACTTTACTCGCCAGTGCACATTTAAAAGCATTATCTGTGTCTAAATAATTTGGGGATACTTCACTGCGATGGCATATGCAACGCAAAGCAGCAAAATTCAAAGGTACGTTGTGTGTTTTTAACTAAGGCTGCAACTATTCTACATCAAACTCGTATCTATTATACCATGACGTTGCAAAAGTAAAAATCGCTCTGCTAGCTCCTCAAGATACGCGTTTCAATCGTGTTGAATGTTAAACGAAACCCTGAAGATGAATCTATTTTACAGACATCCCAGAACTCCACCTTGCTCGGAGTAAGTCACATGTTGATTCACAATCTGTCAGTCAAGAGTGATCTTGTTCACGAGAGTGAGTCATCTTTGCCGAAACATGGAAGGAACTGTTGATGCAAAAGGTTTGATCGGAGAGGGCCAATGACAGTGACATGTAGCAGAGTTCGTTGCTGTTCCCTCATGCTATGAAACATATAGACATTCTCGTCTCAGCCTTCGATGTGGCCAGCACGCAGTAGCAAACAGTATTTCAGCCATTTGTCTTGTGTTTAATATGGACGCACATATATCTTTCCTAATTCTGAGATACGTTGTTCGAAAGAAGTATTAGATGTTCTGATTAGACATTTGTTCACAACCACCATCGCTAAACTGTATATCTAACCTACATGTAAATTACATACTGACTTTCTGTTTCATTTCGACTTTGTAAACTTATTGTCTAAGATCTTTTTCCTGGATGTATGATTTCCATCTCCTGCACTAGCCTTACTAGTCTCCATGTTTGAATCCTTAAACTAGGCTTCTTGAGTAAATATGTTTCTTACACTTACGTTGCATTAACTCGGGAGTAACGTTGCACAAGCTTACCCCTTTACTATTTATTTATTTTTGTAGCAAATTTTCAGCAATCCAGGTCCTTTGACGCTGATGCAGCTCTGCGAGATATCCTGCGGCTGAGATAACGTAACTGCAAATCACTACAAAAGCTCATTGTTTCCAGGTTCTTATGCAGCGCAGGTAACTGACGACAAAGACATCTGTTTACTATTAAAAACAGTCTTGATCACGATTTATTTATTAAGGTGACCGTTTTCGACTACTACTGTGGTCAAGACTGTTTCTAATAGTAAATATTTGTAACACATTGATCGCTGTCACTCCCAGAGTGTATTCAAAAGTAAAAGACATTTGTCCTTGAGTAAATCGGCCCTATAAGGTGCGATTTAGTGTACAGAGTATTTAAAAAGGAATGACCTGTTGTTGGACTACGATAATTACGGAACACGGGATGTATCAGCAAGGAAATGCTTGCTGTTTATTTACACTTTCAGAAAATCGCCGTTAGATGTCAGTCAATGCGTCTTCTCTGTTTGTAGTTAGTCAGAAGCAAGATGGCGTCCACCCAATAGAAGGCGTTTTGTTTACTACAGTTTGCAAAAAATGAGTCAGTGTTTTCGGTCCAGTCTGTTATTTGTCGGCTTTTTGGCACTGATCTGCCTGCACTGAAAAACATTCGACGTTGGTAACGCCGATTTGAAGAGACAGGATGCTTGTGCGAAATTAACACTTCTGATGACATGGTGGAAGAAAATTCGGCGAAACGTTTGAGCGGAGTGAATGAAAGTCTACTCTCCGCGCAATGTCTCATACGACTGTCTGGCCGGTATTAAAAGCGCCGTTTGGTCTATAAACCATACAGACTTCAGTTAGTGCAAGATCTTCTGGCTGGTGATGAAAGCAATGCTCTGCTAGAGGATGTGGATGACGATACATTTTTACCACAGTTGCATGTTAGCAGTAAATAAAACAGACATAACGTGGATATGGGGACTCCGGAACCCTCATGACGTTATTGAGAACAAAAGAGACTTGCCTAAATTGAACGTTTTTTTGTTCTTTGCTATTGAAAAACTATAAGATTTTTTTTTTTTTTTTTTTTTTTTTTTTTTTTAGAAGGAAACCACAGTGATTGGAATGATCTATCTCCAAATCTCGCAGAATTGGATTTTCCCACAGCTTCAGAACTTTGATGACTTCATTTCCCAACAGAATGGAGCTGCCCCACGCTGGCACAACGACGTAAATCAGTTTCTTAATGTCATTGTACCTCAAGGCAGGTTAGGACACGTGGGACTCGGAGACACTGCCCTGCAGCCTTGGCCTAGAGGCCAAGGCTGCAGGGCAGTGTCTCCGAGTCCCACATGTCCTAACCTGCCTTGAGGTACAATGACATTAAGAAACTATCTCCAGACATGACTGTACACGATTTTTTCTTGTTGGGGTATGTGAAGGAAAGCGTGTTCAGCTCCCCTTGGCCTCATAACATAGAAGAAGTGAAGAACAGAATAATAGCCGCCATAACTTCCGTAAAAGCAGATACATTGTGTAAAGTTTATAACGAATTTAGCTATCATTTAGACGTTATTCGTGCTGCTGCTGGTGGACACATGGGGCATTTGCAACAGCATAGATAAAACTTTAAGGTTTTGTAAGTATTTTGCTATTCATCTCATGTTTGCAGTATGTTTTTATCAACGAATATGGAGTTTTTAAGTCAGATGATTCTTTTTGAAACACTCGTGTAGTATATGGTTCGCAGTTCACGCACATTGAGTTGTGTGTGCATTTTCCTTAGGTTTTTACTAAGTTTTGCTGTCTCCTGTTGCCCTTCAGACGGAAGATCGCGATATCAGAGGGGTGTATTTCAGGGCATAAATTGTGTTCATAATCTTGTATGAACATTCATGTGAAGTTTCAGGAGGAGTACCAGCTTACAAGATCTACGTTGGTGAACGAGTAATCACCGTGATATTAATATAAAGAAATGCTCATGAAATCAAATTTGGAACACTGTTTTTAAACAATTTTGTAAGATAATAGAAGAATATACGTATATGCAAGGTTAAGGAAGAACGTTTGTAATCAGTAACTAATGAAACATATTATTTAAAATACTTTTCATCTTTACCATCAGCACACCTGTCTAAACTTAAGGCTTTGCACTAATACAGTTTTTTTCTCTACTGCTGCCAGACATTACCACAAGTAGTCAACGTGAAGTTGTACAGCATTTACAAATCGTCTTTTCACCAGTAATTGAAACAAATCCAGCTAATTATGAGAAACATGTAGCAGGAATAATGATGAACGTGCTTGCTTACAGTAGTTTGTATTTCCAATCGAGGGGGAAATAAAATGTAAAGATATTAGTTCAGATAAATTTATTGAAGACTGTCTCTGTGTAAAATTTTGGTGCAGTACTCGAGTCGTATTTCATTAGCAAAGAATATTGGTGAGAAAAAGCCAGTCCTCTGTCACCGAGGTCGAGAGAGGACGAAGGAGGATATGGGTTAAACGTTTCTTCGACACTGAGATGATTAAAGGTGAAGCAACAATTTGCATTAACCAAGGTTGAGGTGGAAATCAGCGGCCTCCTTTCCAAAAGAAGCGTTCCAGTATTAATCTTAATTGAAAAATATCGTAGATTTCTTTCGTTATCATAGGACCATTTTTTTCTGTGTGGTACCTAGAAAACTAAACCTCCAGTAAAGGAAAAAAAAATCGTCTGCCAGTCTCACTAATCGAGTTCTGCCACTTGCTCTAAACATGCCCCCTCAGAGATTCGGCCTTAAAAAAAAAATGTCTGTCTGGTCGAATCCCTGGAATGGTAGTATCTTTAGGCAGTAGACAGAACCTCCAACCAATGACCATGAGAAATCGCACAGAGGATTGCTACATAAATATTCAAGCAGTGCGTGGACCGACTGTAAGACCAAATCTCAGGGAGCTCTTCTGCATTTATGGTATTGTATTGTATTGCATGTTAGATACGACGGAGAGGCTCCCTCCCCGCTGCATCCGCAGTGGTCCACAACCCCACGACGACTACCGCAGTCTACTTCACCCCTCCGCCATCCCACACCGAACCAAACTTTCAGAGTTATTGTCCGTTCGGTCCCCGGTGGACCTCCGCCCCCTCCCACCCTCTCCCAGGGAAGTCTCACACCAGACCAGTGTAACCCCTATGTTTGCGCGGTAGAGTAATGGTGGTGTACGTGTACGTAGAGAACGTGTTTGCGCAGCAATCGCCGACATAATGTAGCTGAGGCGGAATAAGGGGAACCAGCCCACATTCGCCGAGGCAGATGGAAAACCGCCTAAAAGCCATCCACAGACCGGCCAGCTCACCGGACCTCGACAGAAGTCCGCCGGGCGGATCTGTGCCGATGACGAGGCGCTCCTTCCCAGTCCGGAAAGCCGTCCGTTAAACCGCACGGCTAACCGGACGGGCTGCATTCATGGTAGTCGCGCTAAAGATCTCATTTCGAAATTTATTCCACCAGCTTTTGATGAGTTGTCACAGAGGAGGCTTCAGCATTGCTCCCACCGCACATCGGTGCATTCAGTGTAAGCAAGTTACTCTTATTCGAGTGACTATCTAGTAGAAAACTTTATAGCTTTATAGATATACACCGTGCGGTAAGTCTGGAACTTCATCGTGGCTACAGAGGTACCTCGTATACTAGCAGATGCCGACACCTCGAACGACTGCCCAAGCATTTGCCCTTAGCCCATTATATTCACCTTGCTGAGATTTCTCTCATCACGTCTTAGCCGCGGCCGCTAATGCATCGTCGTTACATACAACGTACAACCCTGTTGCCAGCGTACATATGTTACCCACAAACGAGGGATCAGTTATCTGCAGACTGCTTTAGTGGTGGATGCCGTATAATTCCCACGGCATTCGTCTGGTCCCAGAAAGACTCTTACATACTGGTGAATTTAACAAAGCGTGTGGTCCAAAAACTCAAACGAATGCTCCCGAGTACACCTCAGTCTTAGGGCAACCACGGACAAAAATTTAGACTGCTGGAAGTGGGATAAAACCCTGATTCCGTCTGAATCCAAGTCCATTGGCTTAATTACAGCACGCATTGTTTTGGAGTGAAGGGATTGACAAATGAGACTGTCACAAATGACCTCTGAGCTAATACGACATAAATAGACTGTCTGGCATAAAAGGTGAAGCGCCGAGAAACATGTCAACAAAACTTCGCAAATGTACGTACCATCGGCGGATATGTCAATGATTACAGTTGCAGTTCTCTGTGATAGGTAGACAGGCTATTGTAATGCCTTAGTGCTGTTCGTATTTGGTGTTGTTACGAGGCCTGGGAGTATGTAAGGGACGTGGGCAGAGTCAAATATCGAGTGAACATTTTGAAAGACGCAGAGATGCCACTGCTTCATTCAGGCATTGTTATCAACACTTCTCAGAGTTTGAAAGGGTGCTCGTTATGGATTTCAGCAATTTGGATCGACTGGTTCTCAAAATTTCTACATCTACATACATACTCCGCAATCCACCATACGGTGCGTGGCGGAGGGTACCTCGTACCACAACTAGCATCTTCTCTCCCTGTTCCACTCCCAAACAGAACGAGGGAAAAATGACTGCCTATATGTTGGCAGCAGTAAAATTGTACTGCAGTCAGCCTCAGATGCTGGTTCTCTAAATTTCCTCAGCAGCGATTCACGAAAAGAACGCCTCCTTTCCTCCAGAGACTCCCATCCGAGTTCCTGAAGCATTTTCGTAACACTCGCGTGATGATCAAACCTACCAGCAACAAATCTAGCACCCGCCTCTGAATTAGCTTCTATGTCCTCCCTCAGTCCGACCTGATAGGGATCCTAAACGCTCGAGCAGTACTCAAGAATAGGTAGTATTAGTGATTTATTAGCGGTCTACTTTACAGATTAACCACATCTTCCCAAAATTCTACCAATGAACCAATGGCTGGGCGAATCGTTCAGTATCCAAATTTGAGAGGCATTCGGATGTGACAGTGGCCTTGTGTTGGGCTGCATGGAAACGTGAGGCAGGCAAACGCGTCTGATCACAAAAAGGAAGGATCGCGATACTGTGCAGCAAGCATATCGTAACCCCGTCATCTCCGCGCTTACCACTTGAGAACAAGCTGTGGGCTGCTGGCAACATCCCGCACCACTGGTCGAAGACTAGCAGCAGACGGATTAGGAATCACCGTTACGTTTGTAGGCTGCCATTGACACTACAACACTAACGGCTGCATTCCGAGTTGTGCCGTGAATGGGAAGCATTCTTCCAATATATGCGAGGGACACAGCAATGCTACTCCTGGCATCATGGTGTGGAGAGCCATCGGGTTTGACTTTAAGTTATCACTAGTAGTCATTGAGCGAACACTGCCGGCACGGACCTCTAGTGTTCTCACGTGTTACTCTTAAGCGACGGTGTCGTGGTGCCCTTATTCGATAGAAAAATGCTCGTCCACATGTGTCGTGTATTTCTACGAACCACGTCGAGATACTTCGGTGGCCAGCAAGACTTCCAAATCCGTCCCCGACAGAACGTGTTTGAGACCAGTTTCAATTCGGACGTCATTTCCGTCTAGGGCAAGTATCAAGATCATCAAGGGCCAGTTACAACAAAGGGTTCAAATGGCTCTAAGCACTATGGTACTTAACATCTGAGGTCATCAGTCCCCTAGACTTACAACTACGTAAACCTAACTAACCTAAGGACACCACACACATCCATGCCCGAGGCAGGATTCGAACCTGCGACCGTAACAGCCGCGTGGTTCCAGACTGAAGCGCCTAGAACCGCTCGGCCACAGCTGCCAGGCCCAGTTACAACAATCGTGAGCCATTTTGCCTCAGGAAGGAATGCAGCGGCCTTATGACACCCTTCTGAATCGAACCAATGCACGCATCTAAGCCAGTCCAGGTGAAACGTCGTACTGATAAGTGGGCCCATACTGCCAAGTTCTTTGTAAATTTCACTCTATTTTGTAATCAGTGAAGTAACATGACATACTCTCCAACATGTGGAGTTCACTTCTTTTTCTCCGCCCCTTCTCCGTACTTCACTTTTTCAGTAAGGCAGTTCAAAATGGTTCAAATGGCTCTAAGCACTATGGGACTTAACATCTGAGGTCATCAGTTCCCTACACTTAGAACTAGTTAAACCCAGCTACCCTAAGGACATCACACACATCCATACCCGAAGCAGGATCGAGCCTGCGACCGTAGCAGCAGCGCGTTTCCGTACTGAAGCGCTTATAACCGCTCGGCCACAGCGGCCGGCTCAGTTAGGCAGTGTATATTGGTATCTGTGACAGACAGTTCCTGCAGAGATAGCCTAGCACGAAAGAAAACACAGCAACGGGCTGAGTAATAGCAAGGAAAACTGACAAGAAAGCTTGATAAGGCCTGTGTAACCTGCTGAAGGTGTGACAAAGCGTGACGAGGCTTAACAGGTCTTGTCAGTCTTAATTACACTTCCTTGTCAGTTTTCCTTAAAGCGCCCACCCATCTGCAATTTGCAGTTGTTACGTGCGGTGTAAGCATGGTTCCCATCTGTTGCTGAGAGGCAGCTGCCTGTTTTCGTGTTATTTTGACACTCTACCAACAAAAGAAACGCTAGTCTTGGATATGAAACAGAAGTTCAACAATCAGCTACATTTACTGAATGAGTTACGTACAAGTAGACCTATAGAAACGACTTCCATAACGACATACACAGGAATGAAAAAATTGCATGTAAATCGAGGAAAGAATGCGATCATTTTTGCACAGACAAGAGGAAAGTTTAGAAAAGTCGTCGGAGTTCATAAAAAACTAAGAGCTGCACTCGAATTTTACCTGTAGGAAGGGTCTACACACACCACAAATAATGCAGTGTCATTTCATCTCTAGCTCTTGGACGACCAATACCTATTAACGGGACAATGGTAATCAAAGGTATGGGACAATGGAAATCAAAAGCACAAAATGTCAACAAGAAAGCTACGAGAATATTTGGCTTCGGTCAAATTGATAGCCACGCTGTAGGAAAATACGTACCAGATAAAGTAATAAAATACTGAAAATGTCCGCGTTGAGTTAATTGTACAGTTCTAAAGATACTGAGAAAACAAAGACTGACATGTTCTATCTACTAAAGAGAATGCGAGGAAATCTATACAGAAATCTTAATGGCAAAACTGTCTGCAATAAGGGCTATGACGTTAGCAATAATTTTTGCAATCAGATTTCGGCGAAAATATACGAGAAAATTCTTGGAAATTATGGTCATATCTGAAGTCATTGAACGGCTCCAAACCTTACATCCAATTTATTGTAGATTAGACTGATGACGCAACTGAAGGTAGCAGACAGAAGCCCGAAATTTTAGACACAGAATACTTAAAAATCTACTGACGTGTGGGGATACTACCTTACAAATTTTTGACCATCGCAAGCACTCACAAATGTGAGATACTGATGTAAATAGTTTCGATATTCGAAGTTAATGACTCCTCAAAGCGAAAAGACAGCAGGCCCTGACGGTATAAATGTCGGAAAAAAATCGGACCACCAAAATATAATTAATGTAGAGTAATGAAATTTCGGGAATACATTGTCTAGGTATAAGTGATTAAGATTGCGTGGTCAAAGGGTTAATGTAAGGTCGAGGTAAGTCATGAGAAAATTTGAGATGCAACCGTCAGAATGCTGAATGCAGGCATGCCGACGTGCATGTGTCGTGTTGCACAGGTGTCCGATGTCAGTTTGTGAGATGGAGTTCGATGCCTGTTGCACTTGGTTGGACAATACAGGAGTGGTTAATGCTTGTTCTGGATAAGGCTGAACTTGTCGTCCGATGATATCCCATATGCGCTCGACTGGAGACAGATGTGGTGACCGAGCAGGCCAAGGCAACATGTTGACACACTGTAGACAGTGGTGGGTTACAACCGCGATATGTGAGCGAGCGTTATCCTGTTGGAAGACACCCCTTGGAATGCTGATCGTGAATGGCAGCACGAAAGGTCGAATCACAAGACTGATGCACAAGTCTTTGGTGTGTCGTCATAAGCGAGTGACTGCGTGTGAGATCGCTCTCCAAGTTTTTATATATTTTTAGGTTTCAGATACATATTTTAACGGTTTTTGTGATAATATTTACTATATAAGTGGCTTATTAGTGGTTTCTTCATTCACCTCTGCCTTTCTTGTGTTGTGACCTGATATTTGTAAGTGTTTCGCATCGAGCAACGTAACCTCTTACCTGTATTTACATTCCGCGCTGACCAGATGCAGCTGTAGCGGCACATCGAAAGCTAAGTACTAATTAATAGCTTGTGTATATTGGTGTATTTAGGAACTTTAGTAGTCTTCAATCGGAGTTTTTTGTGTTTTGTGGTGAAATAATTTCAGAAGAACCTTTTGGGAACTGTTTTCAGCTTCATTACTGTGTCATTAGACGTTTGATTCTCTTTCAGTATTAGTCTTTTGTTATATTCACATTTGTTGTTTATTAATACTGTTAATAATAGTAGTTCCTTCCCTTGTAGAGTAAGTTTGTGATTATTGTAGTCAGGTTTTTAACTTAGTAAAAGTAAAATTTTACCATGAGTGAGAAGTGTGGGCTTTGCCGTAGGTTCGTGAGTAGTAGATTGCGGTGTGAGACTTGTTCGAAGTATTTTCACTGGGGGGAATGCAGTGGAGAAGCCAGTGGGCATTCTGGTGAGATCCTCTCCTGGAACTGCAGGTTATGTAGCAAGAGTAAGTTGATAGAGGAGCAGGAGCGTAAGATCTGTGCCCTTCAGGTGCAGCTAGATAGGATGAGGAGGGAGAAGGGGGTTGGGGAATGGGAGCTGGCTGTTGGCAAGAGATCTGCTAGGAGAAGAAGATTTTCAGATAGTTTTACTATTGGTGTTTACAATAGATATGACCAACTGTCAGAGTCTAGTGGAGAGGAATCTATAGTAGCTGTAGTTGTAGGAAGTATGCAGCAGACCTCAGTAGTTACGGTGGCTAGAACAGTTGCAAAGTCGAAGAGGAAGAAGAAGGTTCTGCTGTTAGGTAGTTCTCATGGCAGAGGTGTAGGCCAGCAGTTGCAGGAAGTGCTGGGGGGCGAGTACCAGGTCACCAGCGTTGTGAAGCCTAATGCAGGATTGGCTCAGGTGACTGTTAACATAGGGGGGTATGTAGGGATTTTACTAAAGAGGATCAGGTAGTGATTGTGGATGGGGCTGGTAATAGTATTGATAGGGATGGGGAGTATGACATAGATGGTGACCTGGAAAAGATAGCCACTCAGACTGGCAACACGAATGTGCATTTCGTGGAATTGTTTCAGCGTCACAATCGGCCTCATCTTAATACAGCCGTCAGGCGTAATAACATGAGACTCGGAGGTGCGCTGATGACAGAAAGCATGGGTCACATTTCAGTGGCGTCGGTGGAGTCTATCAGCAGGACGGGTTTCACTAGACATGGCCTGCACCTCAACAGGTATGGGAAGGGGAGGTTGGCAAAGCTTATAGGTGACAGCATAGGTGGGGTTGGTGGGATCACTCATGGGAAAATTCCTGCAGTAGTGGGTGTTAGAGCTGCACCTTTTGTAGACTGAAGTTAGCTGATAGGTATTCCTGCTTAAGGGAAGTCTCTCTAACAAAGGAACCACTTTAGACAAAGCTTAGGTATCCGATTAATGAGGGAATTAGTATATTTCATCAAAATATACAAGGTATTAGAATAAAGTTAGTGAACTGCTTATAGATGTTTACTCTGAAATTATTGGTACATCTGAACACTTCTTAAATAAGGAGATAATTCAGAGGCTTCCTTTACCAGGATACAGGTTTGTTGGCAGCTTTTCGAGGAGCTCTTTGTGGTGTCGGGGAGTAGCCATGTATGTGAAAAACGGCATCCCATTTGAGTCAATTGATGTTTCAAAGTACTGCACTGAAAAGGTGTTTGAATGTTGTGCAGGTGTGGTTAAAGTTAACGGAGCTGAACTTCTAACTGTTGTTATTTATAGATCCCCAGACTCCGATTTCACAACATTTTTGCTAAAGCTAGAGGAGATTCTTGGTTCACTTTATAGGAAATACAAAAAGTTAGTTATGTGTGGTGACTTCAATATTAATTGTATAAGTGATTGTGCAAGGAAGAGGATGCTGGTAGACCTCCTTAATTCGTATAATCTTATGCAAATTGTATTCTTTCCAACGAGAGTGCAAGGAAACAGTAGAACAACCATAGACAACATTTTTGTTCATTCCTCATTACTAGAAGGGCATTCTGTTAGCAAAAAGGTGAATGGCCTTTCAGATCATGATGCACAAATTTTAACTCTAAAAGATTTTTGTGCTGCAACACGTGTTAAATATAGTCATCAGCTGTTTAGGGAAGCTGATCCAGTTGCTGTAGAGACCTTTGTAAACCTTATCAAGGAACAAGAGTGGCAAGATGTTTATAGCGCTGATACAGTAGACAATAAATATAATGCTTTTCTTAAGACTTTTCTCGTGCTCTTTGAAAGTTGCTTTCCGTTAGAACGTTCTAAACAGGGTACTAGCACTAACAGGCAGCCTGAGTGGGTGACTAGAGGGATAAGAATATCTTGTAGAACAAAGTGGCAATTATATCAAAACGTTAGAAACAGTCAAAATCTAAATGCAGCAGCCCATTACAAACAGTATTGTAAGGTGCTTAAAAACATTATTAGGAAGGCAAAAAGTATGTGGTATGCAGATAGAATAGCTAAGTCTCAGGAGAAAATTAAAACCATATGGTCAGTCGTAAAGGAAGTGGCTGGTCTGCAGAGACAGGTCGAGGATATAGAATCAGTGCGTAGTGGGAATGTCCGTGTCACTGATAAGTCGCATATATGTACAGCATTTAATAACCACTTTCTGAATATAGCAGGTGAACTAAATAGAATCCTAGTCTAAACAGGGAATCATATAGCGCTCTTAGAAAAAAGTGTTCCGAGACTGTTACCTGAAATGCTCCTCCATGATACTGACAAGAGGGAGATTGAGTTAATAATTAAATCACTAAAGACCAAGAACTCTCATGGGTATGACGGGGTATCTAGCAGAATACTGAAGTATTGTTCTATGTATGTTAGCCCAGTACTTAGCCATATCTGTAACTTTTCCTTTAGGAGTGGTCGGTTTCCTGACCGATTAAAGTACTCGGTAGTGAAGCCACTTTATGAAAAGGGAGACATTGATAATGTTGACAATTTTAGACCTATTTCTATGCCATCGGTGTTTGCTAAAGTTATCGAGAAGGTTTCATATACAAGGTTACTGGAGCATTTAAATTCACATAATTTGCTGTCAAATGTTCAGTTTGGTTTTAGAAATGGTTTAACAACTGAAAATGCTATATTCTCTTTTCTCTGTGAGGTTTTGGACGGATTAAATAAAAGGTTGCGAACGCTAGGTGTTTTCTTTGATTTAACGAAGGCTTTTGACTGTGTTGACCACAAAATATTACTGCAGAAGTTGGACCATTATGGAGTAAGGGGAGTAGCTTACAATTGGTTCGCCTCTTACTTTAAGAACAGAAAGCAGAAGGTAATTCTCCGCAATATTGAGAGTGGTAGTGATGTTCAGTCCCAATGGGGCACTGTTAAGTGGGGCATTCCCCAAGGGTCGGTGCTGGGGCCACTGCTGTTTCTTATTTCTATAAATGATATGCCTTCTAGTGTTACAGGTGATTCAAAAATATTTCTGTTTGCTGATGACACCAGCTTGATAGTGAAGGATCTTGTGTGTAATATTGAAACAGTATCAAATAATGTAGTTCATGAAATAAGTTCGTGGTTTGTGGAAAATAATTTGATGCTAAATCACAGTAAGACTCAGTTTTTACAGTTTCTAACTCACAATTCAACAAGAACCGATATTTTGATCAGACAGAATGGGCATATTATAAGCGAGACGGAACAGTTCAAGTTCCTAGGCGTTCGGATAGATAGTAAGCTGTTGTGGAAAGCCCATGTCCAGGATCTTGTTCAGAAACTAAATGCTGCTTTAGTTACCATTAGAACAGTATCTGAAATCAGTGACTCTTCAACACGAAAAGTAGTCTACTTCGCATATTTTCATACGCTTATGTCGTATGGTATTATTTTTTGGGGTAATTCTTCTGATTCAAAAAGGGTATTTTTGGCTCAAAAACGGGCTGTTCGAGCTATATGTGGTGTAAGTTCGAGAACCTCTTGTTGACCCCTATTCAATAGTCTGGGAATTCTGACATTGCTCTCACAGTACATATTTTCTTTAATGTCGTTTGTTGTTAGCAATATTAGCCTAATCCCAAGAGTTAGCAGCTTTCACTCAGTTAATACTAGGCAGAAATCCAATCTGCATGTGGAATGCATTTCCTTGACTCTTGTGCAGAAAGGAGTGCAGTATTCTGCTGCATCAATTTTCAATAAGCTACTACAAGAACTCAAAAATCTTAGCAGTAGCCCAAACTCTTTTAAGTCTAAACTGAAGAGTTTCCTCATGGCACACTCCTTCTATTCCGTCGAGGAGCTCCTGGAAGAGCTAAAAAATTAAGCAAATTCCGGTGTTACATTGTTGATTTTCTTTATTTAAACTCACGACTTGTCACCTGAATATGTTTTTTTATATTTCATTTTATCTGTTTCTAATATCGTGTTATAATTTCATGTATTGACTCGTTCCATGACCATGGAGACTTCTCCTTAACTTGGTCCCACGGAACAATAAATAAATAAATAAATTTGAAATCAGGGTGTGTGGGAGAACTAGAAGAGACCTACTGCTGTCACAGAAAATCGCACTTCACACTGTAATTTCAGATATAGGTCCAGTGTGTCTAGCACGCAGCAGATTGGTTGCAGGTCCTCAACTGGCCTCCTTCTAACCAAAACACAGCCATCACTGGCAACGAGGAACGACCAGCTTTCATCAGGATATACAACCGATCTCCATCCAGCCCTCCAATGAGTTCTCGCTTGACACCACTAAAGTCGCATACGGCGATGGTTTGCGGTCTACATCTACATCTACATTTACATCTACATTTATACTCCGCAAGACACCAAACAGTGTGTGGCGGAGGGCACTTTACGTGCCACTGTCATTACCTCCCTTTCCTTTTCTACTCGCGTATGGTTCGCGGGAAGAACGATTGCCGGAAAGCCTCCGTGCGCGCTCGAATCACTATAATTTTACATTCGTGATCTCCTCGGGAGGTATAAGTAGGGGGAAGCAATATATTCGATACCTCATCCAGAAACGCACCCTCTCGAAACCTGGCGAGCAAGCTACACCGCGCTGCAGAGCGCCTCTCTTGCAGAGTCTGCCAGTTGAGTTTATTAAACATCTCCGTAACGCTATCACGCTTACCAAATAACCCTGTGACGAAACGCGCCGCTCTTCTTTGGATCTTCTCTATCTCCTCTGTTAACCCGACCTGGTACGGATCCCACACTGATGAGCAATACACAAGTATAGGTCGAACGAGTGTTTTGTAAGCCACCTCCTTTGCTGATGGTCTACATTTTCTAAGGACTCTCCCAATGAATCTCAACCTGGCACCCGCCTTACCAACGATTAATTTTGTATGATCATTCCACTTCAAAACGTACCGTAGGCATACTCCCAGATATTTTACAGAAGTAACTGCTACCAGTGTTTGTTCCACTATCATATAATCATATGATAAAGGATCCTTCTTTCTATGTATTCGCAATACATTACATTTGTCTATGTTAACGGTCACTTGCCACTCCCTGCACCAAGTGCCTATCTGCTGCCGATCTTCCTGCATTTCTCTGCAATTTTCTAGTGCTGCAACTTCTCTGTATACTACAGCATCATCTGCGAAAAACCGCATGGAACTTCCGACACTATCTACTAGGTCATTTATATATATTGTGAAACGCTATGCCGGCCGCGGTGGTCTAGCGGTTCAGGCGCTCAGTCCGGAAACGCGGGACTGCTACGGTCGCAGGTTCGAATCCTGCCTCGGGCATGGATGTGTGTGATGTCCTTAGGTTTAAGTAGTTCTAAGTTCTAGGGGACTGATGACCACAGATGTTAAGTCCCATAGTGCTCAGAGCCATTTTTTTTGAAAAGCTATGGTCCCATAACACTCCCCTGTGGCACGCCTGAGGTTACTTTAACGTCTGTAGACGTCTCTCTACTGAGAACAACATGCTGTGTTCTGTTTGCTAAAAACTCTTCAATCCAGCCACACAGCTGGTCTTATATTCCGTAGGCTCTTTGTTTATCAGGCGACAGTGCGGAACTGTATCGAACGCCTTCCGGAAGTCAAGGAAAATGGCATCTACCTGGGAGCCTGTATCTAATACTTTCTGGGTCTCGAACAAATAAAGCAAGTTGGGTCTCACACGATCGCTGTTTCCGGAATCCATGTTGATTCCTACAGAGCAGAATCAGTGGAATGCGCGCTACAGGGCGTCTGTCTCGTAGCTGTTCTCGAAGTAAACGATTTGCAACAGTTCGTTGTGTGACTGCGGTGCCAACTGCTGCTCAAATTGCTGCTGCAGATGCAGTACGATGCACCAGAGGCATACGCTGAGGACGACGTTCTTCCCTCTCTCTAGTGCCACGTGGCCGTCTGGAGGTATGTCTTCTTACTACAGTACATTCTCGTGAGCACCACTGCCAGCAGTGATGTACAGTAGCTACAATCCTGCCGCGTTTTGCTTCTGTATCGCAGATGGAACATCCAACTTCTCGTAGACGTATTACACGTCCTTGTTGAAACTCAATGAGGGGTTGGTAACGGCGTCTTTCTTTAAGGCATTCTTGATTAACATCACCACGTGCAATCTCGTAGGTAACAAACGCTCACGACCATCGCAACGTCTATTTAAAGTAAACCTGATTGGCATCCTCTTATGCAACTGGCGCGAAATTTGAATAGTGATCATCTTTTCGATGTAGAAACATGCTTACCAATTTTCGTTTATGTCGCATAACTCCTTCTAGGTACTGCAATATTTTCCGTCGGTGTATTAGATTTGAAATTGAATACGCAAATGGATTAACTCCTTTACTAGCTCACACTTATCAAAGATCTCACGTGCAATGTGTAATCCATCTTGTGTGGATTAAAGCGTGTGTCGCAAGCGTTTGCAGGAAGACTGAAAGAAACTGAATTACAGACCGTTATCGCCGACGCCCGTCTGTTGTGGGACTCTAGAGAACAGTTAAAACTCGAACGATCATTATGACTACCTGTAGAAAAAGAAGCGTCTCTGACAGAATCAATGAGATTTTAAGTTAAGGGAAGGTTTACTATCTTTGGCCGGAAAAAAGCATGTTCTTTGAGAATTTTTTTCTCGGGATGTGTTACAGATGTTGTTGTTGTTGTGGTCTTCAGTCCTGAGACTGGTTTGATGCAGCTCTCCATGCTACTCTATCCTGTGCAAGCTTTTTCATCTCCCAGTACCTACTGCAACCTACATCCTTCTGAATCTGCTTAGTGTATTCATCTCTTGGTCTCCCTCTACGATTTTTACCCTCCACGCTGCCCTCCAATACTAAATTGGTGATACCTTGATGCCTCAGAACATGTCCTACCAACCGATCCTTCTTCTGGTCAAGTTGTGCCACAAACTTCTCTTCTCCCGAATCCTATTCAATACTTCCTCATTAGTTATGTGATCTACCCATTTAATCTTCAGCATTCTTCTGTAGCACCACATTTCGAAAGCTTCTATTCTCTTCTTGTCCAAACTATTTATCGTCCATGTTTCACTTCCATACATGGCTACACTCCATACGAATACTTTCAGAAATGACTTCCTGACATTTAAATCAATACTGGATGTTAACAAATTTCTCTTCTTCAGAAACGCTTTCCTTGCCATCCTCTCTACTTCGACCATCATCAGTTATTTTGCTCCCCAAATAGCAAAACCCCTTTACTACTTTAAGTGCCTCATTTCCTAATCTAATTCCCTCAGCATCACCCGACTTAATTAGACTACATTCCATTATCCTTGTTTTGCTTTTGTTGATGTTCATCTTATATCCTCCTTTCAAGACACTGTCCATTCCATTCAACTGCTCTTCCAAGTCCTTTGCTGTCTCTGACAGAATTACAATGTCATCGGCGAACCTCAAAGTTTTTATTTCTTCTCAATGAATTTTAATACCTACTCCGAATGTTTCTTTTGTTTCCTTTACTGCTTGCTCAATATACAGATTGAACAACATCGGGGAGAGGCTACAACCCTGTCTTACTCCCTTCCCAACCACTGCTTCCCTTTCATGTCCCTCGACTCTTATAACTGCCATCTGGTTTCTGTACAAATTGTAAATAGCCTTTCGCTCCCTGTATTTTACCACTGCCACCTTTAGAATTTGAAAGAGAGTATTCCAGTCAACATTGTCAAAAGCTTTCTCTAAGTCTACAAATGCTAGGAACGTAGGTTTGCCTTTCCTTAATCTTTCTTCTAAGTAAAGTCGTAAGGTCAGTATTGCCTCACGTGTTCCAGTGTTTCCACGGAATCCAAACTGATCTTCCCCGAGGTTGGCTTCTACTAGTTTTTCCACTCGTCTGTAAAGAATTCGTGTTAGTATTTTGCAGCTGTGACTTATTAAACTGATAGTTCGGTAATTTTCACATCTGTCAACACCTGCTTTCTTTGGGATTGGAATTATTATATTCTTCTTGAAGTCTGAGGGTATTTCGCCTGTTTCATACATCTTGCTCATCAGAATGTAGAGTTTTGTCAGGACTGGCTCTCCCAAGGCCGTCAGTAGTTCCAATGGAATGTTGTCTACTCCGGGGGCCTTGTTTCGACTCAGGTCTTTCAGTGCTCTGTCAAACTCTTCACGCAGTATCATATCTCCCATTTCATCTTCATCTACATCCTCTTCCATTTCCATAATATTGTCCTCAAGTACATCGCCCTTGTATAGACCCTCTATATACTCCTTCCACCTTTCTGCTTTCCCTTCTTTGCTTAGAACTGGGTTTCCATCTGAGCTCTTGATATTCATACAAGTCGTTCTCTTATCTCCAAAGCTCTCTTTAATTTTCCTGTAGGCAGTATCTATCTTACCCCTAGTGAGATAGGCCTCTACATCCTTACATTTGTCCTCTAGCCATCCCTGCTTAGCCATTTTGCACTTCCTGTCG
Organism: Schistocerca serialis cubense; assembly: GCF_023864345.2. Taxonomy (NCBI): domain Eukaryota; kingdom Metazoa; phylum Arthropoda; class Insecta; order Orthoptera; family Acrididae; genus Schistocerca; species Schistocerca serialis. The sequence goes on along the minus strand of NC_064641.1, from coordinate 761,929,612 downwards.
ATCTCATTTTTGAGACGTTTGTATTCCTTTTTGCCTGCTTCATTTACTGCGTTTTTGTATTTTCTCCTTTCATCAATTAAATTCAATATTTCTTCTGTTACCCAAGGATTTCTACTAGCCCTCGTCTTTTTACCTACTTGATCCTCTGCTGCCTTCGCTACTTCGTCCCTCAAAGCTACCTATTCTTCTTCTACTGTATTTCTTTCCCCTATTCCTGTCAATTGTTCCCTTATGCTCTCCCTGAAACTCTGTACAACCTCTGGTTCTTTCAGTTTATCCAGGTCCCATCTCCTTAAATTCCCACCTTTTTGCAGTTTCTTCAGTTTTAATCTACAGGTCATAACCAATAGATTGTGGTCAGAGTCCACATCCGCCCCTGGAAATGTCTTACAATTTAAAACCTGGTTCCTAAATCTCCGTCTTACCATTATATAATACCTTTTAGTATCTCCAGGGTTCTTCCATGTATACAACCTTCTTTCATGATTCTTAAACCAAGTGTTAGTTATGATTATGTTGTGCTCTGTGCAAAATTCTACCAGGCGGCTTCCTCTTTCATTTCTTAGCCCCAATCCATATTCACCTACTATGTTTCCTTCTCTCCCTTTTCCTACACTCGAATTCCAGTCACCCATGACTATTAAATTTTCGTCTCCCTTCACAATCTGAATAATTTCTTTTATTTCATCATACATTTCTTCAATTTCTTCGTCATCTGCAGAGCTAGTTGGCATATAAACTTGTACTACTGTAGTAGGTGTGGGCTTCGTATCTATCTTGGCCACAATAATGCGTTCACTATGCTGTTTGTAGTAGCTTACCCGCATTCCTATTTTCCTATTCATTATTAAACCTACTCCTGCATTACCCCTATTTGATTTTGTGTTTATAACCCTGTAGTCACCTGACCAGAAGTCTCGTTCCTCCTGCCACCGAACTTCACTAATTCCCACTATATCTAACTTCAACCTATCCATTTCCCTTTTTAAATTTTCTAACCTACCTGCCCGATTAAGGGATCTGACATTCCACGCTCCGATCCGTAGAACGCCAGGTTTCTTTCTCCTGATAACGACATCCTCTTGAGTAGTCCCCGCCCGGAGATCCGAATGGGGGACTATTTTACCTCCGGAATATTTTACCCACGAGGATGCCATCATCATTTAACCATACAGTAAAGCTGCATGCCCTCGGGAAAAATTACGGCTGTAGTTTCCCCTTGCTTTCAGCCGTTCGCAGTACCAGCACAGCAAGGCCGTTTTGGTTACAGATATAAATGTCAAATTAGGTCAAAATGCTTATTGATATTTTCTCTACAAACTGGAATTTTTTCTCGACCGGAAATGTCGAAGAGCAAAGGAAGATGTGCCGTCGGAACGAAACAAAATATTGATGTAGACCTTCACGCGCGGTATGTCACAGGTAAGCCCGCTTATCTGAAATTAAAATTGAGTTGACGTTAGCGAAGTATGTAAGATTCTTTAGGAACTGTACCTCGCTTAAGTTATTTGGACCATAGGAAATAAGATGGCGGCCATTTGAAAAAATAGGTTGTTTTTCATCGATTTTTCGACTTCGTCGGTCAATTAAAAATATTTATTGTTGATGGATCGGAATAAAAGTGGTACAACTTCTAGACAATTTAGTTAGCTTCGTCGGAAACAAAGAATCATGCCAATAGGTTCAGTAGATTTGAAGTTACCATACTGCGCTATAAAAAAAGTCATTTCGAGAAAAACGCGTTTGAAGTTTTGACTACATATAAATGCAATATTATGCAACTGATGTGCAATCCGATATTTCGGGTCCATAAACTAGTCCTTTCGCTTCCTCATAGAGGGCGTTCTGCTCGATATGGGCCAGAGCCGCTCGTACGGCCGGTGACAAGCGGTTTTCAGCCGATTGAATCCGGTGGTTCTCCGAATGTTCGGTGAACTGCGTTGAATAGAGTCCCAGGGTGACGTCCATTGTGGTCATGGTCTTCAGAATTGCTGAACACCCTTCGTTGAAGCTGTTCGCTGCCAGGAAAGTCGCAGTCTCCACAGTCTTCGCACCAGAATGCAAATTCTTCGGGGCTAACTTACAAACACGCGCCTTTTGTGTGTTTCCTCGCAAGCACCGGTACAATAACTCGTCCTCCGAGAGAAAAAAAAACTCGTGCGTGAAAAAGGCCGATTACAGGCAAATGCATTTTTTTGTTCAACCGCGAATAACAAACACTTCCGTTCCGTATTCGGAAAAACCGTTTCAGGGGTGGAATCTAAACACTTTTATGGATCCAAAAATGCAATTTAAAAAAAAATCGATTTTTTGAACCAGAAGATAAACCTCCCCTTAAGTAAGCTGAGCAAAATGCCGCTTGCTTTACTCTCACATCTTGTATCCTGTAGATAAGGGGGTTGGATAAAAATATAGGACTATCAAAATACGACACTTTACCGCGCCTCATACAATGCAGGAAGCCCGTCGGCATTCAAAACAGCTTCCAGTCGTCTCTGACGGGATAACAAAGGTCCTGTATTGTTTAAAAGGTAATATTGTACCATTATTCCTGCAAAATAGTGGTACATTCTGGTAATGATGAGGGGCATGGATAGCAATCACGATCACCTCTTTCCCAAGCGGACCACAAATGGTAAGTAATATTGAGGTCTGGTGACTATGGTGGCCCGGAAAGATGCGAAAATTTACCCTCGTGCTCACAAAACAAGTCCTGAACAGTACGAGCTGTATGAATGGGGGATCTGCCGTCTTGCATCATAGCACCGCCGTTTGGAACAAACATTGCACCTTGGGATGGACCTGATCATTCTTGGAAGTAATGCGACCTTCCAAAGTAACCATATGACATGGAATATCACTGAATTTCTGTCCAAATCATCATCGAACTCCCATCAAATTTCACTTTTTGGACGTACATTCGGCTAAAAGTTGGGAACAGTGTGCAACAAGAATCATCCGAAATGGTTCAAATGGCTCTAAGCACTATGGGACTTAACGTCTGAGGTCATCAGTCCCCTAGACTTAGAACTACTTAAAGCTAACTGAGGACATCACACACATCCATGCTCGAGGCAGGATTCGAAGCTGCGACCGTAGCACCAGCGCGGTTCCGGACTGAAGCGCCTAGAACCGCTCGGCCACAGCGGCCAGCAAGAATCACCCGACCAAATGACTTCGTTCCATTACTCCATAGTCCAGGTTTTATGGCTTTGGCGCCACATGTTCGTGTAACGCGCTGATGAGTGGTTCTGAAACTCAAGCTCGCTCTGCAGTTACAACTTTCTGGAGCTCTATTCGTGTTGATTTGGCGCTGGCAGGGTTTGGGAGTGCGACGTTGAGTTCTTCAGTGACTTTTGCATCTATCGTGCTCTTTTTTTTTTTTTTTTTTTGTCAAATACTCTTGAATTAGCGTCTGTCACGATCATTCATCGCACAATTTCGTACACCTTAAGGTTTAGCAGATGACGATTTTCCACTTTGTGTTCGGTATAGATCTTCGATACCGTGCCCCTTCAGAAGCCAAACACTTCATCCACCTTGGATAAGTAAGCACCTACCATACGAGTCCCACCTGTCTGTCCGCGTCCGAATTCACTCAGCTCCGACAAACGCACTTAGAACTAAACAGAAAACTGTTTTGAGCAGGACCGACTCTTGTAACGTATTGAGGATGTTGAACAGATGTCGTTCATGGCCAGACGCAACTTTTAGGCTCGGCTAGCATCTGTACTGTTGTTCCATCACACATTTCCCACCGTGTTTCCTTATTTTTGTCCAAACCCTGTACAGCTCAGCAGGTAGATTCAGTCTTCCTAAATTTCGAAAGGGCGTCTGACTGTGTGTCTGGTAAATAAACGTCGTGTGACTAGGGCCTCCCGTCGGGTAGACCGTTCGCCGGATGCAAGTCTTTCGAGTTGACGCCACTTCGGCGACTTGCGCGTCTATGGGGATGAAATGATGTTGATAACACAACATCCAGTCCCTGAGCGGAGAAAATCTCCGACCCAGCCGGGAATCGAACCCGGGCCCTTAGGATTGACGTTCTGTCGCGCTGACCACTCAGCTACCAGGGCGGACTGTGTGTCTGGTAATATAATTCGCTTTTCATTAATCTGAGACCAACTGCGACCAGTAGATCTATTCCAAACCGACTGCTTTAGAGGAGGTCGGCTCTGTTAGTCATACCCTAAATTGTACTTACAAGGGGACCCTCTATACTGTAAATCACGGATTTTGATGCTACAACATATTTTAAGTGCATCAAAATTCGTGATTTACAGTATGGAGGGTCCCCTTGTTAGTAAGAGTTGGTTCCGATGTAACATAACAGACACAGAAAACTGCTTGAAATTCTCCGCCCTATTTCATACTGATGCTTTTACTCACAATTACTTTACCAACTTTCTTTGTGTGGTTAAAGTTTCAGTATTTGGTTTCTCTGTATTTCATTCGAAGTAGAAGGTCTACGCTTCTGACAACTAGTTTCACTTAACAGACACTGTTTAAATTGCGGCTTATTAACTAAGACATCGATAATGATATATCAGTAACTTTCATAATACTTTGCCTAGACGAAATAGAATCGCAGTTCCGTAACCCTTTGACTGAACGCAATGTGTGGAACAGAAATCGATAGATGTGATGAACCTGTACAGCCAAGAAAATGATTAAGAAAAACTGGATGAGTTATTCAAGAGAAAGAGTTTCAAAAATTGAGTATTTCAGTAGCAAGTTAGTCCAACTCTGACCCTTATGCAAGCGTGTATTCGGCTTGACATTGATTGACAGTGCTGTTAGATGTCCTATTGAGTCATATCGTGGCAGTAGGGCGTTACATGGTCAAAATCCCTAGCTGGTTGGAACGCCGTGCTCATAATTCCCCGAACGTTCTCAGTTCGGGAGAGATCCGGCGATCTTGCTAGCCAAGGCAGGGTTTGGCAAGCACTAAGATAAATAGCAGTATCTCTCGCCGTATGCGGGCGGGCATTATCTTGATGAAATATAAACTCAGAACGGATTGCCATGAAAGGCACAAAACGGGGCGTTGAGTATCGTCGATGTATCGATGTGCCGTAAAGGTGCCGCAGGGGACAACCAAGGTGGTTCTGCTATGAAAAGTCGTGGTACTCCAGCCATTCGCACCTTGTTGTCGGGCAGGTCATAGTCTGGTTGGTATCCCACCGTTGCCTGGGGCTTCTCCAGACATGTCTTCGGCCTGGAATTGTGTTCAGTGATGAGTCCTTCTTCTAACCGGGCTCCAGTGACCAGCGAGGACGTGTTTGGATACGACCGCCACACGGGCCGATAACCAGCAGTGGTAGTCTGGGGTCGATTTATTTTCATAGCAGGTCCCCTTTGGTTGTCATCCGCGGCACCATTGCAGCACATCGGTAGTTGGACGATATTCTACACCCCGTTGTTTTGGCCTTCATGGCTCATATTTCAGCAAGATAATACTCCGCCGCACTCGGCGAGAGTTTCAACCGCTTGCCTCCGTGTTTGCCAAACTCTGCCTTGGCCAGCGAGATCGCTGGATCATTTCTCCATTGTAGAAGGTTTGGAGCATTACGGCCAGGGACTACGAAAGAGCTCGGTATTCCGACGAGATAACGCGCCAATTGGCACGATACCCCTCAGAAGGACATCCAAGAACTCTATCGATGAATGCCAAGCCGAATAGTTGCTTGCGTAAGGGCCAATAAATCATCTATTTTTTCTGAAATTGTGCGGATTTCTGTCCCATTTGGACAGTTCCTTCGTATTGTGTTGTTTTCCTTGTCTTATAGTGCTGCGCATTATGATAACATTATGTAATACACTGAGGTGACGAAATCGTGAGAAACCTTCTAACATCGTATTGGTCCTCCTATTCCCTGGTGTAGTGCATTAGCTCAACTTAGCATCGACTCAACAAGTCGTTGGAAGTTCATATGATTCAAATGGCTCTAAGCACTATGGGACTTAACATCTGAGGTCATCAGTCCCCTAGACTGTCCGCTCCGACAACTGAGTGGTCAGCATGACGGATTGCCGCCCTATGGGCCCGGGTTCGATTACCGACTGGGTCGGGAATTTTCTCCTCTCAGAGACTGGGTGTTGTGCTGTCTTCATCATCATTTCATATCCATCCGGCGCACAGGTCGCCCAGTGTGGCTTGGAATGTAATACAACCTGCACCAAGGCAGCCAGACCTGGCCCTCAAGGGGCCTCCCGGTTTATGACGCCAAACGCTCATTTCCATTTAGTCCCCTAGACTTAGAACTACTTAAACCTAGCTAACCTAAGGACATCACACACATCCATACCCGAGGCAGGATTCGAACCTGCGACCATAGCAGCAGCGCGGTTCCGGACTGAAGCGCCTAGAACCGCTCGGCCGCAGCGGCCGGCATCTTTGGAAATCCCCTGCGGAAATATTGAGCCATGCTGTCTCCATAGTCGTCCATAATTGCGTTAATGTCGCCGGTGCAGGATTTTATGCACGAAGTGACCTCTCAATTATGTCCCACAAACGTTCGATGGGATGGATGTCGGGCTACTCGTATGGCCAAACCATTCACTCGAATTATCGAGAACGGTCTTCAAAGCAATGGCAAACAGTGAAATGACATTGTTGTTTGTGAATGTGAAGTCCATGAATGGCTGCAATAGTCTCCAAGCAGCCTGATCATAACCATTTCCAATCAATGGTCGGTTCAATCGGATCAGTGGACGCAGTCCATTCCAAGTAAACAGACCCCACACCATCAAGGAATCACCGCCAGATTGACCAGTGCTTTGTGGACAACTTGGGTCCGTGGCTTATTGGGATCTGCGCCATCTCGAATCCTACCAACATCTCTTACCAACTGAAATCGGGACTCATCTCACCAGCTCGCGGTTTTCTAGTCATCTAGGGTCCAACTGATTTGGTAACGAGCCCAACAGAGGCGCTGGAGGCGATGTCGTGCTGTTATGAAAGGCACTCGCATCGGTCGTCTGCTGCCATAGCCCCGCATGTCGCACATTCTGCGCTTGTTTCACGCAGTGCTGCTTGTCTGTTAGTACTGGCAACTCTACGCAAAAGCCGCTCTCGGCCGTTAACTGAAAGCTGTGGGCCACTGGGTTGTCCGTGGTGAGAGGTAATGCCTGAAATTTGGTATTCTCGGCACACCCTTGACACTGTGGACCTGGAAATATCGAATTCCCTAACGATTTCCTAATTGGAATGTCCCACACATCTAGCTCCAACCACCATTCCGCGTTCAAAATTTGGTAATTTCCGTCGTACGGCGATAATCACGTCGGAAACTTTTTCACATGATTCTCCTGAGAGCAAATGACAGCTGCACCAATTCAGTGGTCTTTCATACCTTGTGTGCGCTATACTACCGCCATTTGCATATACGCATGTCACTGTCCCATGACTTTTGCCATCTCAGTGTATTTTATTTTGGAACTTCCTGTTTCATTTTAGTTTTTGTATATTTTTATCCCTTTCGACCTATTTCACCCCGATTCACTCAAGACGATGTAACCACAAATAGTACGGATCACAACGGGCAGTTCGTGAGCCATTCTCAGTGTCTTTTGTATGCTCTGAAACAAAACAAAAAAAAAATGGACATCAGCGTAACTTACATTTACGCGATACTTAATTTGAGTCATAAGACACGTCGTAATTTTGACGTAGGGCTTGTCTGACGTCATGTGAATAACGTCACTAGCCCCTAGAAAAAAGGCGACAGTCTAACCTGAAGAAGGTTCTTTTTTAACAACGGCACATGCGTCTGCAATTGTTGCGGTGAAAGTCTTGGAAGATACTTTACCAGACGACCGATGTGGATGAGATTCCAAGATGGCGCTACACTATTTTTCCTTAGATTGAATGATGATGATAATGATGATGTTTGGTTTGTGGAGCACTCAATTGCGCGGTCATCAGCGCCCGTAAACATTCCCAATCTGAACACAATCCAGTCTCACCACTTTTTCATGAATGATGAGGCCAACACGAACACCACCCGGGCAGCGAAAATCCCCAACCCGGGCGGGAATCGATATTCCAGTGACTAGATTTCTTGTTGTTTATGAACAGAACTGATTTATTCGAAGTGTCTGTTTGTCATTTATAACGCTAAAAGTTTACCTCAGATACAGATCTGAAGTTGTCGATCTGCAACCATGCCCAACAAACGATTACAAGACAAGATAACTAAATCCGCGGGAGGTCGTAGATTTTGGGTTTGTTGGGTGAAGCTCTGGAAATATCCCCGAATTAAAATAAACAACAAGTAGACGTCAATCTAAGTGTCGAATGATAACCGGCATACGGAGCCTCCTTACAGAAATGTGATTCGCTCGAAGGGTTTTTGTCTAATACAGGGTGTTTATAAATGAATATAGGAGTTTTAACGCTTTATAATATTTATTACATTAAACTTACAGTTATCAATGATATGTCAAATGAAAGAGCAACTCAAACAGTTTTACCAAGAAGCTTATAAATGTATATAAATGCATAGCGAAGTACGCGATTAGTTGAACTTCACTGTACCCAAGCGCTGGGTAGGCTGCAAGGGGCCCAATGACAGAGCTTGCTTTGCATGGCCTCCACGTTCACACGACCTAACGTCATGCGATTTTTTCCTTAGGGGCTTCATCAAGGATCGTGTGTACGTGCCTCTGCTACCAGCAGACCTCCCTGAATTAAGAAAACGGATTGAAGCAGCTGTTGCTACAATCATTGAAGACACACTTATCAACGTTTGGGAAGAACTCGGCTATAGACTTGATGTGTGCCGTGTCACAAATGGTGCTCACATTGAAGATTTATAAGGTTCTTGGTAAAACTGTTTGAGTTGATCTTTCATTTGACATATCATTTATAACTGTAAGTTTAATATAATAAATATTATAAAGCTTAAAACCCCGATATTCATTTATAAACACCCTGTACATTAAACGTGCTATACTGGGTAGCGATCGCTCAACAGAAACAAAAGTCAAGATCATACTACCACAAAGATAAATAACACAAAGTTCTTAATTGGAATAAAAAACGGGGTCATCAGATAGGGCTATCAACACGGCTATATTATTTGCTGGAGATGCTTCTGTCTACAGAATAGTATTATTGTTGTACTATCGTAAGCAAATACATATAAACTTGGAAAAAAATTCCGCTAGGTATAGCGATGGATCTATGTAGCATAATGTCTATAACAAAAGGAGGAATCGGACATTACCCGATTACAAGACTATTGGTAAACTCCCGGAGCTTCTGGGACTGGGGGGTCAACATTAAAAACCAGGTGAGATGGGACAAATATGGTTGGCTTTCATGACTGGCGTATACTTCAGTTAAAATGTCCGGCCTGAGAGGCTCCGGACGGTATGTGTGAGTTGAACTATTCCCTGACGTTTCGTCTTCGATTGCTGCAGTCATGTTCGGAGGAAAAACGGCTGCTGAGTTAAAGGCTCGAGGGGCTCCTGAATAGATGCTACTGCATAGAGGGCATCACCAAGTAATTTAATGAATGCTTATGAACGGCAGGAGACGTACGATATCCACTAGCGGCACCTGGAGTATGTAAAATTGCACATAATTATGGGCATCACGAAAAGAAGTCTTAACACCAATTTAGTCGAGCACAAAATGAGCTGTCGCCTGGGACATAATTGACAAATCGGCCGTAACAGAACCTGTTTTCTGAGCTGGAAACCACAAAGTAAAATACAGTGAGATGGGCGTTTTAGCAAAGACAATGCATTATCATGCGCGCATTTGTAGATAGGCCTTAACGATTTACAAACACCTTAATAATCTTAACAAAAAAGAGATGTGCACTTAGATAAAACATGGATGTCGACTTCGTGGCAACAAAATAACGATTGATTACTTTTAATCGAGAACGGTGGCTCCATCCAGAGATAATCACGCAATCGGCATCACGTGACTAATTGTGGTGCCCTCTAAGCAGTTCTGTCAATTGACGGGCGCAGAGGAGTAGTTTTACGTATCATCCACGGCCTCTCATAATTAGGGAAGGCGAATGGTGGACAGATTTTTAGAAGGGTATGGGAAAGTGCAGTGCAATGGAAATAGGTAAACGGCTCTAGTGCGACCACAACTAAAGTACTGCTTCAGAGATTTTCAAGTAGGCATGGCTGTAAACATTGAACGAATCCACAGACTGCTACGATTGTAACAGTTCAGTATGGCCAACGTTCATTACATGTACGGGACAGTACCGTTGTTCCTTGGGCTCGGGTGATAAAAATAAATTCTGAGCTCTGTTCAGTCGTATGTTTCACTCACGAATTGCGCGTGTGACGAATGATTGTCGCTAAACCTCTGTGTTAGCTCTAAATTCTCGAATTTTTCATCGTAGCTACTCGCGAGATGTATGTGGTGGGCAGTATTATGTTGTCTTACTCTTTCCGGAACGTACTATCTAGAAATTTCAGTAGTAAACTTCTCCGTGATGTACAGTGCCTCTCTTGTAGCGCCTGCCACTGGAATTTGTTTAACATCTCTTTAACGTTCATAATGTCGTGTGATGAATTTCAGTATCTACAGTCAAATTCCAGGTTTCTGACCCAACAGTTTACCAGTGCTCTAAGGGTTTTTCTATGTACCATGTATACGCTGATAAGTCATAACATTTCTTCACAACACACCAACGGCCTTGTCCCAGTTGTAGCACCGGTTCCCGTCAGATCACCGAAGTTAAACGCTGTCGGGCTTGGCTAGCACTTGGATGGGTCATCCTCTGGGTCTGCCGAGCGCTGTTGGCAAGCGGGGTGCACTCAGCCCTTGTGAGGCAAACTGAGGAGCTACTTGATTGAGAAGTAGCGGCTCCAGTCTCGGAAACTGTCATACGGCCAGGAGAGTGGTGTGATGGTCACGTGCCCGTCCGTATCCGTATCCAGTGACGCCTAAGTTCTGAGGATGACACGGCGGCCGGTCGGTGCAGCTGGGCCTTCAAGATCTGTTCGAATGGCGCGAAAACTGGCAGTTGACCCTAAATAACGAAAAGTGTGAGTTCATCCACATGAGTGCTAAAAGGAATTCGTTAAACTTCGGTTATACGATAAATCAGTCGAATCTAAAAGCCGTAAATTCAACTAAATACCTAGGTATTACAATTACGAACAACTTAAATTGGAAAGAGCACACAGAAAATATTGTGGGGAAGGCTAACCAAAGGCTGCGTTTTATTGGCAGGACACTTGGAAAATGTAACAGACCTACTAAGGAGACTGCTTCAGATAGGACTGACGGAGTACATGGAAAAAGTTCAAAGAAAGGCAGCACGTTTTGTACTATCGCGGAATATGGGAGAGAGTGTCACAGAAATGATACAGGATTTGGGCTGGAAACCATTAAAAGAAAGGCGTTTTACATTGCGACGGAATCTTCTCACGAAATTCCAATCACCAACTTCCTCCTCCGAATGCGAAAATATTTTGTTGACACCGACCTACATAGGGAAGAACGATCACCACGGTAAAATAGGGGAAATCAGAGCTCGTGTGGAAAGATGTAGGTGTTAGTTCTTTCCGTCCGCTAGACGAGATCGGAATAATAGAGAATTGTGAAGGTGGGTCGATGAACCGTCTGCCAGACGCTTGAATGTGATTTGCAGAGTATCCATGTATTGTAGATGTAGATCAGCGGTGTTTGTTTTCGTTCTTCACAGTACAGAAAAGCTTCTGTCCACAGACCAGCACGGATTTAGAATGGATCGCTCGTGCCAAATTCAGCTTGTCCTTTTCTCACCTGATATCCTCCGAATCATGGATGTAGGACTACAGGCGGATACCACACTTCTAGATGTACGGAAAGCAATTGACACGGTGCTCCACTGCAGACTGTTAGCTATGGTAGGAGCATACGAAATAGGCTGCCATGTTATGTGACTCGAAGACTTTTTAAGTAATAGAATCCAGAACGTTGTCCTCGATAACAAGGGTTCCTTAGAGACAAGGGTACTGTCAGGAGAGCCCCATGAAAGTACGATAGCACCCCGTTTATTCTCTACTACCTCCATGCCGCGGTGTTAACGCGATTAAACAGTTATTTATAAAAATAATGACAGGTTTGAACTTATTCCAATCTTCTATTACTCGATCTCCTCCTTCCGCCCTCTCTCTGTCCATCTCGTCCACCCCCACTCTCTGTACATCTTCTCCCTCCTCGCTCCGTCCATCCCCTACTCTTTCCCTACTCTGTCAATCTCCTCCTTTCTCCCCTCTCTCCTCTCCGACTCCTCCTCTTCCTTTTCTCTCTTCATTTACTCCTCCCCTTCTCTGCCCATCTCGTCCTCCCTCATTCTCTCAACACGATATAGCTCCCGCCCTAATGCGAGGCTGGTGGTTCTTCTCCCCACAACACTTCTTTCTAGATGGTAACTAATATGTGTACCAAATTTGGTTTAATGCGTTTCAGGGATTCAGGACGAGCTTATTGTCCGTGGCTTTGCCTGTGTATGCACATCTCAAATACATTTTACATGTATTAATACATTCCACACGTATTTATAGACAGATTTCACTGAATCTCTATCGAATTTCGCCCTCCTGTTTCATTTTCGCACAGCTCAATGTTTGTGATGCCGTATCTCCTGAACTGCGTGTCGCACAGTATGATTTTGCAGGCACAGCTAGTTGTATATGTACCTACCTACTGTCTGTGAAATGCGTTGTGAATAAAGTTACTAGCAAAGAAGTAATAAATTAAAACTGTGATTCTTGAGAACGTGTTTCGCTGGAGTGCAGCGGTTTATTTATTCTTAAAAACGAATATGAACAGTCACAGCCGAAACAACCTTCCTTTTTGAATGAATTTTATCCATAGTGGGTGCTGTTGAACTTAGTGACTGTTCCTTTATAGGCTGTAGAAAAATTTCCGCTACCAGTCACAATGAAAGGTTATTTATTTGTCACACGACCGGTTTCGGGCTTGCGCCCATCTTCAGGTGTGTATACATTCATGTAAATGTTTATATGCTGGAGATCACATCGTAATAGTGAAATATGCAGCTAAACTTTATAAAACTGAAATATGGACGTGAAAATGATGATAACAGTATAACTAAGTGGAAAAACTGTCACCACAGCGTAACTATAATAATGATGCTTCATCTTCATTGATCTCCAGCATATAAACGTGTACATGAAAGTATAAACACCTGAAGATGGGCGCAAGCCCGAAACCGGTCGTGTGACGAATAAATAACCTTTCATTGTGACTGGTAGCGGAAATTTTTCTACAACCTTTCTTTTGTTTAACGTAACCTGTTTCGGTCTGTTTTAGACCATCATGATGGTAGATGGTGGCTCTGAACAGAGCAGACACTACACCTCCACGAACGCTAACTAGAGGTGTAGCCTGCCAGTCCAGGCTACACATCTAGTAAGCGTTCGTGGAGGTGTAGCGTCTGCTCTGTTCACAGCCACCATCTATCATTATGGTGCAAGATCTGAAGATGGTATAAAACAGACCGAAACTGGTAACCTCATATAAAAAAAGAGTATTGCGGTTGTGACTGTTCATATTTATTTTTAAATAAAATTAACGTCATGCATTATGCGGAAGTTTTTAACGCATCTCAGTATTTGATGTCATATCTCCTGAACTATGTCCCACATCGACGCATGTGGGTACAATCTGTGAAATGTGTTGCGAATAGTAGTAAAGAAGCAAGAAATGATACATGCGGCAGTGTACTGCATGGACAGCGAAAATGTGGTAAGCGATAAACTTTTTTCCTTTCATCATTTTGTGAAGGTTCGAGAAACAGTTTTATACAAGTTTGATATTATATCTAAAGTTGTTGTAAGTCATAAAGTGCACTTATTCTCAAGTACTGGATGGAGTAAGTATGGATATTCGCACTTCGTGGGCGACACTTCTTTTTCACTGTATACTGTATAAGGTAGCCTGTGTGTTAACTCAGAGTATAACCAATCTCCATACCGAATTTCATCCAAATTCGTTCAGCCATTTCCGATGAAGAAGTAACACACACACACACACACACACACACACACACAACCTTTCGCTTTTGTAAAGTATATAAAAAACTAAACTCCATCGAAACAGCCATGAAGGCCCAACGGTACCGACCGGCCGGCGTGTCATCCTCAGACCACAGGCGTCACTGGATGCAGATATGGCGGGGCATGTGGTCAGCACACTGCTCTCCCAACCATATGTCAGCTTGCGAGACCGTTGGAGCCATTTTCAATCAAGTATCAGCTCTTCAGTTTGCCTCAAAAGGGGTGAGTGTACCCCACTTGCCAACAGCACTCGGCAGACCGGATGGTCACCCATCCAAGTGCCAGCCCAGCCAGACAGCGCGTAACTTCAGTGATCTGGCAGGAAACGGTGTCAACTTTGCGGAAAGGCCGTTGGCTATAATGTATATAAGACATACATAAATGACCTGATGGGCAGAGTGTGCAGCAACGTGCGGCTGTTTGCTGCTGACAGTGTGGCGGTTGGAAGAGTGTCGATGTTGAGCGACCACAGGAGGATACAAGATGGCTTACAAAAAAAATTTCTAGTTGGTACCGTGCTGGCGTAATCTGTCACCAGCAAAGCGGTTGGGAGAGATGTAGCAAGAAGATCAATAGTAGGCGCAGGATCAAGCGCCCCTATCAGGAGAGAGGCCAAAGACAGACTCGCAAGCAATGTGCCGCCAGCGCCCTTTTGACTTCAAGTATTTATATAGCCGCCACTGGCTTTTCCATAAAGAAGGCAGGGAAACCTAAGACGTAAAAAAATTTCTCCGAAAGTGACAACCTATAATGAATAGAGACACTTTTAACGAGTGATAACGTCACACAGTTTTAGCGAGCAAGGGAACGCTACCAAAATCAGCAGTCTCGAGAACTGTGAGGGCCTGTCTACCACTTGGCGGCTGACATTTGGATGAGCAATGTGCATGTGTGCCAAAAAAGCTGGCGACACCTCAGTAAAGACTTACAAGCGTCTCAAAAGTCTCAGGGATCCTTGCGGTAAATTTTTACTCTGATTTGGCTTGCCATTTTCCCCCAAACACAACGTAGTCTTCAACAATACTGCTAGAGGCTTACAAGAAAGTCTGCTGGAGGCTTGACAAGTAGCTCAAGTCTTGACCTGCATTGTCAGGTCTGTAAGCGCACAAGGAAAGCTGTATTTGGATGGGACGCGACACTGCTGCAGCAGATATAGAGGGTATTAGTGAAATCGGCTATCTCAACGGTGCTTTGGAGAAACATTAGGAGATATACGAGGGTTGTCCAGAATGTAAGCTCCGATTGGTTGCGAAATGGAAACCACAGAGAAATTAAAAAAAAAAGTGTTATTTGCAACTTGTAGCTGCATTCTCCACCTGCTTCTCTACATAGTCGTCCCTCCGACTCAGGCGTCTGTCGTAGCGTTGTAGCATTGTCCAACTTTCCAATAGCCTCCTCATAGAAGGCAGCTGCCTGAGCTTTCTCTATGCAGGTCTGCAGCTCATTGTCTGTTCCAAAATGTTGTCTTCATTGCCAGCGGTTCATGTGAGCAGAGATGAAAATCAGAGGGAGCCAATCCGGGCTGTATGGTACGTGATCAAACAGTTCCCATCGAAAATCTGCAGAAGTGTCTTCATTGCCCTTGCTGTGTGCGGCCGAGAACTGTCATAAGGAAGGAAATGCATGACAGTTATGTTATGTGGGGTTGCATAAAATTACGCGAAATCTCTCAGTAGGCACCCGTACCTGACAGGGGGCACTATTTTCTAGGTATCTATACGTGGTCACTGTGTGCTCATAACTGAAAAGAGCGACGTGACGCAATCGAAAATCATACTACAGACACTGCCCCAAGCATCTCTGCAAAGCTTCGTCGCATTTTCACTGTGGTTGTCTGTTCGCGATCGATGGGAACTTACCTTCTGGATACCTCTCGTAACATGGAGCAGCGATAAGAAACTAACTAGCTAGCCGTACAGTGGAGCCTTATCTATACTGCTGTAGATAATTCTTCGCGGTCACCTCCTGCTCGTAAACTTCACACACATTTGCTCTGCTTACTGGTTTACTGCAGTGTTTTCCTCGTCACCACATACCCTCCTACTATCACACCGAAATTCTTTGTAACAACAATGAAGGAAAAGAAAACATAAAAGTATTTTCAGGTGCTCGTATATACCGTGCACTTTCTGGCTACTTCGTGTCAGGCGGTATTATGTTTATCGTGACAGTTACTGTTCACCTTGGAAATGGGATCTACAAGTCTACTTCTGAACGTTTGAGTTAGAAGTGAGTAATCACGTTCTCAACATCTTCACGTCCACTTTCGAATAATACATGATAAAAGGCTAAAGTACTTAAAGCAATGAAACAATAATTACATGTTTATTGAATGTTTCATTTTATTTACCGGATTCTGTTCTGAATCACGTCGGAGAGTACTGACGGTAAGGCATCTCCAGACTGCAGTATCTGGATAATTCCCTTCACTATTGTTCACAACATTTTAGTCTTTGAACACACTGGCTTCACTCATTATCATGCGGATCTTCCAGTACTCGTTGTATGACTTGCGCCACAGCCTCTATATAATTCCTAAAACCTGCCAAGATATTTTTATAAAGGAAGAAACAACGCTTGATAAGTGTTCGTATTTACCATGTTACAGTAAACTATTTGTCTGAACAGAACTATTATGATTTTTGAGTTAACTGAACTGCTGAAATCGAAATATCAAGGATTATCTTTGTGTATTGTAAACTGATCTGAGCGAAAATGCAGTGTACTTTACTCTTTACTTTAAAATATGAAATCTGAATAAGAAAAGCATTTATGTTAAGCTTATTTTATTAAGTAGTCTGCTTACGAAGTGGCTCTCTTGTATGGCATTGAAGGTTGTTGACAAAAATCCCGTAACTCGGCGAAAATAATCTCTGCTGCTGACACCTCGCTGATCAGTAGGGTACAGCTCATAAACATATTAGAATACTTGTGACAGGCCGTTTAGAATTTGTCCATGCAATAACAAGAATCGAGACTGATTTTTGGTAAGCATTTTCGGTTCTAGATAAAACGTAAAAAAAAAGAGGAAGACGCTTTCGCGGTGGACGAAGTTTTCTCAGAAGAGATCGTAGGCGCTCGGATTGCTACCAGATTACATCCGTCCTAAGGTTTATTCTGATGAACAACGGGTAGGGATTTTTATATGCAGTATCAATTGGAATGGATACCAAATGTAACTTTTCACAAGTAATGAATGCTATATTCTCATACGCTCTTACTGTACAATAACAAATCTTGCTTGTTATCTATTATACTGCTACCTTAGCAGACCTTTAAATTTCCTGAAATAAAAAAATTATCAAGATGGCTGGCTACAACATTGCAGCAAATTAGCCCCAAACTGTAACTAAATAACATGTATACTTGATCGAAGTTCTCACACTAGTCCCTTTACATAGCTGCTTAATCGCTCACGAGCAAAATCCAGAGGGAAGCGCTGCGCGCGTAGCTTCTCTCGCCGTCAAAGTCTTCGCGAAACTGTCTCGTTTTTGTTACCCCCAGCGATAACAGCGCCCCAAGCGGGCAGCAGGCGACACTTCTGAATATGATATGGGATGAGTACGAATATTAAAGTTTATATTAATCTGTAACATAGTTTTACAATAGGTTGTGTACGTAGTGCCATAAAAATCGACAATTACTAAAAAATCACACCACATTTGTGATTATTTACTAGCCTAAAGACCCTGGAAGAGACGTAACGGTGCATTACAAGAAAATTTATTTACATTTTTCTTCTAACATATAGACGTTTACTGAATAAAGTCGTTTTCCTTTAATGACAAAAAATTGCTAGTAAAGACCAGACGACCTGACCTTTTACAGAAAGACGTCGTATATTTATTCAACAAAGCTGAGTTTTATTCGCTACACTTTCATCCGAAGCAGCCAATGTGGAACCTATATGAAATATAATACCTACATTTCTCAAGGTATCAACCAAACTACCACAACTGCAGCTTACGGGAAAACAAAAGAGCCATCGTAATAAAACGTCGAAAGCAATAAAACTGTTTTACAATGCAGGAGAAATCAAATCTGAGCCACAAACAGCAAGAATCTTCAACTCATGTGATTCTGAAGCAAAAGTAATTACATTTAGAAAAATATTCGTGTATTAGAAAGTCGCGTGTAGCTTAAGACAGGGCGAATCATTGGACTCCACAAAACATTTTAAAGCGTCAAGGGTAGTGCCTATGACAATAACAACAGAAACAACAGAAATATATTCTCTTCATGGGTAAAATGTATTTATATTCTCTTGCTTTCACCGGAATAAGCTGCAAACACAGACATATTCGAAAGTATTTTTTATGGTTGAGATGTAATTTATGTCACTGAATCAGTGTGATTCGGCTGTTTTTCCATTATTTCACCATAATTTTTGTCTCTCGGTGACTTACTAAAGCTTGGGATGCAAAAATATTGCCACTATTTCGTTAATTAGCGCTATTGTCGCTCCATCTGTCAAACAGTAACAACTTCCGCACGCATGAGGGTGACGAGACTGTGTGTATTAGACTGTGCTCGCCGTCAGAAAGCGGCGACTGTCCATTATGAAGAAACCCGCTTAATGTTTAAGCGGCCTGCGCTTCACTGTGCGCTGACACGCATTGGCAGTCCCCACGATGAAGGCATGTTCGAAGTTCTGTTTGCGGCGACGTCCATATGGGTTAAACTGGGAGTGCAGTTACCCCACCCCTGTGAACGCTATCTGCAGCACAGTAGATGATCTATTGCCGATCACCACCTGAGCTGTGGTCGCCCCAATTGCTTGCATCAGCCGACAGTGTTACAGATTATCGATATTATTAAACGCACTAACAACGCGACGGTAGAAGATGGCTACAAGCATTCGACATCTTATCTGCCATGTATCGCAGTCGCATGAGTTCATTTTACCGCAGCTCTATGAGATCTATACGCAAAATTATAGACATGTGTCACTAGAGAACTGAAGTGCAGCATCGATGTCTTTCTGTAGGAAAATATTGACCCTTGGGGCCAGCTGCTAGTTCGTTGTTGTCTGCCAATCAGTCAGCTGCCACAGCATCACAAGCAATAACGTACTACTTCTTTGGATAAACACTTTTTGATACTCGTGGTGCTAGCGGTTTTCAGACGTGTTTGATACCTGATGATGACACTATATAGTCTTGAAGTCTATTCTATTCGAAATGAACTCCGAAACAAATTGTGTTATACATCAGCAGCGAAAAACTGGCTATGTCGCCGGAATACACAAAGAATACTGTCACCTTCAGTCAACCACCCTGCGATTGGCATCTTCTTCGCGTGACAACACTGACTTGGACTGCCAAATAACAACAGGAAAAGAATGTAATGTACATAGAAGACCACATTCACAATCCGGAAGTTTCGACGCTCCGAAGAGAGGTGATCCAAGTGGTCGAAACGTCTGTTAATGTTGTGTGCGTCACGTCTAGTTTCGCAGAATGAAGTGAGCTGATGCTCAAAAGGATTGTACTCAGGAAGAAAACGCCATTATAATACCAAAAAGTAAACAATGCTAGCTGCTTGTTATAACTTTGAGAAATACGTCAACCAGTCATTTTTTACGTATTTTTATTGGACTAAATAAAAATATGTAAAAAGTGATTGATTGCTGTGTCTCTTAAAGTAATGTGATCGACAGCCACGGGGCTCAACAACAAGTGAAATGGATAAAGTAATGTTACTTCCTCCTTTGGAAAGTCGTATGGCACTGACTTTAAAGACGTAGAGGTGCAGGGTGCTAAGTCTCGTGGAGATCAATACCAAGTCTTCACTGAAACTGGGCTATGATACCTCTACATTTTTGAATAAAAAGAATTATTATTGAGATGATACCTTTCTCAGGCTATGTTTACAAAAAACGTTTCGTGAGCTCTTAGGAATTTGACATATATTTTGCATTTAATAGGCTTGGAAGTACAGGACTCATATTGAAATACGAATTTTTATAGCACATGATCAGGTCGCAATTACAGGTGAGTGTACTGATTGCAACTATGTGACTCTTTCTTGATGCGTGTCGTCCACAGATGGAACAGGAACGGAGAAATCTGATACAAAATATGATCTCCACCACACGTCATGCGATTAGAAAAGTACTGGTACATATGGAGATTTAGATGTAGGAGGCCACCAAATACTAAAACTGTGATATAATTAAAGGAGCCTATTGTTTTTCCATTGGTTGGATTAAGATATCATTTTTCTTTCTTGTATTAATATTTTAATCTCTGCATGCCAATTTCAACGAGCATATTTAATAATCTCTCATATTATAATCCTTGTCTGCCTATCAGTTCACTTGCAAACGTCGCGTTTAGTGCCACGAAACCCGTAGTAATCTAATGATAAAGTAATAAATATAGCTGAAGCGGTTTATTAATACCCAAGATGACTTCCTCGTACAATTCTGTTTCGTCTTTTTAATTTGACCGCTCCGTTTTTAACATTCTCCTGAAGAACCATATTTCAGATGCTGACACGACCTCCTCCTCTAATACCGCACGATCCACGGTTCATTTCCGTATTTGGCTGTGCTTCAGACGTACTGTTTAAGGAATTTCTTTCTCTATTCCAGGCCAATATCTGACCCCGAAGTCTGTTTCTGTGGGACGCTTTTTCTATTTGTGACATCTCACTCTTGTTCCCATTGCAGGGGATTTCTTTCTCTTTGGAAACCATGTTGTTGTGCCAAATTTTATGTTAAACATGTTTCGGTGTCCCTCTCTTTTGCTGTTCATCCTTTTTTTTTACTGTAACCGTCCAATTGTGCTTATTGCATATCTTTTTAGCATTATGTGGTTTTTGTACGTACTCTAACTTACACAACAATGAAACCGATTGCATCATGTCTGTGTGTGCCTCTACATTATCATGATTGTTCTTATGACTTCGACCGTATTATTCGACCACACGTTCTCTAAGTTCACAAGTGTTTTGAAATTATTTAATTATTCTTTCTTTTAGTACTGGGCTGAATGTCGTAACGCCTTCCCTGATGCCTTTTTCAACTCATTTCGATACTTCTTTAAATATTTTTTACAACTTATAAGATGAAATTCTTGTACCTACTACGCATTTCGTTTGACTCCGGGGGTATGTCCCGTTGACATGTATCAGCTCAAAGCATTGAGTACTCTGTTTAACTTTGGCCTCTTTCATGAATCACGTGTTTCTTCCAAAAATCCTCACTCGCCTCTTCTCTTAATTACGGGAACTGTTCTTCGCCTTTTTAGGGACCTTATATGCATTCTTAACATTTGTCTGCTCTCTATAAGTTTTTTATTTATTTTATTGATTCCACGCAAATTTTACCAGATAGAATTACGTCACATAATGACACTCGCAAGACATTTGTCTCATTCCTTCTACAATATAAGTAGTGTATAAAGGGCATTATGACCGCAGCATTACTGTAAAATTAACAAATTATTAATACAAGATCTAATTCCCATAACAATGACTTCCCCTCTGCAGCTAGTGAGCTAATAGATGCACTTTTTACTTTCGCGACTACATCTCTCTACAGTCTTAATTTTTTACTTACCAGTGAGTTTTCTTCTTTGTAATATTTAATTTTTCTTTTGTTTAACTGACCGTGTCAGTCTTCTGCTGCACTTCGAGATCGATTTTCTTTTCTTAATTCTGTGTTAATCAACCAAAGACTGCACAACGATCATACATTGATATGAAACAAACACAAATCGAGCATCCTCTGTGAAAAACTAAATTAAGTTTGAGCTTAGCATCTGAGAACAAATAGTAAACAAATTTACAAGCTGAAACATCGAGTCAAGTCAAAATAAATATTATACTGGATGACGATTTCATCAGTTCATTCAAAAATGTTTCTTAACATGGAAGAACCATATAGAATTTCACAGCACAAATATGGTACACTTAGAGAATGCTCTGAAGAAATTAGAAAATAGGAAACTACTTGGGAATGATAACACCCACACCAAACGTGCCAAATATGCATTCCTAAAATAGAAAAATAGATCTGTACAATTATTTAATGTTACCTGGAGCTATGGTTGAAATTATTGCGGTATATATTAGGGGCTCCCAAAACGTTGACAGAACTGCACAGGCATGTCAATACCGATTGTCCACCCTAGAACCATAGACCTTGCTGTTATGTGGTAGTTTGCGTGTCTCAACGTATCGTAGGTGTAATTTTATAGGAGGGATATCTTTGAAGACGCCAAACAAACATGTGGGTCTTCAAGAGGGGCAGCATTCATACACGTAATAGTAACACTTATAAACAAATTGCTAGTTCAAAATTTGTAGACAGTGGTACATCTTGCTGGACATACTCTACATTGGTATTGTTTGTTGAACTCCACAGTCACAATCACTTATAGATGAATGTTAAATTGGAATCTGAAGAATACATTAAATAAATGCTGAAACAAGAGAATTAGAAAGAAAGATGACAATCGAAGCACTTTTAGTCGAGTATTTGGTAATCACTGCGGCGACTTCGGAACTTGCCGACATCAGCTCATCAGTGATACCTTTTGCAGGACGTAATCTACAATGGTATAAGTGTTCCACAGTTTGTGGATCTCAACAGTTACAAAGAGTTGATGTTGTGGAATAGCCGTATTTCCGAAAATTTTCTTTTGGACTTCCCTGTTTTAAGCCTCTTCAGACTTTTCCATACGGACCGTTCTTCAGCGAAATCAGGAGCTAGATTTTTCCTATGGTCTCATTCAACGGTGTTCAGACCTCATATTTCAGATAAATAATCGAGAATACGTCTGTTGGCTATTATTATCTGTTGTCCTCATGAACTTCCTGGACGTCAGTCTTGAAGCAAGAAGGTGGTGAAAATATAACGGGTGTTGACCGGGGTTAGACACCTTACACATTTCTCTGTATACGGCCACCTCGCGCTTAATATCTGGCGGGGCAATTCCAGCTAACGGCAGAGTTTATCCACGTTTTAGGTCCCAAAAATTCAGAAGAGTGATATCCACTTGTTTAGCAGTCGCGGGAATAAGCTAAACAGGGATAACATATTCACCTGCTGTCTAACGCAAAGATAAAGCAATAGTTTTAACTGTTTTTGTTGATGCACCCCATGGAGGTTTCCCTATTTTTGCGCAATATGTTGTCTCATGTAAATACTCTCTGCTTTACAGTCGGACAATGCTGCTCGAAACTCAATGTGCAGTAAGGAGTGAGACCAATATATTTGGGCTGGAAACTGTGCTCCAGCTTCACTCCTCTCCAAGGCGCTCCTAGTTATCTCAGGGCCTGTCGGTTCTTCAGATTGAGTGCGCACACTTGTGGTTTGCTGGGATTTGGTTTTAACTGGATTTTACAGTAGTACTTATCTATCTCCTTCAACGCAGTGTCAAGATTTAGTTGTATCTTCTCAAAGATCTCACTCTTGCAAAATAGTGTGAGATACTTAATCAGAATAGATGAAACTTGGTAAGGCAGGAGTTGATCGTTGGTTTAAATTTTAAATAGCAAAGGAGCCAAAACACTGCCCTGTTGTAGCCTGTTCTTTGGAGCTTACATTGGCTGGACTGAAATTCAAATTCTACCAAAAACCAATTATAAAGATCTTGAACCACTAGCGTAAGATGCTAATCTTTGCTAATTCCATACATTTAGTGCAAGAGGACTTCTTGATTGAGTGTGTCATAAGGTGCTATTACATCACCAAATGATACTCCTGTGACCTTTATTGTCTCAAAGCTGTCTTCAGTATGCTGAGCTAGATTTAATCCATGTGCTGTATAGTCCCTATCCGATGTAAATGCAGCTTGCTGTTGTATTTAGAGAGTTTCAACGACTTCTAAGGTTCTTTGTTCAAAGACCTTGCACAGATCTCTTATGGACATGATTCCTTGCATCGTCAAGTGGCTTGTCTGGTTCCTGAATGGCAGCCATACGAAAGTTCGCCCATAACTTTGTACCCGGCATTTACTGAGACAACTATTGAAGTAGAATAGGAGCCAGTCATACGTTTTTGCACCAAAATGTTTTATGTGTCTGTCTCTAATATTATCTAAGCCAACAACTTTGCCAACTTTAGTATTTGATGTTACACTTTCCAATTCTTCTCGAGTAAACTGCTTCTTCTTCCGCGAATCTGCATATTTTTTTGAGGACTTCTTAGTGCCACAATCTGGTTTACCATTGTTAAGGAAGATGGAAACTATCTGAGCAGTAGAAACGTCGGTATGTACAGATCACTTAGTAGAATCATTATTTAATCTCTTTAGCTCTTTCCCTCCTAGAAAATTGAAGGAATTTTTACAGTTGTTGCCTTGTGTTCGGAGTAAGTCCCTGTATGTTACCGGTTCTTCATTCTCGAGAATAGTCATCCGGGAACATTTCTGTACTATTTCAACAGATTCATCGTATAACACAGTTTCAACTATCTTTCGGTCCAGTGTGACATTGAGTTTCTCCCGTCTAGCCCTCCTGAAACCATATCTTCGACGGAATTATTTTGGCGCTCATAACAGCTTTGCACATTATTCAGCGATAAACAATAAACAAAAGACCAGGATTGTAGCTGCGCCTTCATTTGCCCCTATTGAACGTCTTGGGTTGTTTATCACTATGAACTAATGTTAGCTCGTAAAAGTCTGCCCGTTGGACAACTATTGGAAAACACTTTCATCGTTTTCATCATTCTCACTATAACTCGATATAGTACTAAGATTGTTGAAATCTCTTGTTACGAACTTCTCGTTCCATTTATGAAAGGTCTCAGGACTGTCGAACCCAAATTTTTTACCCAGAGGTTTGTATATAGCGGAAATAACACAGTCACTAAATTCAACGGTGAACATTACTAGGTTCTTTCTTTCTCTGACCACAATAGATACGGTCTTAATAGTCGGTTTTTTCAAACACTGAATTCTTGTACTGTAGATGGGGCCTTGTAAATTAGCGAACATGGCCTTGCTATGTTAGTACTGTGAGCTGTTGAAACAAACAGGAAGCTATAGCCGTTATATTTCATCAGTAGATGCAACCCACCTATATAGATTAATAATGGTGGCATCCTCTTGGATAAAATGTATCAGGGGTAAAACTGCCCTCACTAGGATTTCCTGGCTAGAGCAATCAGAAAGATGTCACCCCGAAAGACTGGTAGAAGCAAACCTTGGGATTGAGCAGTAAAAGAAACCAGGGAGAAATTTGTAACAGAAATTAAAGTTCAGGAAGTCAAAATTAAAACTCTAAGGTCTGCTGAAGACTTTGGAGGTCCTCCAGTGACGGCTAATGACTTGGGGGATCATTTGAACGGAATGGATGCTCTTCTGAAGAGGTTATAAAATTAATATCAACAAAATGGAATTCAGTCGAATTACATTGGTCAGTTCTTAGAAAATTAGATTAGGAAATAAGACACTACAATTAGTAGACTGGTTTTGTTATTTATGCAGAAAAACAACTGCCGATGGCCGTAGTAGAGGGGATAGGCTATATAGTACAGACTGACATTAGCAAGAAGCGAGTTCCTGAAAAGAAGAAATCATTAAAATCGAATGTAAACTTAAATACTTTGAAGTGGTTTTTGAAGGTATGGAGTCTAGCCTTGCACGGAAGTGAATCGGGCACGATCAACAGTTCAGACAAGTAGAGAATAGAAGCTTTTGGTGTGAGGTGTTACAAAAGAACGTTGAAGATTAGATCGGTAGGTCGAATGTCTAATGAATCAGAATGGGAATAATGAAATAACTTGACTAGAAGGGGGAATCGATTGTTAGGAGACATCATGAGATCTTGGAGTCTTAATGCAGGGAGACAAAGCTTGACTACAGTAAGAAGGTTCAATGGATGGAGGTTCCAGTTGTTACAGAGAGATGAGCTAGCATAGGTTAAACTGGTATGGAGAGCTGCATCGGTCTAGCTTGCGGACTGAAGATCACATCAGTATTTAATACCACCACAAAAGACTTGCATCCATAATTAAACCAGTAGCAGAAACCCTGCTATGAGAAGAACAACATAGATTCATAAGCGAGTAATGGACCAGTATAATATGAACTACAAGTGAAAAACGATTGTCGTTTTTCATTTGTAGTTCGCTGTTGCTATCTGAGTTCACATTTTGTCATTTGAAGGTGGCAAGTGGAACTGTAGACACTAGAAAATGGAGCGCCAAGTGGAGAAATCGGAACGTTTACGACATATTCTTCTGTTTTATTGAGTTCAGTAGAGGGGTGGCAGTAGAGAAGACAGCCAGAAACATTTGTGCTGTGTGTGGGGATAATGCCATTGTACAGAGAACGGCAAGAACACGGTTTTCTTGTTTTAAATGGAATCGTTTTGATATTACTGACTCTTTAAGTTGAAAAAGACCTTCGGGATTTGATGAAGATCGCTTAAACGCATTAATCCACAAGGATACTTATCAATGTACTTGAGAACTGGCAAATAGGATGAACTGCGATCATCATGCGACATTTTCATCCAACGGGGAAGGTTCAAAAAGCGGGTGTATGGGTATCGTATGCTCTAAGCCAAAATCAGAAAAATCCGCGGGTGGCCACATACACATCTCTGCTTGCTCGTCATCAGTTGGTTCTAGAACAACATCGACCATTCGGATCCTGTATCTTTACTGGTGACGGGGAATGGTGTCTTTACGGCAAAATAGGGAAAAGAAATGAATGGTTGAGCCCAAACAGAGCAGCAACTCTTCGTACAAAGACCCCCGATTATCAACAAAACATAATGCTATGCATCTGATGGAACACTGACGGTGTAGTGTAGTATGAATTGCTTCCCCGAGGTGTAACCATCACTGGTGACGTTTGTTGTCAACAACTGAGACGTCTTGCTGACGCAGTCCAAGAGCAACGACCAGGAAGACTGCACGAAATTATGCTACCCCACGATAACGCCCACCCGCATTCTGATAGACTGACAAGAAACACTAATCAGAAGTTGGGTTGGGAAGCCATTACGCACCCCCTTATTCACCTGATCTTGCGCTCTCAGATTTTCACCTTTTCCGCTCTCTATCAAATAGCCTTCAATGAACTTCCTTTCCGGATGAAACTGCTCTCCGATTATGAGTCGACGAGTTCTTCACCTCAAAACCACGTGATTTCTGCAGTCGAGTAAACGAGCAGTTGTCAAAAAATGGTTCAAATGGCTCTGAGCACTATGGGACTTAACATCTTAGGTCATCAGTCCCCTATAACTTAGAACTACTTAAAACTAACTAACCTAAGGACTTCGCACACACCCATGCTCGAGGCAGTATTCGAATCTGCGACCGTAGCAGTTCCGCGGTTCCGGACTGCAGCGCCTAGAACCGCACGGCCACCGCTGCCGGCGAGCAGTTGTCCCAACGTTTTCAAATCGTTGTAAATAGTGAAGGAGAATATATTTTTGATGGCTGAAGCTCCTGTTATGTGTATCTGTTGTGTTTATTGAATTTATGGAAGAACGCCAGGAACTTACGCACCAACACAATATTTGTAGTTGAACAATTAATAACAAATTTAATTATACAATCTCTTTTTGTTTAATTCTAAGATTATTTGGTGATTGATGACACGATCATACGTGAAAATTATCGAAAATATTGAAGCAACACAAAATTGCAAGAAATTTAAAATTTGGAAATTTGTGGTAAGGACTATGGGACCAAACGGCTGAGGTCAGCGGTCCCTAGGCTTACGCACTACTTAATCTAATTTAAACTAACTTATGCTAAAGACAGTAAAGTAAAGTAAAGCTGCATGCCCTCGGGAAAAATTACGGCTGTAGTTTCCCCTTGCTTTCAGCCTTTCGCAGTACCAGCACAGCAAGGCCGTTTTGGTTAGTGTTACAATGCCAGATCAGTCAATCATCCGGACTGTTTCCCCTGCAACTACTGAAAAGTCTGCTGCCCCTCTTCAGGAACCACACGTTTGTCTGGCCTCTCAACAGATACCCCTCCGTTGTGGTTGCACCTACGGTACGGCCACCTGCATCGCTGAGGCACGCAAGCCTCCCCACCAACGGCAAGGTCCATGGTTCATGGGGGTACTTAAAGTAGTAAAGGAGTTTTGCTATTTGGAGAGCAAAATAACTGATGATGGTCGAAGTAGAGTGGATATAAAATGTAGACTGGCAATGGCAAGGAAAGCGTTTCTGAAGAAGAGAAGTTTGTTAACATCGAGTATAGATTTAAGTGTCAGGAAGTCGTTTCTGAAAGTATTTGTATGGAGTGTAGCCATGTATGGAAGTGAAACATGGACGATAAATAGTTTGGACAAGAAGAGAATAGATGCTTTCGAAATGTGGTGCTGAAGATCAGGTGGGTAGATCACATAACTAATGAGGAGGTATTGAATAGAATTGGGGAGAAGAGGAGTTTGTGGTACAACTTGACAAGAAGAAGGGACCGGTTGGTAGGACATGTTCTGAGGCATCAAGGGATCACAAATTTAGCGTTGGAGGGCAGCGTGGAGGGTAAAAATCGTAGAGGGAGACCAAGAGATGAATACACTAAGCAGATTCAAAAGGATATAGGTTGCAGTAGGTACTGGGAGATGAAGAAGCTTGCACAGGATAGAGTAGCATGGAGAGCTGCATCAAACCAGTCTCAGGACTGAAGAGAACAACAACAACAACAACAACATGCTAAGGACAACACACACACCCATGCCCGAGGGAGGACTCGAACCTCGGAGGGGGGGAGCCGCGCGAACCGTGACAAGACGCCCCAGACCGTACGGCTACCCCGCTAGGCAAGAAATTTAATAAATGCGTTAAGACATTACACAACAACACAGTTATAGCCATTAACAACAACTACTTAAAACTTTGTGAGAAACTTCTACAAGAACGTAGTATTTTTCGCTGTACATCAACATCTGTACTGATAAAATGCTACAAAAATGGAAACAGTCATACCCGAAAGTATAAATCTGGCTAACACTAAAAGAATAAACAATACCGAATCGTTGACGGTCAAGTACTGTTCGCCAATTCAGAAGATCATCTGCAGTTATACGTAACAAAATGTAACAAAACATTACAAGCTAGCTGATACCCCGTCTCCGCTCCCATATCAGAAGCGTTGTTATGGAGAGTGATGGTGAGTTGCTGAACCAGTAATTTGTAAATCTCTGAGATATTAGTGTGGGTGGAAGTAAGGCTTGAACACACTGAGAATTGTATAAGCATTGTATTCACTGTTTTGTATCATATTATGTAAGACATATCAACCAATAAAATCAATTTCACAAATACGATAAAGTTCAAAATTCAAAGAGTAAGTTGCTTTCTCAAAGAGTAAACATTTTTTCCTAATTTGTGTAATATTATTAAAATCAATAAATATCTTGTACTACAGACTTTCTACAGTAGCCTATATTGTTCCACAGTGTTCTAGCTATCTCCATACCAAATCTCACTGAAACTGGTTCACCGATATAGTCGATAAAACGTAACAGGTAGACTTATTTCGCATTTAATATTATTGTGGAAGTATGGATTAGTAAGGATATGAAATATAAAAATCTCAGGAAACAAGACGATAGCTGTGTCAGCAGCAGACATGTGTCATA
Source organism: Schistocerca serialis cubense (assembly GCF_023864345.2). Classification (NCBI taxonomy): domain Eukaryota; kingdom Metazoa; phylum Arthropoda; class Insecta; order Orthoptera; family Acrididae; genus Schistocerca; species Schistocerca serialis. The sequence goes on along the minus strand of NC_064641.1, from coordinate 761,899,997 downwards.
AAATGGTTAAAATTATTAGACATTTGGCTCATTCAGATATTTAGCATGTAAAATATCAAGTACTTCCAACAGTGTAGGGCCTACGCTTTGAGAAAAACGTCCAAAATACAACAGGATAACTGGAGGAAAGCCGAAAATAAAATTACATCATGTCAGAATCAACAAAATCCTGTGCTAGTTAATGATGAAATCTGAGATGAAAACGATGAAAGGAGAATATATGCTATAGAAATGAAATTTCTGAGATCTTTAATGGGTGTAAATTTAAGATACCAAATTATACGTACTGACACTCAGAAGTCTGTTGGAGTTGTAAGTAGTCTAGTTGAAGATATGAGTACTAGCATAGGTGATGCTACACCTGGTGAGAAAACTCTCTCTTATATTACTACTTTAAGCCTGGCAGTACTCACGAACAGGATGAGAGGATTTGGGACGACCCAGGAACAGATGGAGAGAGCAGGTTTTCCACTGACTTCAGATCAGGACTCCGCCAAACCTGTAATTAGGAAGAAGTTGAATAACTTTTTAATAATTGTGCTTAAAGCAAGAGAAAAGATTAGTAATGATATTTTTCAAACAATTATTAACTGGATGTCTGAGAAGGGACATTCTCAAAATTTTTTGAAAATATATTTTGTTTCGTACAACAAATTAAGTCGAGCTGACATTTGATGTAGCACACGAAGAAGACACAGTAAGCAGGGTTTAATGGCTTGAATTCATGGGTGTACATATTGATAAAAACTTTAACTGGAAGAAACCTGTTAATCAGCAACTCAGCTACTCAAACAATCAAGTCCAGCTACTTTTGCTTTTCGTGTAACTGCTTATCACGGAAACAAACTAATCAGCCTTCTAACATATTATGCCTGTTGACAGTATTTAATGTCCTACGGAATAATTTTCTGGGGTAGGTCATCACTTAGAAACAAAGTTTGGATAGTACGGAAGCAAGCAGTAAGAATAATATGCGGTGTTCAGTAGCGTTCATTTTGTAGGAACCCCTTCGGTGAGTTAGGCATTTTAATTGCACGATCACACACACACACACACACACACACACACACACACACACACACACACAACGACTCACAACAAGGCATTAAAAGACGGCACACCACGAACGAATGGGACAGAAATAGGTACATACGAGTATGATGTACGTGTGTAGACAAACGATTGAGTGCCAGAAAAAGATGGTTCAAATGGCTCTAAGCACAATTGGACTTAACATCTGAGGTCATCATTCCCCTAGAACTTAGAACTACTTAAACCTAACTAACTTAAGGACATCACACACATCCATGCCCGAGGCAGGATTCGAACCTGCGACCGTAGCGGTAGCGCGGTTCCAGACTGAATCGCCTAGAACCGCTCGGCCACATCGGCTGGCTGTGCCAGAAAAACACGTTGTCTACCTACATTACGCAAGCAGTTATTTGGCTTGGCATTGACGGACAAAGTTTTGGAGAGTCTTCCTGACGGACATCGTGTCAAATTCTGTCCAATTGGCGCGTTAGATCGTCGAAATGCCGAGCTGATTGGAGGACCCCGCCCATAATCCTCCAAACGTTCACAACTGGTGAGACATCCGGCGACCTTACTGGCCAAGGTAGGGTTACGCAAGCACGAAGCCAAGGGGCAAGAAACTCTCATCGTGTGCGGGCGGGCATTACCTTGCTGAAATGTAAGCCCATGAAGGGCAATAAAACGAGGCGTATAATATCGTCGACGTACCACTGTGTTGTAACGTATCATGGATGACAAACAAAGGGGTTGTGCCATGAAAAGAAATAGCGTCTCAGATCATCGCTCCTAGTTGTCGGGTAGTACGGCGGGCGAAAGTGAGGTTGGTATCCCAATGTTGTTCGGGACGTCTCCAGACACGTTTCTCCCTGGAATATTATTGACTGGAGTGCTGGAATACACTTACCTTCTGTGATCAGTCACTCTTCTAGTTGAGCACGATGACCAGCTGAGACGTGTCTTACGTCGTCCTGGACAGAGGTTGGATACCAACCTCACTGTTGGCTTTCTTTTCAGCAAGATAATGCCCACTCACACACGGCGAGAGTTTCTACAGTTTGTCTTCATGCTTGTCAAATTCTACCTTGCCGGATCTCTCCCCATTGAGAACTTTCGGAGCATTATGAGCATTATGGGTAGGGTCATCCAACCACCACGGGACTTCGACGATCTAATACCTCAGCTGGACAGAATTTGGTACGATATCCTTCAGGAAGACATCCAACAATTCTACCGATCAATGCCAAGTAGAATAACTGCTTGCATAGGGGCCAATTGCACAATTTGTGAAGCTCTTTCTCTTGAATAAATCATCTATTTTTTTTAAAATTGTAGTCAGTTGTTTGTCTGTACATGTCCAGGACATCTGTTGATTTCCGTCTCATTCCTTGGTAGTGCATCCTTCATTTGTCAGAATGTGTGATGAATGATTCTTCAGAACGTAACAATGAAGGTCAGCTCCAAATTTTTTAGGTATCTTGGGAGTATCGCAGTGCCATGTCAACAAAGAGCTGTACCTGTCGGGTACTTATCGGAGACGAATGAAAATGCTTTACTGCAATGAACCTGCTCGCCACCAGAACTTCCCGTGATAGACAGGAAGTGTCATTTTCGAGTCAACAGTTTCCTCACAAGACTATTATCGTGTC